>NW_020837986.1:2136016-2318580 GCF_003676395.1 Aethalodelphis obliquidens | reverse complement strand
GGGAGGGGGAGGGGAGGGGAGGGGAGGGGGAAGGGGCGCAGCGGGGGCTGGGGGGCGGCCTCCCGTGTGAACCAGGCTCCAGATCGAGGCCCAGGCCAGGCCATCGAGGAGGGAAAGGCCGTCTCCTGGAATGCACTCCATCTCCTCTCGCCCCGTCTGGGGACTCTGTAAGGACTCTATGTGAGTGAGCTAAGAGCAGGCACAGGGCCTGGCACGCTAACCCTACCCGGCTAA
Organism: Aethalodelphis obliquidens; assembly: GCF_003676395.1. Classification (NCBI taxonomy): domain Eukaryota; kingdom Metazoa; phylum Chordata; class Mammalia; order Artiodactyla; family Delphinidae; genus Aethalodelphis; species Aethalodelphis obliquidens. The sequence goes on along the minus strand of NW_020837986.1, from coordinate 2,318,346 downwards.
CCAGGACTATGCCCTACACAGCAGGACTGGGTAATGAGGGGGGTATGGGGAGTGGGCGGCTGGGCGAAGGTGGCAGAAATGTGCTTCTAGAGAGGGGGGCCAGCCTGCGTCCTCCCCAGCATGCAAAAGGGCTTGTGAAGCCCCGGGGAGGGCCCCAGGCCTGCTCGAGAAGGAACCTCCCAATTCTCACACTCATGCCTCTCCTCACTCTCTTTCTCTCCTTGAGCCAAGGTCACTGAGGCCGGGGCAGTGGGTTCTGCCCTTAGTACAGGATGGTTTGTTTAAAAAGACTAAAATTGGGGAGCTCTGTTGCCTCCCCAGACCCTTAGCCTGGAGGCAGAGGGCCAGACAAGATAACCTTTGACCTCATCCAGCAAGGAGGGATTCTCCTACTTGGGAAACCCTCGCCTGGGCACCACCAGTCCCAAGCCCAGCTTTCCTCAGACTCCCTCTCCAATCCCACATCCCCAAAATTCAGAGACGGTGAGCTCTCTGGAGCTGGGGTTCTCAAAAATCGGGGTCCCACAGCTCCTCTGCTAAAACACAGGCGACAAGAGTTCTGTCCAGTCCACTAACGGTTTGCAAACTAGGTTGTTGCAATCCCACAGAGGCAGGTACCCTGGGGGTCTGTGCCAGGCCCAGGGCACCCCTCCTATCCTCTGGTCCCTGAAGGACCCCAAGTCCTAGAGCCACCATAAGAGGGGCAGGCAGGGGACAGACAGATAGACTCGAACAGGCTGCGGCAAAGCTCCTTCCACGGGCAGGTGGAGGGAGGCCTGAGCTCCTCTTCAAGTCAGGGGCTTGGGGCCCCCCGGAGCTGGCTCCGGATCCTTGCAAAGCTGCCCCATAGGCTCTGGGGCAGGAGTAGCTGCCTGAACCCGGTGCCGCAGGAAAGACACTTGCTGGTAATTGGCACCATGGAGATGGCCGCTGGGTTCTGGACTTGGCTCCGGGCAGCGAGCTTCCAAGGAGGCAAAAAGGGGGAGCGGTCGGACAGTGTCTGGGGCAGGAGGATGGTTTGCTCTGCCACCTCGGTCTTTCCTTTCTCCGGATTGCAGCCACATCCACCAGGTCAAGAACCAGCCAAGTCAAAAGTGCAGCCAATCCCATCGGGAGAGGGAAGGTCTCAGGGGATAGGAGGAAAAGAAGGGGTGAGGAGGGGCCCTGAGGGGGCAGGTCTCCCCGTTCTGCTTCCCCGCTGTGGGGGGAGAACCCCATCCTCCTCTGTTCAATGTGCCCCTGGGCCTGGGGTCCCAGGTCGGGGCTGGGCGGTCTCCAGACCATCTTGGGGAGCCCCTCCCCCTCCCTGGCACTAAGATCGCTCGCCGCAGGGCCCCACGGTGCTCTCAAGGGACAGCTGGGATGCCTGCCGGAGCAGGGGGCCCGTAGCTGGGTCCACCATGGAGGAGGTGGGGAAGAGCTTGTACCAGCCCACGGCCAGGGTGGTCAAGTCCAGCTCCTCCAGCAGTACGCGGGCCACACCCATGAACTGCTTCCGCTCCATCCGCCCGTAGTTCCCCCACACGATCACCTGCGGGGCAAGAGACACAGTGGTTCAAATCCTGTCAGTGCTACTCACGGGCCCAGAACCTGGGGTCACCCCACGCCCCATTCGTCTCTGAGTCCAGGGAATTCTACCGCCTAAAATGGCTCAAGTCCCACCATATTCTCCTGGCTCCAGTGCCACCATTATTGGTCCCTGGATGACTGGCGTCCGGCCTCTGGTCTTGCCATTTCTTTCCATCCTCCACCCGCCCCGTCTCTGAGCCCGAGCCTTGAGGGCTGACCCTACATTATGAGTGTCCTACCTGCCACCCCACCCCCCAAAAGGCCCTCTGCTTCCAGATCCTCGGAAACAAAGTTTTAAAAAGCGGCTAGTGGGACTGCTGCATGTAAATCAATGAAATTAGAACGCTCTCTCACACCACAAACAAAAATAAACTCAAAATGGTTTAAAGACCTAAGTGTAAGACATGATACCACAAAACCCCTAGAAAAGCACTTAGGTAAAACATTCTCTGACATAAATCGTAGCGATATTTTCTTAGATCAGTCTCTCAAGGCAAGAGAAATAAAAGCAAAAATAAACAAATGGGACCTAATCAAACTTAAAAGCTTTTGTACAGCAAAGGAAACCATCAAAAAAACAAAAAGGCAATCTACAGAAATCTAGAAAATACTTGCAAATGACATGACCGACAAGGAGTTAATATCCAAAATACATAAACAGCTCATACAACTCAATATTGAAAAAAACAACCCAATCAAAAAATGGGCAGAAGACCCAAATACACTATTTTTTTTCTAAAGAAGACATACAGATGGCCAATAGGCACATGAAAAGATGCTCATCCCTCATTATTAGAAAAATTCAAAACTACAGTTACCTACACTGGTCAGAGCTATTACCTTACACTGGTCAGAATGGCTATCATCAAAAAGTCTACAAATAATAAATGCGGGCTTCCCTGGTGGCACAATGGTTAAGAATCCGCCTGCCAATGCAGGGGACACAGGTTCGAGCCCTGGTCCGGGAAGATCCCACATGCCACGGAGCAACTAAGCCCGTGCACCACAACTACTGAGCCTGTGCTCTAGAGCCTGTAAGCCACAACTACTGAAGCCCGCGCGCCTAGAGCCCGTGCTCTGCAACAAGAGAAGCCACCGCAACGAGGAGCCCGTGCACCGCAACGAAGAGCAGCCTCCACTCGCCGCAACCAGAGAGAAGCCCGCGTGCAGCAACGAAGACCCAATGCAGCCAAAAATAAATAAAATAAATTATATATATATAAAATAATAATAATAATAAATGCTGGAGAGGGTGTGGAGAAAAGGGAACCCTTCTACACTGTTGGTGGGAATGGAAATTGTTGCAGCCACTATGGAGAACAGTACGGAGGTTCCTTAAAAAACTAAAAATAGAGCTACCATATGATCTAGCAATCCCACTCTTGGGTGTATATATCCAGAAAAGATGAAAACTCTAATTTGAAAAGACACATGCACCCCCCAATGTTCATAGAAGCTTTATTTACGATGGTCAAGACGTGGAAACAACCCAAGTGCCCATCAACAGACAATTGGCTTAAGAAGATGTGGTGCACACACACACACACACACACACACACACAATGGAATGTTACTCAGCCATAAAAAAGAATGAAATATTGCCATTTGCAGCAACATGGATGGACCTAGAGAATATTATACTTAGTGAAGTGAATCAAAGACAAATACTATATGATATCACTTATATGGGGAATCTAAAATATGACACAAATGAACTTATCTACAAAACAGAAATAGACTCACAGACATAGAAAACAAATTTATGGTTACCAAAGGGGAGAGGGAGGGAGGGAGGGAGGGATAAATTAGGAGTATGGGATTAACAGATACAAACTACTATATATAAAATAGATAAGCAACAAGAATACTCAATATCATATAATAACCTATAGTAGAATATAATCTGAAAAAAATAACTGAATCACTTTGCTATACACTTGAAATTGACACAATATTGTAAGTCAACTCTACTTCAATTTTTAAAAAAGTGGCTGCTACGTGTATAGTGTACATGGTAGCCTCCTTCCTTTTTTCCAACAGACTCTTTCTGCAGCGCCTTCCTCATTTCTTGGTCAACCTCCTCTCTTAGAGTGGCCAGGTGGATGGTCTGTGGCTACAGGACCCTCATTTGCTCTCCGGCACCTCAGGTTCTAACTCTGCCCCTCTCCAAAGGTGGGCTGGCTTATCACGCATAGAGCCTGTTGTCTTAATGCACATGCTTTAGGGTCAGACACGCGCAGGTTCTAATCCCAGTGCTGGCTGGGTGGTTTGGGGCAAAGTCGTTTGTTTAACCTCACAGAGTCTCAGAGTTCTTGTTTGTAAATGGAATCACCCGCACTCAGCTCACCTGGCAAGCGAGGATCACAGGAGATAATGGATGTGAAAGCTCGCTGTAAGCTGTAAGACGTTCTTCAAGCATGCAGGGTAATATGCAAACGACATGGGCCACTGCTATTGGTTACCGCATGTCAGGAACCGTTCTAAGGCTAAACCAGCCTTAGATTCAACCTTCCCAACAACCCTACAAAAAAGGATTCCGATTTCACAGCTGTTTAAACTGGGGCTCAGGGTGGTTGAATCATTTGTCCGAGGTCACTCAACTAAGTCTTCAACACCCCTTAGGCAGCTGATCAGAAGCTCATGTCTGGTGTGTGGATGGGTCTGTTTCCACTGGTGTTATGGGCTGAACTGTGTTCGCTCAAATTCATGTTGAAGCCCTAACCCCATAATGTGACTGTATTTGGAGACTGGTCCTTTAAGAAGGTGATTACATTAAAATGAGGCCGTTAGGGTGGTTGTGGTTTTAACTGGTGTTGTTATAAGAACAGGAGATTAGGACACACAGCTAGACACCAGGAATGTCTGCATGTAGAAAAAAGACCATGTGAGCACACAGCAAGAAGGTGGCCATCTGCAGCCCAAGGAGGCCTCAGGAAACATAACCTGTGACACCTTGACCTTGGACTTCTGGCCTCCAGAGCTGTAAGAAATACATTTCTGTTGCTTAAGCCCCCCAGTCTATGGTACTTTGTTATGGCAGCCTTAGCAGACTAATACAACTGGCATTCCTCAATTGCAGTGGGCCTGTCCTGCTCTGACATTAGTCAGAAGGCTCAGTAGCAAGGACCCCATGTCAGATTTCTGTTTCCCCACTCCCTCCGCATCCCAGATAGGGATGTGCTCTGGAGCTTCTCCAAAGATGCTCAGGCCAAAATGCACAAACCTTTGTCCAGTGGACCAGATGTGGGCCCCAGATGGTCTTCTGGTTGTTTCAAATTGTCTCTGAGTGTCTTTAGACCAGAAGGGTTTTTCCAAACTTTTTTGACCAGTATATACAGCAAGACAGACATTTATATCATCACCCAGTAAACACATGGGATTCATAATTGAAGCAAGGGCTCCACCAAATAAGACTTATCTTACTAAGACTTACCTTTCCTAGTCCTATTTCCTATTTCTTTCCTATTTCCTATTCCATTCCATTAAAAAAAAATACTTGTTGAGACCCACTAAATTGATTTCACAACTCACTGATGGGTCTCAACCCACAGGTTGAAAGACTAGGTCCTAGACAGGACCTGGGCTTCCCAGTTTGGCAAAAGTCCCACTGTCTTGGCGACTTGTAACACCTTGGCCCTACCCTCGTTTGCTCCGCCTGCCCAGGTTAGGAGCAAGAAATTGAGGTATAAGCTAGAGGCGTCCAAACAGCAGCCCTGAGAGAGCAGGCGTATGGCTCCTGCAGGCATCCAACCCGGGCCTTGCCGGCCCCATGATGGGCAGCTTTTTCTAGCTCCCGGATCCTCCTAAAAGCCACGGAGCCAAAGACCTCTCTGGATCCTCCAAAGGCTCTCAGTCTATTGCCACTGTGCTCCATGCCAAGCCCCTGGCCTCCAGAGGTTGTTGTTGGTGGTGGTGGTGGTGATGGTGATGATGATGATGATGTTAATGGCAGCCACTTGTAGAGCCAAACTTGCAAATACTCTTCTTGCACAAAGCACACATTCCACTCTCACAGTAACATTATCAGTGGGTACTGTTAGTATCTGCATTTTACAGATGAAGAAGCTGAGGTTCAGAAAGGAACTTGTTCAAAGTCGCACACCAAGTTGTGGCGCTCAGATTAGCCACAGTGCTCTACTTCCTCCAGATGAAGCCCTGCAGGGAGCCCCCCACCCCCAAGAAGGGCCTCCTTCTCCCTCTGATACTGCACCCTGACCCACCCCCGAGCCCCTCACCTGCAAGACTTTGCCCTGGGGACTCTCTGGAAACAGCAGCACCTGGTTATACAGCGGGTCCAGCGACTTGCGAGCGACTTTGGTCTTCTTCTTGGCAATGCAGACGCCGTTCTCTAGCAGGTAGGCTTTGATGTAGGCCGCTGGGGACAGAGGCCAGCAGGATGAGTTCTAGCCTGAGCCCCACATGGTGGGCGAAGGGCGCAGCAGAGGGACCCGCTGCTGGGGATCAGAGTCCCCCCAGGGGGTCTGCAGAAGAGGCAACAGGGGCAGGTGGGGGTAGGTGGTGGGGTGCAGCCAGGGTTAGCTGGGGCCTACTCGGCCCCCTCGGGTGGTCCTGCCTGCCTCCCCTTTCCTTTGCTCACCCTTTCCCTCTCTCAGTCCCTGGCTTGCTCACCCTTCCCGGGCTTATATATTCATGGTTGACCCATTCACTCAGATGTTTGCTGAGCACCCATGGTATTCCATGAGCCCTACCAGGCGCTAGGGTAGAACCATAAACAGGAAAGACAGTCCCTGGCCCCCAGGAGCTCAGTCCAGTCGGGGAGGCTGACAAGGTCAATGGACAATTCCAATTGGGTCTCCAGAAAAAATCCTAAATCACCAGTTACACAAGAGTCACTCGCTTTAGGACTGAGGGATCCCTCAGAGCTGGACCCAATTTTCTCTCTTCTAGACCCAGACAGCCCTCAGGACATCCCCCCAACCTCCACCCCCCACCCTGCAGATGGGAGGGCAGCCTCCACACCTGGCAGTGTCTTGGAGCCGGGCTTGGCCGTCAGTCCCCGAGCCTGGATGATGTCCACTTCAAGCTGACCGTTCCGCTCCTGCAAGCCGATCTCCACATCCCCTGCAACAGGCCCCAAGAGCTGAGACTGGGAAGTGGCTTGGGAGCTCCATCAAGGACTCAGCTCCTCCTCTCCGCTGAGGGATGAGATCCCTTCCCCCTGCTCCCAGCCCCAAACAAGACCAGAACAACTCCCACACCAAGCGCCCGGGCTCTGCGGAGCGCCTGGCAGGTGTGAACTGGGCTCCAGGCTGGGTGCTCATTAGATGGAGGCAAGGCAGAGGGGAAGGAGGGAGGGACACGGGGCTTCTGGTGGGGACCCCCCCCAACATTTGGAACAGGTCTTGGGACACTCACCCATCGGCGTGGTGGCCAGGGTCTGGCGGCCCACAAACTGTGCTGGCCCCATGCTGCCCAGGAAGTCACTGAACTGGGCGTCCGATGCCAGGCAAACTCCCCCATAGTTAAGGCTGCAAGAAGAAAGAATGAGACAAAAGCAGACGCTCCCAGGGGCCGACTGAGGACTCTGATGACTCAGGCAATCAGCTCCAGAATGGCCCTCATTCCACAGTGATTCTGTCCACATCCATCACCCAGCCTCACGCAGACCGCTGTCCTATCTCTGCCTCCTTTCTACTTTAATAGCCCTGAAATCTCAGCTCTGACTCCAAAATTCCAGGGCTTAGCTTCTGTGTCCTGTACCTTTCCCTGTCCTACCTCTCCTGGCCGAGCCTCAGGTTCCCCCTCCATGAAATGGGTATGGTGACACCCGCCTCTCGGGGTGGCTGTAGGACTCACGGGAGATGATGTTTGTCAATGCCTGGCTCTATGGGTGAGAGCTGCGATACTCAAGGTGTGGTCCAGACACCAGCAGCGTCACCCGGGAGCTAATTAGAAAGGGAATTGAGGCCCACTCCACTCCCCTGCTGCTGAATCAGCAACTGGCTTTTAACACAAACCCCAGAAGACTCGTTTGCACTGGACAGTTTGAGATGCACGGCGCCAGTGGCTCAGCCTCCAAGGTTCGCACTTGCTCTTGCCACAGAGCTGCCCAATGTCCCCTCGCCTTCCTTTGGGAAAAAGACCTCAAATCTCCTTTGGGGAGCCCCTTCCCCCAAGGCATTGATTCGCATGGAGCAGAGCAGACCTGGTTCCAGAGGCTGGCGTAGGCTCAGCCTAGCCAATCAAGCCGTTCCTTCCTTAGCCAGTGACTGGCTCAGGGTTGGGCGTGTGGCCCAATGCAGCTCCCAAGAATCTGCCCAGGAAGATTTCTTCGAACTGTAGGAAGTGAGAAGCTCTCTCTTCCCATCAGATTTGAGCCCGAGACGGAAAACTGGAGCCTCTGGCAGCTCTCTTGCTGCCGTCTGCAGCCCATGAAGGAAGACATCACACAGGTGGCACTGCGTGACCTCCTGGATCAAACTCTGCCTGAAGCAAGAGATATTTTGTTGTTGTTGTTGTTGTTACATAAGTCAACAACAACAATTATTATTATATTATTTTGCTGAAACCAATTTTAGTTTTTTCTTTCCCATCTCCTAGGTCTGTTGTATGTAATGAGATCAGGCACTAAGTACCATGCCTGATGTGCCCCTATTACCTCTAGGAGCAAAGCATTCTCATAGGAACCTTGCCACAAACAAAGGAGGATGGTTTTGTTTTGTTTTGTTTTGATTTTATCAGCATTATTCAGATGAGGAAGCAGGTTCAGGCCAACCTAAAGCCAGAACTCACAGGGCAGACTCAACACTTGGATACAACACTTCTAAGACCAACCGCAGGTGACTTTCCACCTGGGCATGTTCCAAGAGTAACAGCTAACTTTTAATAAGCACATACCGCGAGCTGGGTTTCACAGCAGCAGCCAGGGGCTTTTTGAACAGGAAGGGGAGCCTGCCTTGGGCCTCAAGGGCACTGTACACTTTGTTCCCCAGCCTGAGAGCAGCTGCCACCCTGCCCCCAGCTCCCTTCTCAGGGAACCTGCTGAGCTCTCGGCCTCTGGGGTCTCTGGTTCCACTCCGAGGGTGCCCCCTTCTGCTTCCAAACCACTCTGCTAGTCTACCTTTGCCCCAGTTCTTCAGAGAGAACAATTCACTCATGGTCTCCTCTGCCTGGACCCAGCTCTTCACACCCTAGACATGCTCGTTGGTGCCTGAACCACAGCTGCCCGCCTTTACACCTCCTTGCTAATTCACAAAACCTCACAGTTGGCAAAGGATATACCTGCTGGCTCTGCAAACAGTTACAGGAAGGTGTCCTCCAAGCCAGCAGACTCCCTATTTCATAGATTGGAAGACTGAGGCCAGGAGTGAGAAAGACACCTGTCCGAGGGCTATATGATGGCAGTGCCTGCTACCATACGAGGCCACTGCCCAACTCATGTCACCCAAGACTATTTGGCCTTTATGTATAAAATTCCAAGCAAGCTGGGGGAAGAAACAAGAGAAGACTCCGTGCACAAACAACTTACCATTCTGCTGAGCAAACAAACATGTTGCCCCCCAAAGAAACAACTAAAAAAGACTACTGTCTTCTTATGAGGCACAACCGGTCCTCTACCCGCCCACCTCGGGTTGTGGGAGCCCAGGGGTCATCAGAAGAGAGGAAGCACTGCTGGCTGCAGTGGCCCAGAATGGACCAGGAGAGGAGAATTTGAACTGGGGGCCAAAGGATACACAGGGTCCAGCAACAAGGGGAGAGGAAGGAAGGCCACCTCCCACATACTATCTTCCCTCTATCCTGACCAGAGTCACCAGCACAGGGTCCTGAGGTCCTCAGGATGGTGAAACCACAAGAGTAAAGGAGCCTAGTGAAGAGCAGGAGAGAGTAAGTACTTGTCTCTCGCCCAGGAGGGTGACTGAGACAAGGCAGGGGCAAGAGAGTCTAGTTCTGGACCTTGGAGAAGGTCTATGTTGCAGGTGTATACAATGTCACAGAAGACGGGAAAGGACAGAGATCCGGGAAGAAAAGAGGGAAATCAACTGTTTTAAGCTTTTGGACATTGAGGAGAAAAGGACTGTATTTAGCCACGGATGACTTATAATAGTAAAAATGAAAACAATCTAAATATCTGACAGTAGAGGAATTATAAACACGTATTGGATTTAAAAAAAAAAAAAAAAAAGACGAGAATAAAGGAGCTGGCTGGGAGCAATGACCAGAAACACCTGCACTGAAGTCTGCATGAGCAAAATACAAATGTCTGTATTAAGTCATTGTCATTAAGCCATAAGTCATTGATTGAAGAGGCTTGTTACAGCAACTGGTTTGACTAATGAATGCAGTGACCCTGTCCCCTGGCCAGAGCTGATGGACACAGGGTCAGACAGCTGACCCAAGCTCAGTCAAGCAAAGACTCTCTCTGGGAAATAAAAGAGAAGCCTGGAGACCAACAGTCATGAGAACTGAGCCGTGTGAATGGCCTGTCCTTGAAAACAGCCCCAACTACTAGCCACCCAGTCCTGTCCACCCAGTTCTTTCCTCAAGCACGTGAGATGTCCCACAATCATTCCAACAAATTCTGTTTTGATTTAAGTTATTGGCAGAGTCAATGGAAGGATAATAATTTGAGATTTTAGCCTGAGTACTTTTTCATTTTCATGATTTCCTACTACCTGCTGCCACCCTTTCCCCATTCAGGCAGGAGCCACGGTATCCTAGGTCTACTGCCTCAGAGAAGGGATGACCCTGTAGGATGCAGAGAACAAGACAGTCAGATTCTTAGCTTTTGAGTTTCAAATCTAAGAAGCAGCAGTCTTGGAAGGAGAGGTGCAAAACCCGGCTGTCCTGCCCGTGAGTAAACAAACCAACCCCAAATCCCCAGCCAGGGAGAGCAGAGGGAGTCAGGCAGGGAGGGAAGAGAACTGAGGAAGGTCTGGGTCCCCAGGCTGGGCTGGCAGTGCTAAGGGATGATGGGAAACTCCACAGAGGTTTGGGGACTCTGAAAGCAGAGGGGACTCGTGCCCATGCTTCTTATTGGGTGGAGCTGAGAAAAGGGCGTGATGCTTTGCAGAAATGTTGTCTAGTGTCTTGTCAAATGACTCTGGAGCATCTCTGAGGCTCTGTGTGTCCCTCCACACCCTGGAGAGGAGCACATGTTCCCACTGCACCTTTGAGAGGGCCGAACTAAGAAATGGCAGAGTAGTATTGGAACCCAGGCAGCCAAGCTTCCGAATCTATTATCTCTACAATCATGCAACGGTGTTATAGAGAAAGTATGGGAAAAATAACTTAATTACCTGGGGACAGAAATGGATACCCGCTCTGCTTGCAAACCCAAAGAACCTGAATTAACAGCATGAAAGCTAAGACCTAGACCCGCTCACAGCTGGTGACCTGGCCTTTCCTCCACACCCGTTTCTTTTCCACCCCAGCCTCCTGAGGGTCTGGAATCCATTCTCTTAGGAGGGTCTGGGCTCTAAAAGCTCGAGAAATAGCGGTACCTCGTGGGATCTAAGGCACTGAAGGGGCCCAGCCCCCCAAGGCAGAGCAAGGCCTTCTGCAGCCTGAAACTGAAAGTTTCCTCCAACATCGTCACTGTCTGCCCCTCAGTTCCTGGTGGGATTCTGAGCAGACAATGGGGAACTGGTAGGCCTGGTGCCCAGCGGTGACTGTTTATAATATCTGGGTGGCGGCCTGATTTCCCATCCCAGGGTGCCTCGCCAGCTGCCAAGGAACCAGGCTGACTCCCCAGAAACCCTGAACGGGTTGCCCCATCCTCCATGGGGCTGGAGGGAGGAAGAATAAAATGGAGGTAGGTCCCTGCTGGCCAGGGGACCAACTGCATCAGAGACCCCGCTCCACCTCGGGGACTCCCCTGGAGGACGGAAGGCAGAGGATACAAAGTCAGAGCTGATCCTACTCCTTGCTGGTCAAGTGCCTGCTGTGTGACCTCTGGCCAGCGGCTGGTGGCTCTGCACTTGAATCTTCTTACCTGCAAACGAGCCCACACCTACCCTAGAGACAGAAGTGCAGCCCTCCCACTGCTGGGTGCCTGTGCTGTACCAGTTTTAAATGTTTTGAAAATCTCTGCTTATAGGATCCATTCCCAAAGGGGTAGGAAAGAGTGTGCTGAATTAGTAAATGCCACAAACTTGCTGCTACTTAGACCATGCCTTATTCAGTAGGAACTCAATAGATTTTTACTGCCAGACCCTTGGGCTGTCCCCAAACTGGGAAAATATACTGGTTGAGACTGAACTCGGCATAATACAGACCTTGGGTTCCAGGGCTGTGCAACCTGAGGTAAGTTTGGTAATCTCTCTGAGCTGCATGTATAAAATGGAAATAAATTATAGTCACCTGGCTGAGCTGTTGGGGAGAGTCAACAGGATCACGCAGGCAAGGTGCTTAGCAAAGGGCCTAGCACACAGCATCTGCTGAATGAGTAAAGGATTGAGATGCCGTGGCTAGCGGGTCCCTGCTGCCTGGCCTGGGAGAGCCTCTTCTCCCTCTCTGTGGTGTTTTCTTTCTTTTTTTTTTTTTTTGCGGTACGCGGGCCTCTCACTGCTGCGGCACCTCCCGTTGCGGAGCACAGGCTCTGGACGTGCAGGCTCAGCGGCCATGGCTCACGGGCCCAGCCGCTCTGCGGCATGTGGGATCCCCCCGGACCGGGGCACGAACCTGTGTCCCCTGCATCGGCAGGCAGACTCTCAACCAGTGTGCCACCAGGGAAGCCCTCTGTGGTGCTTTCAGAGCACTTCCAATTCCTGACCTATTAGGAAGTGCAGCACCTGGATGCCTGAGACAAAGAGGCCAGTCATCTGCGGCGGGGTGGGAGGGGGAGCAGGGTGGATACAGCAGCTGATTCTTGCAAGGGACACATGCCACCAGGCGGAGGCAGAGACCTGAAACAGGATTAAAACCTCTGTTCTGCTGGACTTTTATTTTGTGTTACTGGTGAAATGAGATTTCCTGCCTTTCAAATCCTGTTAGTTTTGTTTGTGGCGCTGAAACCCATTTGTCTTTTATTATTAACCTTTGAGCTCAGTTTGGCCTCTGGTTTTCCCGTGTTCTCAATGGTTAAAGAAATAATTGGGTTATTCGGGGGTTTTGACTTCTACTCTTTTCCAGATGGATCGCCTGTCTCAACTCATCAGAAATTAAAAGGCGGCCCAGCCCTCGTGGTGAGTATGGGTTATGTGGTTCTGAAAGGTTCACGGGCTCTCTGTCCATCCATTCACCACCTGCCCCTACATGTCCATCGTCCATCCATCCACCCTCCACAGCCTCGCTGAGCCTGCAATACAGTCGGTTCTGCTGTAACGCAAAACATACATTCCTAAAACCACAGTGCAGTGAAAAGTCCTGCAGTCAAACACAGAGCTTATGGGGAAAACACGGTTAGGGGCACAACACCCAAAAAGTGTATCAAAAAAAAAAAAAAGGACAGGGATATAATACAAATGGTAGCACAGTCTTATACGTGTAAAATGGTTAAGAAACGCACAGATACTACAATAAATATGGTGCTTTACCGTGAAGACAGCCTGATGCTTGCTTTTGGAAATGAGTGTCAGCAGATCTGCAGTGTGAGTTGCTGCAATGTGGTGACGGAGGGCTGTCTGAAACGGACGGGTGGGAAGCTGTAACACCAGGTGTGGGGGGAGGGGGGTCAGGAGGAAGCGAGGAGTATGTTTTGTGCATTCCTACATGGGTGCAGTTTCCCGAGTTCACCTCGTGTTTCTCGTGGATGAAATCACACCTGAGCAAAGGCGAAGTTTATATTGTGCTCAAATTATTCCAGAATACTTCAATCGTGTTGGAACAAATGTGCGTTTGCAAAACAAGCACTGCAGCAGCACTGACTGTATGCCAGGAGACACAGCATCACACAGTCCTGACTCCAGCTTCTCAAGTATTCGAGACATTCCCAAACCTACCCCTCCCCCCACCCCGGCCACGAGAGCGTAGCTCCTAGGCGTGAAGCCAGGGATTTGATTTACTTTTTATTGATCAAAAGCTTGCCATGAGCCAAGCACTGATAGTACTAAGTTATCCGTATTAACTCATTTAAACCTCATTTAACAATGCTGTGCAAGCTACTTATTATTAATACCCACTTTCCAGAAGGGGAAACCAAGGCACAGAAAAGTTAAGTAACCCGACCAAGATCATGTTGCTGCTAAGTGGCAGACCTGGGATTTGAACCTGGGAGTCTGGTTCCTGGGTTCATCTACTCTATCTCTCTGCTACACTGTCTCTGTGTCCCGAGGAGACCTTAGCCTTGCCCAGGGCAGAGCACAGGGATCTGCAGTCCACCCTTTGGGGTCAGGCAGGCCTGGATTTGAATCCTGATTCCCCCCACTCACTGGTTGTACAGACACGTCCTTCACCACTCAGAACCTGGGTTTCCTTTTCGGGGAAGTAGGAATGAACAGTGGTAGGCCACCCTTGGTGCTGCTGTAAGTATTAAATGAGATGAACGCCTTAGAACAGGCTTTGGTGCAGTCAAGTGCTCAACAAATCCTGATGCTTATAAAACAGAAGCAACCAAACCCCCATCTCCTAGCCCACGCCCACACCTGTCCTGCCTGTCCTTCAGGCACGATGACTGCTAAGTAGCCGAGGTGGGAAAAGGAAAGGGGGTTCTGACCACCCACCCATCCTCCTGGGCCTTCGGTGATGACTGAAACAGCCTTGACAGGAAGCCACCCTGAGGCTGGGTGCAGTGGCCCTGCCATCGGCTCACACTCTGCTCTCCAGAGCTGTGGGCACCGTGACCCAGACACCCGGGGAGCAGGATGCTGATGACCCAGACATCACAGGACGACAAGGGGCAGAGGGAAGGAGGAGGAGGGGCGCCAGCAGCCAGCCTGGATGGCTTCGGGTTTATGGGGAGGATGCTGAGACCCTGGGTCTGTGATGAAGGAGGCTGGGGAGGGGCGGGAAGGAGAAGCAAGTGTGTGTATGTACTTCTGTACGTAGTCTCCACCTATTACTCATCCAAATTTGTGGGGCATCTCCTGTGGGCCAGGCCCTGTGCTGAGCAGGCACCACACTCAGTGTCTAGTAGGACAGACAAGACACACACGTGAGAAGTAAGACAGACTGCTGGGTGCTATGGTGGGGGAAGAATAGGCTGTGGAAGCTGCCGATGCAGCCAGAGGAATGGCAGACCTGTGCCGTTCCACTTCCCCTGCCCACTCCCAGGACAGACATTGCCAATCAACCTCAACACTCCTGCCAAGCCCGGACCGCACTTCAGAATCCTCCTCAACACAGCGCTCCAGGGAGCCACTATCGATTAGCTGAAGTTGGCACACGAGATATAGCTTATGTTCTTAGCTGAGATCTGGAGGAAGAATGAGTCAGAGGGCAAAGAGGGAGCAGGGGTAGGAAAGGGAGTGCCAGGTAGAGGGAGCAATGTATGCAAAGATCTGGAGGTGAGACGGAGGGAAGTGTAGAGGTTCAGTGGTGGAGCAGGGGGCACACAGTTGCGGACTGGGGGAAGCTGGCGGAATCCAGAGGAAGTAAGTGCTGAGTGACAGACTGTGCAGTTTAGACCAAAAAGGAGACTTGCAGGTATCCAGGCAAGAGTGATGAGTGGCCTCCTGGCTGGGGGAGGGGAGGGGAGTGGATGGAGTCAAAGACGATTAGGAGTGAAATAGTAGAGCCCAGTCATGGACTGGATACGGAGCGCGAAAGAGCAGGAGGTGTCTGCGAGAGTCGTCTGGTTCGGGCAGCTGGGAGATGGTGGCGCTGTGCACTCAGAAAGCACAGCAGACGCTGCTGCTGTCCCCCACGTGCCCTGACCCTCACCATGTCCGTGCTCAGTGACTTCTAACTGTTGGCACCCTCATTCCTCTGGCTATGTTTCTCTGGCCCCCAAGAAATTTCTCTGGTCTCCAGAGCCCTCACTGCCACAGGAAGGGCAGGAGAGTTAAACGTGAACATCCATCAACCAGTAACCGATGAGAGTGGGAGTATAAATACTCCAGCTCCCTGGCCTCCCAGGAAATGACTCAGGCACCTGTTCCACACTGACTCCTAGAGTCCCCATCAGGATTAAGCTCCGGATGCCCACAGTGGCAGCTAGCTTCTCAACACACATGTTGCTGGATGCCTCCCCTGCCCTATCTCTCTCATGGGCCCCCCCACCATGGTTTTCCAGAATCACCTTCCAAGTAAACTGCTTGCACTCAAATCCATGTCTTGGGTCTGGTTCTGGGGAACCCAAACTGAAACAGATGGTCACCAGGGAGTATCTCAGGATTGATGAGGGGTCTGGGGAGGTACTGTTCTCATGGTCCGTTCTCAGGGGGCTTGAATCCTTGCCCTTTATCTAGGGGAGACGGGCCTGCTTGGGGCGGGGGTGGGAGTGGGAGCTTGGATGGTTGCCCAATCCATAACTGTTCCCTTCCATCCTTAACATACAGAACCAAATTTTCAATCAGGCAGAAAGGGGCACTGGAAGAGAAAACCCTTCCCCAGTGCCAGGGGATAAACCAGGATCGGTCCACCATGCTGAGGCCTGCGGAGGGGAAAGACAGGCTCGTTGAGCCACCAAACCATCCTGGAAGCATCCACCTCCAGAAATCTTGACAGACGCAGCCATTAAAGGAGGGAAAGAGTCGAGTAGAATGGGTAAGGGCAGACTTCAAATGCTAGATTTGAATCCCCAAAATTGAAGTCACTTACTGGCTGTGTGACCTTGGGCAAATTAATTAACCTCTTTTGGCTTTCATTTCCTCGTCTGTAACATGAGGATATTAACAGTTCCAGGGTTATCAGGTTATTGGGAGAATTAAATGAGTCAATACGTGTAAAACGCTTAGCGCAGTGCCCACACGTAGCAAGTGCTCTGTATAGTGTTAGCTCTAGAACATTACTACCATTAAGCCAGAGCTTCTCAACCTTAACCCACAAACCACCTGGGGATCTTGTTAGAAGCCTGAGATGAAGCCAAAGCAATCTTGGAAAAAAAGAAAACAGAGTTGGAGGAATCAGGCTCCCTGACCTCAGACTATACTACAAAGCTACAATAATCAAGGCTACATGGTACTGGCACAAAAACAGAAATATAGATCAATGGAACAGGATAGAAAGCCCAGAGGTAAACCCACGCACCTGTGGTCAACTAATCTAGGACAAAGGAGGCATGGATATACAATGGAGAAAAGACAGTCTCTTCAATAAGTGATGGTGGGAAAACTGGACAGCTACATGTAAAAGAATGAAATTAGAACACTCCCTAACACCATACACAAAAATAAACTCAAAATGGATTAGAGATCTAAATGTAAGACTGGACACTATAAAACTCTTAGAGGAAAACATAGGAAAAACACTCTTCGACATAAATCACAGCAAGATCTTTTATGACCCACCTCCTAGAGTAATGGAAATAAAAACAAAAATAAACAAATGGGACCTAATGAAACTTAAAAGTTTTTGCACAGCAAAGGAAACCATAAACAAGACAAAAAGACAACCCTCAGAATGGGAGAAAACATTTGCAAACGAATCAATGGACAAAGGATTAATCTCCAAAATATATAAACAGCTCATGCAGCTCAATATCAAAAAAACAAACAACCCAATCAAAAAATGGGTGGAAGACCTAAATAGACATTTCTCAAAAAAAGAAACACAGATGGCCAAGAGGCACATGAAAAGATGCTCAACATCACTAATTATTAGAGAAACGCAAATCAAAACTTCAATGAGGTATCACATCACACCGGTTAGCATGGGCATCATCAGAAAATCTACAAACCATATATGCTGGAGAGGGTGTGGAGGAAAGGGAACCCTCTTGCACTGTTGGTGGGAATGTAAATTGATATAGCCACTATGGAGAACAGTATGGAGGTTCCTTAAAAAACTAAAAATAGAACTACCATACCACCCAGCCATCCCACTACTGGGCATATACCCTGAGAAAACCATAATTCAAAAAGACACATGCACCCCAATGTTCACTGCAGCACTATTTACAATAGCAAGGTCATGGAAGCAACCTAAATGCCCATTGAAAGACAACTGGATAAAGAAGATGTGGTACACGTATACAATGCAATATTACCCAGCCATAAAAAGGAACAAAATTCGGTCATTTGTAGTGACATGGATGGACCTAGAGACTGTCATAAGGAGTGAAGTAAGTCAGAAAGAGAAAAATAAATATCGTATATTAAGGCATATATGAGGAATCTAGAAAAATAGTACAGATGAACAGGTTTTCAAGGTAGAAATAGAGACAGATGTAGGGAACAAACATATGGACACCAAGAGGGGAAAGTGGGGCGGGGGATGAATTGGGAGATTGGGATTGATATATATATATATACTAATGTGTATAAAATAGATAACTAGTAAGAACCTGCTGTACAGCACAGGGAACTCTGCTTCGCTGTACAGTAGAAACTAACACAACACTGTAAAACAATTATATCCCAATTAAAAAAAAATCTTTTGAAACTTGTTTAAAAATAAATAAATAAAAATACTACCTTGCTAAATAGCAAAAGAAAAAAAAAAAGAAACCTGAGATGATGCATTTCTTTTTATTCTTTTTATTGGCCATGCCACGTGGCATGCAGGATCTTAGCTCCCCGACCAGGGATCGAACCTGTGCCCCCTGCAGTGGAAGGGTGGATTCTTAACCACTGGACTGTCAGGGAAGTCCCAAGAGATGCTGCATTTCTAACAAGCTCCCGGGGGATGCTGCTGGGCCGTGGACCACACTTTGAATAGCAAGGGCTAAAGCCACTGTAACTGGTATCCTGTAGCCTGGAGCCCAAGCACTGTCAATGGCAGAATAGCCCAAACCTTGTAGGGAGCCCTTGTTCCCCAGCCCTGAGACCTGGCTGCATGCAGCATTTCCAAAGTTCTCTGTGCCTGCCCTTTGCATCTCTCACCACACTGCTAGTTGCGTGGTCAGTGGAAGGCAGGGTCTCTGAGATGCCCGGCCCAATTGTCTGGCACACTGTAGGTACTAAATGAAAATCCACTGTAGGTGCTAAATGAAAACCCCTGTGCCCACTTGCAGGAATAAACACACCCGGCAGCACCAGGGGCTGCAGGCTAGCAGGGGCTCCTCAAACATGCCGGCTCCCTATAAGCCTCAGCTGGGCTGGCAGGAGCCCAGGGGGAGGATAGTCACACCCCCTCCTGTTTCAGAGCCTGGCATCTGGGTCCCGCCAGTGCCCAAAATACCTCCAGAACAAAGAGGAGGCTGACCACAGCTCAATGTCCCCACCTGTCCCTTCGACTGCCTTTCCTCACCCAGGTGTTGGAGGAAGGGGGTAACACCTGGTTGGGCTCCACCAAGACGCAGCCCCTCTTGCGAGGGCAAGACTCTCCCGTCTCCTGGACAAATCACCCTCCAAACCACCTGATCCTTCCTCAACTGTCTCAAGACACCCACCGCAAACCTTTTAATAACCATAATCATCACAGCCAAAATTTATCCTGTGCTTATCCTGTGCTAAGCACATTCTAGACACAATTATAATGGGGGTGGCTCACTCTATCTACTAGGATGCAACTGGCCACAAGGAGCAAAATACTCAACTTACAGTGGCTGAATCAACAAACAACAATAACAACAGCTAATAATAATAATGCTTGCTATGTGCCAGCCACTGTTCTAAGTGTTTTACATATATTAACTCATTGAATCCTCACAACAACTCTATTAGTGGTCTGTACTATTATGGACCCCTTTCTATAGATGAAGAAACTGGGACAAGAGAGGTAAAGTAACTTCCGTAAAGCTACACAGCTCTTAAGAAGCAGAAATGAGGCTAAAACCAGGGTTGTCCGACTCCAGAGTCCTGGCTTTGAACACATCTATAATATAGTGTACTCTCTGGTCCCTTAAATCACATGACAGCAAATGACAACAGGAGGCACCTCCTGAGCACCTGTCACGTGCAGGCATCATCTCATTTCTTCTCCACGACACCCTCCTACGCTGCTCCCCTCGGACAGGTCATGTGGTCTCTCCGAGCCTTCAGCTCCTCTTCTGTAAAATGGGAATATGGGTTTGACCCCCTGCTGTTGTTCATTGCACCATGTTGCCGCCCCCGTGACCTGGTCTTCTGACCTATCTGCGAGGCCAACAGACGAGATGTTTATCTGCCTCCCTAAAGCTTAGAGGACTACAGACATGCCCAAGGCCATTCAGGGGGTCAGTGGCCAAGCCAGGACTAGTACCCAGATCTCCTGACCCCCTGAAACTCAGCAGGGACCTACTGCTACCCAGATTCCTAGAATATCCTCCTCCGAGTTTTGCTGCCTTGCCAAGTTTCTCAGGTTAAAGAAAACATTTGTTCCCTTCTTCTTCGTCCTCCTTCTCTCCCTCTCCCTCCCGCCTGTCCTCCTTCTCTTCTCGCCCTCTGGAAAGTCTCCCTAGGAGGTGGGTGGACCGGCAGAATCTGCCAAGGCGAGGCCATTCAGAGACCGGAGACGCCCCGTTTAGGAGGGGCTGAGGGGGAGAAGGCTTTCAGGCGGCAGAGCCCCTAGCTGCGAGGCAGGGCCAGAAGCAGGACGGGAGCAGAAGGTGGCAGCTGAGCCCCAGTCCCACCTCCCAGCGGCCTGGCTGGGTGTCTGGCCTTGGACAAGCCACTCAGCCAGGACTGTCCAATGGAACTTCCTATGACGACGGAAATGGCCGACGTCTGCACAGTCCGATACAGTTGGTGCTGGACACATGCTGCTACTGAGCACTTGAAATATGGCGAATGCAACAGAGGAAAAGAATATTTAACCTTAATTCATTTACATTTAAATAGCCATATTCGTCCAGGGTCTATCATACTGGACAGCAGGGCACTTAACTTTTCCAAGCCCCAGTCTCCTCTTGTGCTTGACAAGGATGGTGATACCCCTGTCCTCCTTGGCCAAGGACGGCTGAGACAATGAAGCGATGGGGTGCTGTGGTACAAGCCCCGGCTGAGAGTCGGGACTCCTGGGTTCCAGACCTATTAACGTGCTGTGTGATCCAGGCCAAGCCCCACAACCTCTCTGAGTGCCCTGGTCATCTGTACAATTAAGAAGTCACTTTGGATCAAAGTTTCCTTGCCAGGGATGGGGTTTAGGAGAATGTAGGAACCCACTACAGTTACACCAAGTGTGTCTGTACGACTGTGCGTGTGAGAATGCGTGTCTGTGGGCGCTTCCCTGGTGGCCCAGTGGTTGAGAATCCGCCTTCCTATGCGGGAGATGCAGGTTTGATCACTGGTCAGGGAACTAAGATCCCACATGCCTCAGGGGCTGAGCCCACTGAGCCCACTGAGCCCACTGAGCCCACTGAGCCCACTGAGCCCGAGCACCTCAACTAGAGAGCCCACGTGCCGCAAACTACAGAGTTCACGTGCAGCAGCAAAAGGCCCCGCACGCCGCAACGAAGATCCGCGTGCCACAACTAAGACCTGATGCAGCCAAAAAAATAAGTAAATGAAATTCTAAAAATTAAAAAAAAAAAAGTGTTTGTTTGTGTTCGGGTGCGTGTGTGTATATTTATCAGGGGAAAGCAGGCTCAAAGCTTTCCCAAAATTCTCAGAGGGGTCCATGATTGCTCCAACAATGAGAACCCCAGTCTAGACTGGTCTTCTCCCAGGGAGTCTTTTAAAAATGGAATTCCCAGGCTCCACTGTCAAGGAGTGTGATTTAGCAGCTTGGACTTGGGGCCCTGAGATCTGTATTTGTAGCAAGTTCCCAGCGATTCTGATGTACAGCTGGGGGAGAGAAACACAGGCAAGGAGCCAGTTGGACCTAATGTTTTATGACTTGATGTGTGTGAAACTCCTCATCAAGCAGTAGTACACATTTTTAAAAACCAATTGGGATTTAGGGAACTAAGAGAGTAAAGAGGAAATAACAACGATCCTAACAAGACCCCTTCCAACCCCCTTCTTCATTTACTGACACTGCTTTGCCAGCCACTGTGCCGTGTGCTTTATAAATATTAACCCATCTAATCCTCATAACACCCCCTATGAGGCTGGTAGTACTGTCCCCGTTTTACAGACGAGGAAACTGCGGCACAGAGAGGTGACTTGCCCAGGATCACACAGCCAGTAAGCGGTGGAGCCAGGACTGAGATCTAGACAGTTGGGTACCAGAGTCCATGCTCCATCGCACTCCCTCAGAGTATCCTTGCTTCATCACCTCCTTCTGAGGATGAGGATGACCCAGGAGCCCTGAGTTAGCACCCCTCCCAGGCTGAGGCTGACCCAGGGATCCTGGAGGGTGCTGCTCTGTCCCTCCCGCCCCACCCCACGCCCAAGACAACCGCGGGCCCCACACTCACTTGCCCTCAGAGCCGTAGCTGTTCATGCTGTCCTCGATGGACTCGTGGCTGGCCTGGCGCAGCGTCCTGCTGGGCATCTCCACCGCCAGGCCCGTCTCCGTGCTCCTCTGGATGGCCCCCTTCAACCTCCGGCTGTCCCCTTCTGGGCAGAGTGGCCAAGAGAGATGGGGGGAGAGACATGGGGTGGCAGGGGACAGAGAGACCAGTCCTCTGGTTAGTGTTTCAAAGGCTGGTGGCGGCCCAGCTTCGGCCTCCACCATCCCCATCCCCAGTCCATCAACCTCCTCCCACCACCGGCCTCACCTGCACCCACCCTCCCTGCCCTTTACACCCACCCAACAAACAGAAATCACATGAGTTCTCTTAGCTGGCAGATTCATTTACATGTACTTTTTTTTTTAATTGAAGTATAATTGATTTAAAATACTGTGTTAGTTTCAGGTGTACAGCAAAGTGATTCAGTTATTTTTTTTTCAGATTATATTCCACTATAGATTGTTACAAGATACTGAATATAATTCCCTGTGCTCTACAGTAAATCTTTGTTGCTTATCTATTTTATGTACTGTAGCTTGTATCTATCTGTTAATCCTATCCTCCTAATTTGTCCCTCCCTCCCTCCCTCTCCAATTTGGTAACCATAAGTCTATGTCTGTGAATCTGTTTCTGTTTTGTATGTAGATTCATTTGTATTATTTCTAGATTCCACGTATAAGTGATATCATACAGTATTTGTCTTTCTGTCTAACTTACTTAAGTATAACATTCTCTAGGTCCATCCAACATGTACTGTTTCTTGAATTCACTTCTTCCCTGCAACCTTCTCCAGATCATTTCCCTCCTCCTCTTCAGCTCCTAGTTACCGAGCACCTACTATGTGGCATATTCTCTGCCAAGTGCTTTTCATGGATTTAGACCAGGGTTTCTCCACCTCAGCACAACTGGCCATGTGGATGCATTATTGCTTAGCTGTCAGGCACTGTCCTGTGCACTGTAGAAGGTCCAACAGTATCCCTGGCCTCTACCCACTAGATGCTAGTAGCACCCTCCCTCCAGTTCAGTCATGGCAGTCAAAAATGTCTCCAGGGCTTCCCTGGTGGCGCAGTGGTTGAGAGTCTGCCTGCCGATGCAGGTGACACGGGTTCGTGCCCCGGTCCGGGAAGATCCCACATGCCGCGGAGTGGCTGGGCCCGTGAGCCATGGCCGCTGAGCCTGTGCGTCCGGAGCCTGTGCTCCGCACGGAAGAGGCCACAACAGTGAGAGGCCCACGTACTGAAAGTAAAAAAAAAAGTCTCCAGACACTGCCAAATACCCTCTGGATGGGAGGGGGGGCAAAAATCATCCCTGATTGAGGACCACTGATTTAGACCACTGGCACCCTGCCCAGGTTTAAATCCCGGATCTCTTTCTACTGGCTGTGAGACCTTGGGCAAATTACTAGTCTCCCTGTGCCTCCACTTCCTCGACTGTAAAATGGGAGAGCAGGGTTATTATGAGGACGGCCCTCTGCCCTTCTATTCCCTCTCCCGTCAGCAGCTCACACCTTCGCTTCCACTTCCACTCTGTGAACAGACGTTATCTTATCCAAGCTCTCCTTGATCATCTCCTGGCCCCTCCCACCCCAGGCCCTTCTCCACCCAGCGCCCTGCTTTGGCTTTCTTCCTGACACTTACCACCCCTGACATGTTCTGCACTACTGGTCTATTGACTAGCTTCCTCCACGCAGAAGGTAAACTCCGTGAGGACAATGCATTTCACTGTGTGGCGTGTTGAAGCCCCAGGGCTGAGAACACAGTCCAGCCATTGTAGGTGCTTAATTACTAACTGCTGGATGAATGGGTGTCTGCCCTGAGACTGGTCTTAATCCTCAGCCGCCCAGGAAGCCGCGGCTCCTGCTCTCCCAGCTTTCACACCGAGCACGTGGGATTAAGGCGCGAGGGTAAGGGACTGGTCTGCGCATAGAGCCGGAAGGTGGGGCTGGGGACACGGGGCACCGTTTGACCCTGGGGCGGCCTCTTGGCTCTGTGCTCCACATCCTTGAGATCACGGCAAGCTCTCCGTCTCCCACCGCCCTGGAGGGGCTGTGCGTTTGCTAGAGGTGGAGGCAGATCCTTAGTGGGACCTTCCCCATCTCCCCACAGAGTCCGGGATGAGCTGACAGACCCCAGGGCCTTCACCAGAGCTCACTGACTGACCCATCAGGGGACAGCAGTGCCACCCAAACCCCACGATCCTACTCAGCAAGAAGATGGGGGGCGGGGTCTGTGTGCCAGGAAACAGGGCGAGGCCAGGACGTCTCCTACTGGTCTTCTCCTGGCTTCCCTCCTCCCAACTCAACGACGGTGTCCCCTTCCTCCCTGACTTGCCGGCAGACAGACAGACACGTGCACACACATGCAGAGGTACAGGTGCTCTGTGTGTGCTTCTCAGAGTGTGTGCCCACATGTTTCTCTCCTACATATATCTGCGTAATTCAGACACAGATGTCCACATACTCAGAAAATCACACACACACACACACACAGGAGAATGTGAAGACACAGTATGTTAATGTATGTCTAAGTGTCTATATTTGTGTGTTGCCATGGGTCTCCACACAGCTGTCATTCTGTGCTTCTGAGGCTAAATGGGCATGTGTGTCTGGGCATGTGCCAGCCACATGCAGACACGTGGCCGTAAGAAGTGTACACCAACCCACTCAAGAACGCACACAGAGAAACCGACACAGCGCGCGTGTATGTGTGTGTATATGTGTGTGTCACCCTGGGTTATTTCTGAACACGTGGGGGAATGTGTGTGTCCCTGTGTCTGTTTCCCGTCATTCCACACTTCGTTCTTACCCTACTTTGTATCTGAAGTCCCCCTCCCAACATTTCTGTTTCTCTGTGTACAGCAGGGTCAGAGGCACAGAAAGACTCAGAAACACACACATGCTCACTCAGAAACACAGACTCACAGGCACAGAGAGACATCCCTCCAACACACACACACACACACACACACACACACACACACACACACGCACAGTCACCTCCAAGGACAACCCCCTCCTTACAGTGGGGATACAGACCCACAACCCGGTTACCCCGTAGGCAGGCTGCAGATACCTTGCCTGGGGTCTTCACTTCCCCACTGAGCCCTGTTCGGGAGCCCCACACTTGCTCATCCTCACTCAGCAAGGTCTGACACATTTCTCCAAGAAGAGGGCGGACCAAAGCATGACAAACAACTCAGTCCCTAAGGGGACTGGGCGGGGGGAGGTTTGGAGAAGTGTGGTTCACGTCTGTGTAGCACTCGACAGCCCCAAAGCATTTCACATCCAGCACCCGCCGTGGGCCTCAGAACAGCCCTAGCTCAGCACGCAGGTAAGCCTGGCTTTGCAATCAGGTGGCCCAGGCAGAGTCCCAGCTCTGCAGCCGTAGCTGTGGGACCTCGGGCAAGTCAGGTGGCACTGTGACATGCCACCTTCCCCACCTCGGGAGTCCCCAATCTGGAGACCACTGTTGTACCCAACCATACCACACAGTGCCACCACCTAACCTTGTCCATCCAACCCTTCCTTTTGTCATCTCTTGCTGACTCGGTCATGGTCCAATTCTTCACTTTGTCATCTCTTGCTGACTCAGTGATGTCCCCAGAGTGACTGTCCCAATGCTTTCCCACTCCCCATCTCATAATCCCATCCATCCTAACTAGTGACCTTTCTCCCACTTGGCTGAAAAGATGTCTCTTGGACTTACTCTTTCTTGCTTCCAACTTTCACCATCCTGAGACCTTTCCACCTGCCCCTTGACCCTCCCTCCCTCTCTGAGAGGAAGGGGCGATCCTTGACCTGGCCCAGCCTGATCTGCCCTCTGTCCTCCCCATCCCACCTTCTCCCACCGTCACTGGGACCCCCTCCCACCATGTGTCCTCTCTGGGCCTTGAGTCTACCACCTCTCCATCTTCTGGCTCCTTCCACCCCTCCTGCAAGCCTGCGCAAGGCTTCACTTCCTTCCCCACTCCCTTCAATAAACACACTCCTTCAGAGAACAGCCTTTGGCCACCATATGCCCGACCGCAGGACTGACTACACCAGTCTCCAATAGTGGCTCGTGACCATGCACAAGGGCCTTATCTCAGCTTCCAACCCCAGAGCATGGCCCTTCTGCTTACGCAACAAGCATTTACTGAGTGCCTTCATGTCTGGTGGGGAGCCCTCCTGAAGATGTTAAACACACTCCCAAGTGCTGGTCTCCACTGACAATACACACATGGATGGGAGACCCTGCTTCCGGTCCATAGGAGCCCAGAAATAGGTCCTGGTGGGACCCACTGCACTGGACAAGGTTGATGCTCCGCCCACACCCCCACACATCTCCCTTCTTCCCACTTTCATGAGGTCCCACCACACTGGCTTCTGAAAGCCACAACAAGCCAACTTTTTTGGGGTCTGTTTTTAGATCTTCCTTTGGGCCTACTGAGCCCACTTTGTCCCCACGCAGGCAGAGGCAGAAGTGCCTGGGAATTTGTGGCCCCCAAGCCCCTTAATCAAAGCCTAAATGGAACAAGAGAATGAACCCTTGGGTCCTTTGCCTCAGGTCAGAACAACTCTGGGGCATAACCCAGGCTCACGAGGAAGCCTGCAGGAGGGGCTGAAGCCACCCTCTGTGGGATCTGCCCAACAGCACATCCCTGCTTGTTTCCTGGGTGCCCAGCCTCCTTGGGAAGCACTTCCTTTGTACGTCACCTGCACACGAATCTCATCTCTGGGCCCTTTTGGGGAAACTTGACCTAAGACGCCTGGCTTAGCTGGCATCCTAAGGAAGTCAAGGTTCAAAAAAAGCTGCACAGGTGGGTTCCAGCATCACGGTGAAAATACCACTCCCTCCAGGAAGTGTGGTGATAAAAAGATCAGCTGCACACCGTGCAGGCATGGAAGGGGCCCCTTTCTGAAGGGATAATTAAGGATCAAGCAAGAGGCTCCTTTGTCCGTGGTTATCCTAAGGCTCCATTGGAGAGGCCTGGAGTTTGAGTCCTGTAAACTTTGGGTACCAATTGTGAGACTGCCCTCAAGGCTGGCACTGTGATGTACAAGTAAATGGAGTGTGGATGACCTACTTTTGGCTACCCACTCCCACTTGCTGTACCCTGTGGGTTCTAAGTCCCTCCTCTCAACCTGTGCTGACAGAGAGAGAGAGAGAGAGAGAGAGAGAGAGAGAGAGAGAGAGTGTGTGTGTGTGGCAGGGGGTGGGTAGGCATCAGGCAAAAGGTGTGTGGACAACTGGAGTCCCACCAAAACACAGCAACAACTTGGGGTACGAACACCTGTGTGTGCCAAGCACACACCTAGGGGGAGTACAGCAGAGGGAGGAAGAGTGGGGTGATCCCTGCCTCCATGGAGCTCACAGTTCAGAGGCGGAGGCAGACATTAAACAGATGATCACACTGATTAATCACAAGTGTGTTAAGGGCTTTGAGGAGTAAGTAAAAGATGTAATGACAGCACCCACTGGCGGCCCAGTGGGAGGGACACTAATGCAGGCTACTGACTACTTCGTCCTTTGAATGACAGTCACTTCAGATCCCTCCCTTGGCCTCTGTGATAGTGAATTCTAGTAGATCCCCTCCCATCTACTGACCACAGCCGCCATCCCTACACATTGAGCCCTCGCTCTCCAGTCCTTCGGTTCTTCCTCTCTAGAGCCTTCCCATCGCTGATTTCATTCCCCTCCCACAACATGAGGACCACCCTAAGCAAAGGAATCCTATACCTCAATCTATAGCCCTTAACTCTGTCAAGACCCAATACTTCCTACTGCACTCTGGACGTTGCTACCTGGATGAGGAGCTGGCCAAAACTAAACCCGTCCCACTTTCCCCAGTCAAATCCTCTTGACTTACGTTCCCACTTTTCCCAGCCACAGACTCAGAACCCCCGAGGACCTCTCTGACCTTTCCCCCTTTCTCATTAGATGCCAGGTCGTATAAAGTCTTTGCCCTTAACATCTCTTATCTCTCTCCCTTTCTGTCCATTTTCACAGCCAACTACCCCAAGTCTAAACTATTTTAATAGCCTCCTAACTGGTCTCCCTGCTTCCAACCCACCCACTCAGCAAGTCATTAACAGATTAACTATCTTAAAATACCACTTCAGACCAAGATATTCCCTTCCTAGTAATTTATAAATTCACAAATAGTCAGAAAAGCACACCAAGCTATGCACGGAGAGGTTCCCCACAGCACCATTTGCACCAATGAAATGCTGACATTAACTGTCTGTCAATAGAAGATGGGTTTACTAAGTGACACATCCCCATAATAAGATACTGTGCAAGTGTTAAAAAGAATCATCTAGACCTACAACTACAGTGATATAAAAGATGGCTTCAACATACTGTGAAGTTAAAAAAGCATGTTGCAGGACACCATGTAAAGCACAAGACCATTTTTGTAAAGCTATAGATAACGTAGCTTTCTCTTTCTCTTCATGCATAGACATAGAAAAATCTGGGAGGATATTACCCAAACCATTAATGGGGAATAACTGTAGGGGGAAAGATTGCTAGAGGGTGTGTGTGGAAGATTATTTTTGTAACTTTAAGTATAAGATATATACAGAAATGTGCACAACCTTTAGTGTACAGCTTGACGGATTTTCACAAGGTAAACACACCCATGTAACCAGCAGCCAGATGAAGAAACGGCATTACCAGGGTCCCCAAAGCCCACTCGTGCCCAGTCTTCCAGGCTCTATCTTGCTCCACAAGGGTAGCCACTATCCTGATCTCAAACATCAAATATTTTGCCTGTTTTTAAACTTTATATACAGAGCGTGGCCTTTGGCGGTGGCGGGGTGCTGGCTTCTTCTGCTCAGTGTCATGTTGACTGTATGAGATGCGTCCATATTGCTGTGTGTAGCTGCAGACTGCCTATTATCACTGCTATAAAGTACTCCACTGTAGGAATAAGCTGTTCCACAATCTACTTACCCACTGTACTGTTGACGGGCATTTCATTTTTTTTCCAGGTTGGGGCTATTAGGAATAATGCTGCTTTAGTGCATGGCCTTTGGTGAACATTTGTGCCTGTGTCTCTCGGAGGTATACCTAAGGGCGGAAATATACCTAACGGCTGGGTCATAGGGCAGGCATCTGTTCAGCTTTAGCAGATGCTACCAAATGATTTTCCAGAGTAGTTGTACCAATTTACACTCCAGTCAGCCCATTGGGGAGATTTTATTTCTCTTTTGTAGGCTGCTGTGTCTTCTGAGTATTTTATAGCTAAATGTATTAATTTTAGAACGTAAATGAAGGTAAAATATAAATTTATAAATAAATCATGACTTCATGCCATGATCCTATTTAAAACCTTAGAATAGCTCTCCACTGCCCATCCAATGAGCTACCCGCTTCACGCTCAGGCATTCACGACTCTCCATTATCTGATTCCCTCCCCATCTGCTCCTGATTCCCCTCTCAGTCTCCGCACTCCAGCCCAGCCAGGCACCTCTTTGCTCCATGTACATCCTCAGTAACTGCCTCATCCCCATTTTCTCTCCTTTACTTTCCTGCCTTCCTAACCTTCCCTATCAAAATTCTGAGCATACTCCAGAGTTAAGTTTTAAATAACAGTTTATCAGAAACTCGCCAAACTCTTAGGGCTGTTATGAGGATTAAATATAATAAGGTAATGGAATAATATAATGACATTTAATCCTCAGGACATCCTAGGTGGGCTGTGGCACACAGTAAGCGCTCAATAAGTTGGCTATTATTAACAATATTACCACTGTGCCAGATGCTATGCCATGTGTTTTACATAGGCATCTTCTCATTTTAATTCTCACAATAAGTTGTGAGACAGTTACTACCCCATTTTATAAGGTAAGAAAATGAGGATAAAGAAGGTTTAAGTAACTTTCCCAAGGACACACAAAACTACTAATGGCAGAACTAGAATTCAGGCCTATGTCTTTCTGACTCCAATAACCATGTTTTTAATGAACCACAAAACTAAACTCACTGCACTCTGTCACAGAATATAAATGCCATCTCTTCCACAAACACTTCTCTGATCAGACTCCTTGAGTCCCAGGGGCACTTTACCTTCACCTTTATTAGGGTATCTATTCCACTGCACCTTGAAACACAGTCCTTGATCAACCTACTGATTTCCCTGTCTACTGTGTAAGCTCATTCAGCCGTCATTTCCCTTCCGCACCATGGACAGCACCCAGCATTGCCCATCCCACTAACAGTGTTTAACTGAATTGCTTTTATTTTTAGGATGTGTCTTCAAGAAAAGTGCGAATTCTCCAGTGAAGAAAACAAGTAAGTCTCATTCAGTTGTCCATAACTGAATACGAATGTGTTTAATGTACCTTCTCCCAAAAGCAAGTATTCATAAAGGAACAGGAATAAAATGCTAATAAATTATTAATGACATTACTTTTAGCACTTACCCTTTACCAGACACTATCATATACATATAATATTTTATATATAGTATTTCATATACATGATATATTAAATTAATATAAATTACATGTAAATTATAACTTTATAAATGTATATTTGTTTACATGTTTTATGTATGTTTATATAAAATTTAGCCATAACTCTGAGAGTCAAGTATCATTACCCTAATTTTACTAAAAGGAACCAGACTCAACGCAGTTCAGCAGCTTGCCCAAGGTTACACCAGACAAGAGAGTGCTACGTTTTAAATCCAGACCTTTGTAAAAACAGATCTTACACTCTTAACCGCTAGAGATCTCAGTAATGTGGTGGTGGAAGGGAGAGGAGGGAAAGAACACTACCACTCTCCACTTCGACATTTCATCCAAAATGGGTCTTTACAGCTTTGTTTTCTAGATGAGGAGCCCAAAGCTGAGAGAGGTTATATGACTTGCTGCAGGTCCCCAGGCTCTAAAATCCCTAACCACGTCATCGGCCGGAGTATATTCTCGTTTCTGTGAGCGGCCTCCTCCAGGTCCATCTCACAGCCTGTGAAGCCCTCCAGACACAAGAGCTCTGGGTCAGTGGGCTACTTCAAACCAGGGTGATCCCCTGGGGCTCACTGCTTTCCCTTCCCACGGCCACTGCCCTTCTTGTCCCTCCAAGATAAATACCCTGGAGGCTACTGCCTCTTCTTCCTCCATGGTCAGCCTCTTCCTGGCCTAGCTATTCCCAATGACTTCAAGCGCCACATGTCTCCCCTGCCCAGGTCTTAAAACTCATCTGAAAACCAAGGGCTGAGTTGACATGCAGGCACTCAGGCCTCCATAGCCCTGATGCTGCCTTTGGCTGTATCTCCAAGGACAGGCCAAGGAAGCACAAACCCTGAGTGAGAACCCTTTACCTTCCCCCTCTTTTCTCCAGAGCTGTCGATATCTGCCTTCCCTTAAAATCAGAGAAAATTCCTTTTGGAGGGAACTCAGGGGTCATCTAAACCAAGGCCTTCCTTGTATAGAATGGCAACTGAGACCCAAGAGGGACATGAGGTAATGACCATGTTGGCATTAGGATTCAGGTCTCCTCACTGCCAACCTCTCAGCTCCATTTCACAGTAAAGAGCCACTCACGACTATTTCTGAAGCATATGCAGGAAGCAGCAAGGCCTAGTGGTTACAAGCATGGATGATGGAGTCTGATGGCCTGGGTTGTAAAGCTGGCCCCAGTCACGTTATTAGTAGTACTGTCTTGGGCAAGTTACTTAACCTCTCTGTGTCTCACTTTCCTCTTCTTCTTCTTCTTCAAAAAAATGGAGAATGTAATTTATGTGCCTCATAGGATGTCTGTGAGGATTAAATTAGTTAATACTTTTTTAAAAAGTACTTAGAATAGGGCCTGGCACATAGTAAGCACTATTTAGTACATGACATATAAATATTTGTTAATTAAGTAAACTGTCTCCATGCCTCCTTTGGGGACACAAATTTGAGCCTGCTCTGCATCACCAAGTTCACAGCTCACATCCCCACATACTCTTGCCTGGATGACTGTAAGAGTCAATTAACTCAGAGGCTCCCAAGCACCTGCTCAGAGGCCAGTGCGAGTGTGACAGTTAGGAATATGCTGGGAACTCAGTTAAAATACAGATTCCTTGGTCTTCTCTCCTGGGGAGTCTGGTTCAGCAGGTCTAGGGCAGGGCTCATGAATCTGTAGTTTTAGAAAATCCCCTGGTAACTCAAGTACTCGGTCAGGTGGTCAGTCTCTACTCTAACTGGTATCCTCTTCTATCAGTTCTCCACTCTGTGGCCTGCATAAAACCTCCACTGTGGTACCCCATTACTTGCAGAATAAATTCCAATGGCCTTAACACACACTGCCTTTCTGACCTGGTCCCCAGTTACATTTCCAGTCTTGTTTTTTTTCCCCTATCCCCAATGTGCTCTACATTCCGTTCACACTGAATAATTCAGGTAATTCCAAATATTCCATGTGACTGGCTACTCCAAATGTCTTACCGATCATCCTGCATAGGAAATTCTCAGCATCCTCTTCTCTGGAGAAAGATGCTTTTAAAAACAACTGTTTGTTGAAGCATAATATACAAAGTGTACAATTACATAGTATACAACTCTTAAGTATATAGCTTGATGAATATTACAAACTGCACTCATTTACAGAACCGGCGCCCAGATCAAGAAACGGAGCGTTACCAACGTCCCCAGAAGTCAGCCCCTCATGAGTAGCAGTTACTTCCCCTCAAAGAGTAGCATTATCCTGGCTTCTAACAGCCCAGATTGGTTTTGCCTAATTCGTACTTCTATATACATAGAATCACCTAGCATTTACTCTTTAGTGTCTGACTTCTTTCACTCAACATTATGTTTGTGAGATTCACCCATGTTGATTGTTTCATTGCAGTTCATTCATTCTTGTGGCTTTATTGTCTTACATTGTGTGAATATATCAACATTATTTTTATTCTTTCTACTGTTGATGAGCATTTGGGTAGTTTCCAGTTTGGAGACATTACACACAGCTCTGCCAGATACAATCTTGTGCACGTCTTTTGGTGACCACCTGTGTACATCTCTTCTGGGCACACACCTAGGAATGAAATTACTGGGCCACAGGACATGCATTTGACATGCTCTTTAAATGGGTTAAGCAAGATGTGGACTGGAAAGTAAGACTTAGATTATCCTTCGGCAGGAAGCAATACTCTGAAACAATGAGGCTCAGGACTGAGAAAACTGTTGATTAACTGTCTATTTGGCTTACATTTATATTCCCCAAATGTAGTATTTGTTAAGTCAATGTATAGAGGGCAGACAGCACCCAGGACAGGAGAGAGAGGAGTGAAAAAGGCCTGGAGCATAGTAGGCATTCAGAAAGTGCTGGCGATTATAATTAACCTCTTCAAGGGTCAGAGGTCAACAGCTCATTGATACCATCTCTCACAAAATTGTCATTATTTCATGGATTCTAAGACACACTTTTCAACATCTCTGAAATCAAGATGTGAATGACAGCTGATTAGCATGTCATAGTTAAATCCTGACATGTTTTTCTCTCTCTTGGTGGCATATAAAATAACGTTGCGACTTGCAATTAGCTGGACATCCAGATGCAGCAGGAGCTGTCCGTGGTGCTGAAACAGAGGTAGCACCTCACAGGGAGCAGAGATCTCAGAACAAAGCAACCCTATCCCCTGTTTGTTTTAAGACCACAGTTCTTTCCCATGGGCTTGCTGATGTCTCAAATTCCACCCTTCCATGTAAAAACAGGAACTCCCACTTACTGGGCTCAGCCAGAACCTATGATAGGTGCTCAGCAGACATTATTTCATCCAAGCCTCACAACCACGAGTGTCTCCATTTTCAGAAGAGAAAGCTGACTCATGGAGGTTAGTGAACCTGCCCAAGATGGTAAAGCCTTAAATGGAAGCATGATCTTGGTTCAGTGCAGACCAGAGAGTAATTTTTGCCCTTTAGGCCGCTTTTCACTGGGGTGGCGGGGGGCAGGGTCCCGAGGACCTTTATCCAAGAGGATCTGAAGGGGGAAGAGGGAGAAATCATGAAGACGCCCAGATGAAACAGGTAGGCGCAAGGGAGGCAAAGAGCACATGATAGGGGTTTGAGAACACTAGACAGGGAGAATTTGAAGATTTGAGAGGATCAGCTGGGTAAGGTATATAAATGTGCTTTGCGACTCTAAAGGGTTCTGTTCCGGAAGGAAATGTTATTCTCACTTATTCAGTGAAGAATATATTTATTGAGCTCATTTCCTATACCATGCTTTTCTTGATCTTGCAGATTCTAATAAGACACAGTCCTTGTCCTTAAGGAACTTACAGTTAATAGATGGGGAGAGGAGATGAAACAGATAAATAATTATCATTTATTCAAAAAACTCTTACTAAGTGCCTGTTCAGAGCCAGGGCCTGTGCTGGAGACTCCTAACACAGATGAATTAAACCCAGACCTGGCTGAAACTCCCAATCTACCAGGAGTCAGCCAAGTAAAGGGACAATATTAACACAAGGTGTTATAATTACAAGATAGTATAGTTCAAGGGCAAAGATATACACAATATTATGAGAGCCGAAGAGAAGGTAATTAATACAGCACTGGAAGTAGAGGCAGGGTTTGGGTTGTAGGGAGAATTATTTCAATGCTGAGTTATACTTGACTACAAATAAAATCGTAAGATTTTATTGTAGATGGAAGTGCTACATTTTGGGTGACCACAACCAAAGGCTATACTGACAAATGGAGAACATGTAGAGAGAGGGCAAAAATGTGGAACCAAAATATAAACTGAGGACAAAGAGTTCTGAATGCAGAGTAAATGCACTTGGGGCAGGGGGAGGTCCTACACTTAGCAGGGATGGCCAGGGGAACGTCATTCACTCTATTCCAGCTCCCAGTCTACCTAGAGCATGGGAAGACTCCAGAGTGGTAAGACTTTCTGGAGAAGGGGGCATCTCAGCAATCACTGGAAGGAAGACAATTTACAATTCCCACCAGTTTCCCCAGGAAGCCATTCCCACCAGCTCTTGGGACAAGCTGAGCAAGCGCTGGGAGAAGTTGGGTTGTGAGCAAAAGGTACAGTCTGTGGTCCCATCTGGCACCAGGAAGCTTCATAATCCACATAGCTTTCAAGGCTTCCAGGATCTGCCCCAAATCTACACTACATGTCTGACATCATGCACATACCAGGTGTTCCATCCACACTGGATTACTCATCATTCACCAAACAGCCCATGTACTTCCATCTTCTTAAGAGCACAGGCTCTGGAGTCTGAATAACTGGGTTTGGGACTAGAAGCAGCCCTCTGAGACTATCTGAGCAAACTAAAGAAAGTTACTGAACTTCTCTGAGCCTCGGTTCCCTCAAAAAACAGAAATAGTAATAAAACCCACCTTACTTTGTTATAAGGATTAAATGTATTGGTTAGCTCTCGCTAGGTTGTGCTGCACTAACAAGTGACCCTCAAATCTCAGTGGCTTATAGAACCATGGTTTAGTTCTTGCTCATATTAAATGTCCCTTGTGAGTTAGCTATAGCTCTACTCCATGGATTCTTCTGGAATCCAGGATGAGGAGCAAGCCCTATCTAGGACGTGCTAGTCTCATGGCAGAGAGAAAATAGAAATGACAGAACCATGAGATAGCCTTCTAATTACTGCACTTTTCTCTATGTATATTTCAAAAAAAAAAAAAAATTTTTAATATACAAAAGTAAAGATAAAAATATGCCCCTAGGCTTCCCTGGTGGGACAGTGGTTGAGAGTCCGCCTGCTGATGCAGGGGACACGGGTTCGTGCCCCAGTCCGGGAGGATCCCACATGCTGCGGAGCGGCTGGGCCCGTGAGCCATGGCCGCTGAGCCTGTGCGTCCAGAGCCTGTGCTCCACAACGGGAGAGGCCACAGCAGTGAGAGGCCCGCGTACCGCAAAAAAAAAAAAAAAAAATGCCCCTAATAATGTAAAAAGGCCAAAGGTGTAGGGGAGGTAAGGAAGTTCTCTCCCTAGGCACATACATTGGAAAGAGAATTCATCAAGCTACCAAAATGATTTGCTGGATCAAGGCAGCATGTCAGCCTATTATAGCACAAGTCCACATTAATGTGAAATAAATCTTCTCATGACCCTTGTGGGGCTGAACTCAAGAACACAGCATATGGACAGTGACTGTCATGATAAGATAAAGGCACTCAGGGTGCTTTTATCTTAACATGATAAAGGCGGTCCAGTGGTTAGGACTTGGCACTCTCACTGCCAGGAGCCCAGGTTTGATCCCTGGTCGGGGAACTATGATCCCGCAAGCCATGTGGCATGGCCAAAAAAAGAAAAAAAATTTTTAAAAAGATAAAGGCACTCAGTAAATTATAGCCACTATTATCAATAATACTCTGAGATAGACAGCAGCATCCCTAACTCCCAGAAATTCTCAGAAAACTGAGCCTCTGAGAACTGAAGCAGTTTGCCCAAGGTCCCACAGCAAGTGAGTGGTGGAGAGACAATGCAAAACAAACCCATCCTATCCACACAAAGAGGTGAACACATATGTTCACAGCAGCATTATTCATAACAGTCAAAAACTGGAAACAACCCAAATGTCCATCAACTGATGACTCCATAAGCAAAATGTAGTAGCATCTCCATCTATTGGAATATTATTCAGCCATAAAAAAGAATGAACTACTGATAAACGCTTCAACAGAGATGAACCTTGAAAATAAGCAAAATGAAAGAAGCCAGTCATGAAATACCACATATTCTATCTACGTGACTATTTATATGAAATACCCAGAAGAGGCAAATCCACAGAGGTAGAAAAAAACAGAGTAGTAGTTGCTAGGGGCTGGGGTGAGAGGGGACTGGAGTGTGACGACTAATGGGTACAGGTTTCTTTTGGCGGGTCTGGAGGGAGGAATGTTCTACAATTGATTGTGGTGATGACTGCATAACTCTGAGAATATAGTAAAACCCGCTGAACTGTACACTTTAAATAGGTGAATTGTTTGGTGTGTGAATTATCTCAGTAAAGCTCTGCGTGTGCGTGTGTGTGTGTGTGTGCGCGTGTGTGTGTGTATCATTTCCCAGGCCCTGCTGTTAACCCTTATTCTACACTGACCCTCACAGAATCAAGGACCCAGTAGTGTCGGGTGAGTAGGCTTTTCAGGTCAGCACTGGCCTCTGCCAGGGGCCCCAAAGGGCTCCAGCTGAGCAAGGGGCCAGCGCACAAAGCCTGTTGCGAAGGCCAGACGAGGCCTGGGCTCGGCGGTTTGGATCCCAGGTGTGCTATCTTCAAAGCACCCACATGCACTCGGATCCCCACAATGGCACATGGATGAAATATGCGGTGGTTACACGGAGCACAGGGGTCGAATTCCTTAATGACAGTCCCACCAGGGCAAACTTTCCTCTGTGCCCCGGGGCACGCCCCCTACACCGCCCCCCCACCCCCGCTCCGGCAATACCACCTTCCCCGGTCGACACATGGTCAGCTTCCTTCAAAGCCTATCAGACCCAGAAGAACTAGCCAGGATCACCTGAGACCCATTGATTGGTACCAGCTGGAACCACCTGGCACCATTCCTCATGAGAGCAAGCCTACCTTAGATGAGTGGCTGCTGGTGAAGCCGGCCTCAAGCAGCATACCTTCTCAGTTGCCACTCAACTCATCCAAATCCCATGACTGCTCAAAAACCAGTCCCTCTCAGCACCACTGCACAGGAGACCAGCTACCCCAGCACCCACCTAACGCTTTCCAGGCGAGAACCTCCCCACACACTCGCTTAATGCAGGCTGGGGTCTCATATTCGCTGGATGGGA
This sequence comes from Aethalodelphis obliquidens, assembly GCF_003676395.1. NCBI lineage: Eukaryota > Metazoa > Chordata > Mammalia > Artiodactyla > Delphinidae > Aethalodelphis > Aethalodelphis obliquidens. The sequence continues at coordinate 2,280,726 of NW_020837986.1, read as the reverse complement.
GTTCCATCTTTTACCTTCGAACAGTTTAAACAAATCCCTCCTTTGATCTGGCCTTAGCTGAGCTGCAGAGCAGCTGGGCCCCATCTTGGCTAAGAAGCCTAGGTTTCTTTCTGCTCCCTCAAATGACAGCAAGGACCATGGTCCTCTTGTAGACTGGCAAGGGTGTCTGGCACTCAGCAAGTACTCCATACATTTGCAGAAAACCAAACGCTACACTTCCCAATTCCAGCCCTGTGCTCCTCAAACTTTAATATGCAAATGAATCACCTGGGGATCTGGTTAAAATGCAGATTCTGATTCAGTAGGTCTGGGTGGGGCCTGAGAGTCTGTATTTCTAACAACTCCTAGGTGAGGTTGATGCTGCTGGTCTGCAGGCCACACTCTGAGTAGCAAGACGCTAACCCACTCCACTCACTCTCTTTTCTGATTTCTTTGCCTTTCTTGGTTGTGCAAGGATACTCTTGGGAAGATGATGGAAGCTATTCTCACTTTCCTTAGAAAAGTACCTGTCAGCAAATACACACAGGACGTTGTATAAAAATTTGAGGCTTGCAGTCCATGGGTTAAAAAACCCTTCCTTTGGACAAACCTTAGTTCTCATGGAAAAGAGGATGCAGTAGGGGACAGCGGGAAAAAAGTCCCAGCAGAGTTAGAACTCCTGGGTCTGGTCCTACCTCCACTATGGACCTGCAGTGTAAAATCAGACAAGTTTCTGCACCTCTCTGAGCTTCCGTTTCCCCACCATGAGGGGACTGGACTAGATTACGATGATAAACAGGTTTTCTCTTTTTATGCCAACTCTGGTAGCTGTTGCCTAAAATATCCTGTGTTAAGAATTCTTAGACTATGTCTGGATTTGGCAGAAAAGGGTGCTGTGATTGATTGGTGATGTCTGCCATGGTCCCAGGAAAGGGCGGGGGGGGGGAGCTTAATTGATTGGTAATGTCTGCCAAGGTCCCAGGCCTGGAGGGCTATGGGCTTCCTGCCAGGTAACCAGCCTACCTGGAGGCTGGAGAGCCCTTCTAGCTGTGACATTCCATAACTCATTTAGAGTCATCCCAGATTGGGGAAAGTGAGATCTGTGCTTGTCCTCAAGGGAGCAGGAAGGGATAATTCTTTAAGCTGCTGGCTTCTCAAACCTGCCACCCTGCAGCCCCCTTTGAGACGAGGTAGCAGAATCCCTGCTACACAGCAAAGAAGGACAGTGTGTCCTTGCACTCTCATCTTTGGTTATTTTTAACTCCAAGGACAGAGGCGCAGGCAGAAGCTGAAATATAGAAGGGCTGCGACAGGCCACCCAGCCTCCTGAGGGAGGGGAAGCCACCACCCTCCCATCCTCCCAAGATGCTCCATCGTTGGCCAAGTGAAGGTCAAGGCAAACTGCCAAGGGACCGGGGAAAGTTCCTCACCTCCCATGTGAATCCTTCCACGGCTCCACCCTTCCGTGGTACAACCACAGACCCTCTGCCCGTTCCTATCCCACCACACCCTATATCCTGTTCAGTCATGCATCCAGTCCACATACACATGCCGGGCCTTGTACTAGTGCTGAGGACACGGCATTGAGCAAGGCAGATGGGGGTCCTTGTCCACTGAGCCTTTCCAGTCTAGGGTGGAAGACAGACCACACACAGGATGGCAAGACAATTTGGTAGTTACAACTGCAGTAAGTACTTGGAAGAGGACATGGCTGTGGTCACCCCACCCCCACCCCCAGGCCTACGAGTTCTTCTTCAAGAGCTGGGGTGTTCTTCATCCTTCTGTCCCTGACACAGAGATTAAGCTGGCACGGAGGAGGGTTCACACAGGGAATACTTATTGACTGGACATATTACACAGAAGACATCGCCTGGGGTTTGAGGATCCCACAGGAGCCTATCTCAGGCAGGATGAGATTCATTCGCTCATTCACTCATTCGCCAAGCACTTTTCTGAGCACCTTCTATATGTCAAGTACAGCTCTAGGCACTGGAGCTAAAGCAGGGAACAAAAATAAGGGAAACCATCTGTCCTCCTGAAGCTCCGATCCAGGGGAGGCAAGCAAACACCAAAGTGCACAAATACGTGAAGACACAGCGGGTGTTAGAAGGTGATGGGTGCAGGGGTGGGTGTTTGGGTTTTAGACAGAGGTCAGGGAGGTGTCACCATGCTACGTGAAGGAGGTAAAGAAATGAGCCACCTGGATATCTGGGGGGAAAGTGCTCCCCGCACAGAGGACACAAACATACAGACCCCAAGTGGATTTACGTCTGTTATGTCTGACAAACAAGGAGGCCAGAGCCACTGGAGCAGAATGAGAAAGGGGCGGTCTGAGATGACGCGGCAGGTAAGAAAGCACAGACCTGGGGAGACAAACACACTTTGCATCAAGCCTGGCACACAGTGGATGGAAATGATGGTGATGACGACGCTGCTGCTGCTGCTGAAGCAGCTAGCGTGCACCGGGCACTGGCTGGGTGCTGTGTGCTGCGCCACACAATTAACATGGACTCATTTATCTGATCCCCACAACAACCCATGAAATAGCTCCTATATTACCCCCATTTTACAGACGGGGAAGCTGAAGTTCAACAAGGTTTGTGCATCTTGGAGGTGGCAGGGCTCGAACCGGAATGCTTGGCAGTCTGGGGCCAGAGTCTGATGTCTTCTGATCTTACCAGCCCTGTTGCCCAGGCCCTGCGAGTGAGTGAGTACCAGTTTCCTTCCTTCCCTGAGATTTTAAACCTTTTGGACTCTTTTATGAATCTTCTGAAAGCTGTTTATCTCTCTTTTTAAAAAATTTGTCAAGAGCCTACTGGGAGTGAGGCACTTAAGAGATTCATGGTATTTCACTTAACACGGTGAGGTGATTGTTACTATGCCCCATTTACAAATGGGGACGCTGAAGCACAGAGAGGTTAAGTGACTTGCCCAAGACCACATGCTGGTATCTGGCAGAACTGGAACCTACTCCAGTTGTAGCTGACCCCTGACCTCAGTCTCTATTCCAGACAGCCTCCTTCTGAATTCCCAAATTGCACCCCTCATCTTCCCAGAGAGGGCAAGAAACGTGCTCAAGGTCTCAGAGCTCAATATATTTAGAGCAGGGTCTAGAGCTGTATTGCCCAATATAGTAGCCATGAGCCACATGTGACCACTTAAATTAATTACAATTTTTAAGAATTTGGTTCCACTGTTGCACTAACCACAGTTAATGTGCTGAACAGCCACATGTGGCTAGTGCCTGCCATTTTGGACAGCGCAGAAACAGAACATTCCATCGCAGAAATTGCTATCGGACAGCACTGCTCTTGAATTTGGTCTCTTGACCCTCAACCTAGCGTTTTCCTACCGTCAGAGGCTATTAGAAATTAGATTTGCCTGATTACTGAAGTGAATGGAAAGGGAGACGGAAATAGGGCAGCTGAAGTTGTGCAAGGGAGAGAGCAAGCTCAGAAAGGCTTGTGAGAGGGAAGCTTCAGTCGACATCTTGTACAGAATAAAAGACACGAGAGCCATTGGCTTGGGACCCACCTTGCCGGCAAGGAACCCGCCCATATGTCTGGTTACAGGGACCCTCTGCTAGCTACAATTCCCATTGCCTTGTTGAAGTCTGCAGTTTCTCTAACGGGGACGGGGCCTTCTATCCAGTGGACAGAGATCCAGCTGAACGGCCAGTTCCCTGGGAGAGAGAACTCAGTGGCTGAAGCACCTGCTCACTTTCCTGGGACAGGAAGGAGACTGAAAGCAGGGGGCATTCTGCAGCCAGCCAGGGCAAGCCCTGGACCCAACAAATCTGTCAGTGTGGGTACCGGGCAGTGACTCAGGGTGGAGTGGGGGCTGCAGACAGTGGACAAGGTGTCAATGGCACCCGCAGCGGCCAGAGCAGATGAGAAGACCTAAACCTCACTCCGGCTGCAAAACCAGCCTGGGGTAAGCGTGCTGAGCTGCCCAGCCACACACTGCTCCCCGAGGACTCTTTTATGCCTGCAAGATGCTCAAACGCAACAAAGCTGGATTTCCCTGGTGGAACACTGGAGGGAGAGAAGAGAAAGGACCTTGTGGACCTGCCTGCCGTGGAGAAAACCACGGGGGCTAAGGCTGGAGGAGCCCCTTAACCCTGCAATATAATGGTCTCCCTCCTTCCCTTCCTTCCTTCCTTCCTTCACAACTGACTGTTCCAAAAGCCTACTGAAGGTGGGAGAAAAGAAGAGGATTAGACGGAAGACATGGATTAAATTCCCATCCCACCTCTTATCAGCTGAGGAGGTTTTCGAAGCCCCTTAACCCTCTGAGCTTCATCTTCCTACCCGTAAAAGGTGGGTGATCTTACCACCTACTCCAACTCTGGAAGGCTCAAATCATCCTAATAATACTGACAATGATGACTGTCATTTAGTGAGAACTTTTTGACGATGCAGCTCATCACCTATAGTAGGGTACACATTCAGCGCTCAATAAAAACCTCTTGGATGTTGAATTTACCATGTAAATATTTTACGTAACAGTAGTAGCAGTAATCATGATGATAATAAACTATTATGGAGTAAGTGCTGTACTACTGTACTGAGCATGCACGTTACTCAATTCTCCCAGTGACCTGAGAGGTAAGTACTATTATTATTTCCATTTAAGACGTTAAGCACTGAGACACGGAGAAGTCATTTGTTTAAGGACACAGCCAACAGGGTAGGACCAAAAAGTGGGGGGGGGGCAGGGTTTAAATCCAGGTCTGGCTGAATTTAAAATCTATCGCCTCTCGAATCATATAAGTACTTTGTAGACAACAAAGGACTGTACAAATTAGATTTTCCATATCATTGCTGTGTTAGGATTAATGGTGATGGTGACTCGGCACAAGGGGAGAAGGCCTTTCTGCAGTCGAGCTCTCTGTCAATGGAAGGAACTGCCCTGAGAGGGTGTGAGCTCCCTTCACTGTCACCCGAGGGTGGACCCCCATTGGACTGGGGGTCTGAGGCATGGTCCCCAGATGGGAGCCTGGGTCCGCACCGCGAATCCCAAATGAGGTAGAACATCAGAATCAACTGGGGAGCTAGTGAAGGAGTAGATTTCCAGGTTCCAGCTGAGGTTTTCAGTTGAGTCGCTCAGGATCCTGGTTGCAGATGGAAGAGCATGGGCAGAGCAGGTGAAGAATCACTGGGCTACTGAAATGCTGAGTAGCCTCTGTCCTCAGCACTGCTGGATCCTAGAAGCCATGGGAGCCACCAAAGGAACCCAGGATGCGCCCTCAAGAAGCGTGTGATCGCTTACTAACCACAAAAACTCGCTCTGTGCCAAGCACTACACCCACGGCCCCACAGACTCCTTCTCCCAGGCCACCCCTTCCCCGGGTTCCCTGTGTCCTCTTTCCCTTTTCCAGCTTCAGCATCCCCTCCTCCAGGAAGCCCCTCCTGACTCCCAGAACTAGGGACCCCTCTTTGGGCTTCTCCAATGACGAGATTTTCACTTGTGGACATGTGTGCCCATGTCCACCCCTGCTACCCCAGGCTGTGAGGGGGCTGGTGGTGGCTCGCTCGGGACCTAGGCCCAGTGTAGACGGTCACCAAGCATTTGCAGAGAGGGACTTGCTCTGCTCCACAAAGGATGGGCAGAGGAGACAGAGAGGAAAGCAACCGCTGCAGGAAGGAGGTAATCCAGGTCACCAGGTTCGGAGGAAACAGGACCTACAAATTCTCCCTGCCACTGTTCAGAAGCAGCCGGGTCTATTTATAGTTCGCAAGCCTTCTGCTTCTTGCATTTAAATGCCGGGCCAGGCATGGAATAAAATCCTGGGTAGGTCTGTCAGTTTTTAAATTTATTTTATTATTTTTTTTACAAGAACAGGAGCGGGAAAGCAGGGGGCAAAAATGAACCGTGGCTATTTGAGTGAGCTGCCTGGTGCTGTCCCTGGTCCTGCCTTGGCAAGTCTGATGCAGTTCTAGACCTGATCCTAGAAATCAGTGTCCCTGTAGAGACCAGGCCGTGAAGGTCCTTTTAAGGTGATTCTTAAATAGTGGCTTTGGTTTACAAAACAGTATCACAGCGTGACCCTGCCTTGGTTTAAACATGCATTCCTGCACACATGCACTGTACACACACACAGACACACACACACACAACTGGAGAGAAACAGCCCCAATGGTTAAACATTCTGCTCTTGGATTATATAGAATTGGAGTCATTTTAATTTTCTTTCTGTGTGCTTTCTCTGCATTTTCCCAAAGTTTGGGTACACAGAGCATAGCCTGAGAAGGTTAGGCTCAAGGAAACTGGCTCTGCCATTTGCTGTGTGGGCGACCTTGGGAGGGGTCCTTCATTTCTTCATCTGTAAAATGGGAACAGCAACAACAGGACCCCCCCCTCAGAGGTTCCCTCTGAGGGCTATCCAAGGTAACACACATGAAATCTGAGCGCAGCACCAGGAACGCGGCGTATGCTCAGAAAATGCAAAGCCAGAATAACTCTACAAGCGTTTGAAACTTGTGAAAGCACAAGATTGTTTTAAGAAACTAAAATGAAAAGGAGTGACTCTCTGACTCTCCCACTCTCCCGGCTCGTGAAGGGACTAGACTACAGCCTGGGAGGGCTCAGAGGCCTGGGTTCCAAACCCAACCCGGCCAGAAATGCACCAAAGGACCCTTCACTCCCCTTGCAGTCTCGCCTTTCTGACTCTGAAAAGGATGGTGCTGGTGGGTAGACTGGTAAGTACCACTCGTCTCAGCAGATGCCTGAAGAGGATGACACAGCTCTGGTCTTCAAGAAGGGCCAGGTCCTGGACACAGCTCCAGAGCCTTTCCCAACCTGCCACCCCCCTTTCCTGACCCCACCTCCTCCCCACACCCATCTGTTTTTTTTTTTTTAATTTTTATTGGAGGATAGTTGATTTACAGTGTTGTGTTAGTTTCAGGTTTACAGCAAAGTGAATCAGTTATACATACACATATATGCATTCTTTTTTAGATTCTTTTCCCATACAGGCCATTACTACAGAGTATTGAGTAGAGTTCCCCATGCTACACAGTAGGTCCTTATTAGTTTTCTATTTTATATGTAGTAGTATGTATAGGTCAATCCCAATCTTCCGATTTATCCTTCCCCCCCTTACCCCCTGGTAACCATAAATTTGTTTTCTACATCTGTAACTCTTATTTCTGTTTCGTAGACCCCCACCCATCTCTTAATGCACCTACCCACAAGGCGTCAATAAACCTCAGGACACTCTTCCTTGACCACACAGAACCCCCAGGGGTCTGAAGCACCTCCCTCCCCCCTTCCACTCCAGCCTCGTAAACAGCTTCTCGCCCTTCAAGGCTGTACCCAGCACCCCCGGCTCAATGGGGTCACCCAAGGCTGTACCCAGCACCCCCGGCTCAATGGGGTCACCCAGTTATCTGCTCTGCTTGTCTCTCCTCCTTGGTTGCGGGAGGCCCCCGTCTTACTCCGCACCTACCTCAGCATCCAGCACATTGGAGTAGGGGGTCAGTAAATACGCTGACTGCATAAATAACACTTTAAAATGAGAAAGGGCAGTGCAGAGCAGTGGTTAGGCCCATAGATTCATGGGCTCAGGCAGACCTGCATTTGACCTTGCTGTTGAATGACCCTGAGCCAAAGACGAGCGTCTCTTCTCTGAGCCTCAGTTTCCTAACGTGTGCAATGGGCATGACAGTTGTACCCCCTTCGTATTCTGATGTTTTGATAGGATAATCCAGAGTTCAGAGTACTCAGCATGTGAGAAACATAAAATAAACATTTGCTGTCATGATAAGGATGATTATTGAAAATGTAAAATGACTTTAATGATTATCTTGGGACACCAGAGTGTCAGCACTTTCCCTGGCGGTCTTGCTCAGGGCCCCTCTCTGGTTCAGGTCCATGGGACCCTGTGAACTATCGGACAGGTTGCTACCTGCACAAAGGTGCCCGACTGAGCTGGGTGGACACACAGCCTGTTTTCACTGGCCAGGCGGTACACCCCACGGGCCTTTTTCTAATTCATCCTTTTACAGGAGGTACCATTTAAATTCAATCATCTGGGGTGGGGGTGAGGCTAGCACAAACATGCCATACGAGCCATGTGTGTGCACCAGAGCCCACATGTGGGATCACGAGGGGAAGAGCCATCCCTGGGCGGCTCTCACTCTCAGTTCAAAGGATGATGCAAAGGCCCCACCCAACAGTGGAGGGCCCAGGGCAAAAGTACAATGGAGGCCGTCATACTCATTCTAAATGTTTAAAAGTTATAAATCAGGCTCTTACATAAAACATGCTCTATCCTTCCATTCTGACAAATATGCCTTCATAATGACCTTGAAGGCCAGGACAGGTTCAAATTTAGAATCCTCTGAGTTCCATGGCTGAATATGGAGAGAGGAGCTGAATACAGGCCCTCTGCTGTAGCCCATCCCTTCCCGTCCTCCCCAGCCCCGCATACCCAGGGGCCCACTCTGTACATGTGTGTTCTGTTCTCACCTCCACAAACAGCTACTTTGCAGCCATGTATCAGGACACCCGTGATGGAGGAGGGGCCTAGGGAAGGGGTCTGGACAGACCCCAGATGCTGACTCAGGGCCGTTTGGACAGGGAATTCCAGGGTCCCACGTACCCGGAACATGGCCTAGAAAGGGGGGTCCAGGTGGGCATGTCCCCATTGCCCCATAGATTCCTCACCCAGTGAGGAGGGCTGGAGATCAGCCCAGTAGTGCTGGTGACCCCAGATCAGGGCCCTTCTTGTTAAGTGTAAAGGCAGGAATGACACAGCCCATGGTTCCACCAGCAGCCAGGTCTACTGCCCCCCAAATAGGTCATGAGAAAACTCATCACAGCCTGACACAGGGCAATTCTCCTAAAGACTGTGGTCTAATTTTTTACCAAACCCTTTCACAAATCAACAGATTCTGGACTTCCCTGGCAGTCCAGTGGTTAAGACTCTGTGCTTCCACTGCAGCGGGCACAGGTTTGATCCCTGTTCGGGGAACTAAAATCCCTCCTGCTGTCTGGCGCCGCCAAAAACGATAAAAAAAAAAAAAACCTGCAAACCAACAGACTTGTGGGTGAGGTGGGCATGCGGCTTCTCCCACCTTTCTTCCCTAGCAAGGCCCAGATTTAGGGGTTTAAATATCTTGGGAGGCGCAGGGCATCTGCAGGCCCAGCCCCACTTTGAGCCTTTTCTGGGGCTGGAGACATACAGACCCCACTCTCAATTCTTGCCACGGTTGGGCTGCAGACAAACCTTCAGACCCAACCTTTAACTAAAGAGTGGTTTTATTATTTTAATTTTTTTTTTAAAGGATGTAGACATTCACCTCTGGAGAGAAATTATGGGTTTCAAGAGTTCCTGACAAAGAGCTTCATTCCAGAAATGTAAAGTCACCATTTTAAATTTGGTTCTTATTCACTGCTGGCAAGTATTAGAAGGAAGATTACAAATTTAATAATGTAACACGACAGGAACTGGCCCGGCCTCAACTCCAGGAGAGTAATTTGCTCCTGCCTTCAGACTGGCACTCCCCAGCCTCGCCTCACCACCAGACCTGCCTGGTGACACACTCCTGACTTCCGTGTCTTGTGCTCTAGCCCACACAGCCAGCCTAGACAGCAAAACACCGTCACTGCCAGGGTCTGAGGAGTCAACGCTGGGATGGTCCGACCCATTTGGGAAGAGTCACTGTAACAAAGGGAGCCATCCCTGGACCTCCTGGCCCCATTCTTCTCATCCACAACCAGAGAGGTCTTTGTAAACCCCAGATCTGAGCTTGTCACCTCCCTGCTAAAAACCCAACAGGGTTCAACTCAACTGTTCTTAAGCTCAGATCCAAGATTCTTGACTTTAAAGACCTAGTATGACCCAGTCCTGCTGCTTCACTAACCACATGTGCCTTCAAAACACCGTGTGCCTTTCCTACCCCAGGGCCTTTGCACAGCAGCTAATAATAACAAAAATTAATATCTACAGAGCACTAACTGTATGCCAGGCACCGTGCTAAGGGCTTGACAGGTGTCTTCTTATTGATTATCATCCTGACCCTGAGAGGCAGGCAGTAGAGCCAAGTGGGTAAGCTCAGACTCTGAAGTCAGACATCTGGGTTTCAATCCTACTTCTGTCTCTTACTGTGTGATCTTGAGCAATGTACTTAACCTCTCCATGCCTGTTTCCCCATCTATAAAACAGGGATAGTGACAGCACCTGCCCCACGGAGTAGTTGTGAAGCTCTGGTGAGTTAAGGGAGGTGAAGTGTCAGGATGTGATGGGTACCGTGTGTTAACCACCCCTGTCCTCATCTTACAGAGAGAGACAGAAGCAGGAGTGATTAAACAACGTGGTCAAGGTCACACAGCTACCAGTGGGAGTGTGGTCTCCGGATGCTGAAGACTTCAATTTTTGCCATGACTTGTCCATTGTAGAAAATTTGGAAAATACCAAAGAAGTGCAAACTAGAAAACAAAATCTACCCATAATTCTGCCCCATAGAAGTAATTATGGTCAATATTTCCATCCGTGTGCATGCGTGGATGTGTGTGTGTGTGTGAGAGAAAGAATGAGAGAGAGAGAGAGAGAGAGAGAGAGAGAGAGAGAGAGAGAGAGAGGAAGAAGAGAGACAGATGAGGGGAGGGGGAGACAGCCACAAAGACTGAGAGAATCCAAGACTTGCACCCCCAACTCCCATAATTGACCCCAAGTCCGTGCTCTCAGAGTCATGGCATCCTGTCTCACTCCGCCACTCCCCCGCCTTCATTTGGCCAACTCCACTCATCCCTTAAGTCTCAGCTTCGCTGTCTCCTCCCTCCTCTCCCCCAGCTCAGTTCTTCCAGCTCCAGCCTCCCCCGGCACCCTGCACTTGACTTGTGTGGCACTAAGCACAGTAATGATCAAATTATTAGTTGTTCCTTTGGGTTGTCTTATGTCTAACCCCCTCCCACCAGACTGTAAACTCCATGAGGGCAAAGACTGGGCTTGTCTCGGGTCATCAGCACCTACTGGAGAAGAAAGAGAGAGAGGGAGGAGAGAAGGGGGAGGGAGAGAGTCTGGGAAGGTTTGGGGTTCAGCTCCGCCTTTCCCAAATCAGGGTTCCCCTGGGTGGGATGCAGCAGAGAATCACACAGTCCCTGACCTGGAGGGGCTCTCAGTGTGGCAGTGAAAAGTGATGTCAGCCAGACTTTGCAACTGCTGGAGAGAGAGAAGAGAAGCTCAGAGTGCCATGTGAATGCCCAGGAGGAACAATCAACTCCGCCCGAGAGAAGAGAGGTGTGCTTCCTGGAGGAAGTGGCATCGGAGCCCTGAGGGGGAAGGTGGGGGCATCCCAGAAGACGAAATTGCCCAAGCAGAGGGACGGGAAGCAGAAAATTTGAACAAGCCTGCCAAGAATGGAGGACCCAGGTTTTGCCTGGAAGTAACAACTGGCTGAAAAGGCTAGAAATGCGAAGTTAGATCATCTGGCCCTACCCCAAACTCATTTTCCTGTTCATCCTGTCACTTTCTCTCAGGTACACTCTCCACACACAGTCAGGCCTCTGAACTGGCAGGAGCCATCCCCTGTCCCACATCCCTTTAGCATTTCAGTGACCGCTGGCCTGACCTCCTGCGGACAGCGCCTGTTTCTCTTGGCCAAGGGCAACAGACAACTCCCTGCCCCCACTCCATCCCCATCCCCACACTTGGCCTTCAACCAGTGACTGATGGGAGCTGGTGTATAAGCACCCCAGCTCCCTCACTCCTGGGTGGGATAACGGAGGTACGTGTTCTCCTCCGGGGGTCTGCAAACTAGGGCCCATGGGCTAAATCCAGCTCACTGCCTATTTTTGTAAATAAAGTTTTGTTAGAACACAGCACCACCCATCCATTTATATATTGTCGGTGGCTGCCCTCCAACTGTGTAATCCAGCAGTTGGGAAAGTGACCTTATGACCCGTAAAGACTAAAACATCCAGGGTCTGGCCCTCTACAGAGGTTTGCCAAGCCCTGTTCTACAGTTTCCCAGAGCCCCCAGGAAGATTCAGCGCGGTTGCCCTCGGTCCGGGGTAACTTGGCTGATAACACACTGTTTCCCCAAGTGACTTTCTCATTCCCCTCCTGGAGTTTCATCCATCACCTTCGGGAACCATATGAACCACGTACAACTGCTATCTGACTGCTTTGACTCCTAAAACTGGCAGTTTCCTGTGGTTCAACCTAATACTTGTACTCAAGTCCTTGTTTCGTGGGGAGCCCAAGCTAGGACAGGAAGACAAGTGTCACTGTGCCCATTTCACAGATGGGCCCTGATCTGACACGGTTCCCGCGCACACGCTACAGAGGTCAGCTCTGGGTTTTTTCTTCTTTTGTTGTTGTTGTTGTTTGCCATGCCACGCGGCTTGCAGGATCTTAGTTCCCTGACCAGGTATGGAACCCGGGCCCCCGGCAGTGGAAGCATGGAGTGCTGACCACTGGACCGCCAGGGAAGTCCCTCAGGTCTGGTTTTGGACTCCCCACCCCAACCCAGTCAAAGCCTTGCCAGGTCCTTGCTATATGCAGTATCATTAGCACACCTGCCAGGCTACCCGAGGCTTATAGCTGTGGACTTGTTCACCTAAAGAAGAAAGCAAGGCTCGAAGAGACCTGCCCAGGGTCACTCAGCTGACAAATGGGCAGAAATGGGATCTCAAATCCAGGTTTTCTTATGACAAATTCAGGGCTCATTCCATGACAAAGCAGCTACCCCTTAACTTTTCACCTCAAGGAGCCTGTCAGTCAGGTCCCCTGCCCACCTCTCTGGAAACAAAGCCGATTTTCCACGAGGATCAGGTGATCTCAAATAGGCAAACACCTGTCAGGCCCAAAGGTCTTTATGTTTGCAAGGTACAAAACAGAAAACCAAGATAGATACCTTCCAAAGGTACCTAGGGGATTTCCCTGGTGGTGCAGTGGTTAAGAATCCGCCTGCCATGGTCCGGGAAGATCCCACATGCCGTGGAACAACTAAGCCTGTGCACCACAACTACTGAGCCTGCGCTCTAGAGCCCGTGCTCCACAACGAGAAGCCACCGCAACGAGAAGTAGCCCCCCGCAACGAAGAGTAGCCCCTGCTCGCCGCAACTAGAGAAAGCCCACGTGCAGCAACGAAGACCCAACGCAGCCAAAAATAAATTAAAAAAAAAAAAGAGGTACCTGGAAAGAAACCCACCAGGAAGCACAAAATACACACATATATTCATGAAAAGAATTAAATGCAGCACAGAATGCTGGAAAGACCACAAGTGTTGGAGGCAGGCCCGGGTTTGCAGCCCTGTCCTACCTTTCACCAACTTGACCTTGGCCAAGCCAGGAGTCCATCTGGACACTCGATTCCTCCAGCCCAACCTAACGTAATGACCACGCACACCTTGTGGGACCATGGAGAGGGTGACCTGTAATAGGGGTGGGCACTACCCAGCACAGAGCTGGCCACACCTGCTCTCCTCACTCTGTCGTCAGAAGTTCCCAGACAGCTGGTGGTGGACCCAGCCCAGCCAGAGCCCCTTTACCAAGCAGGACACCCATCTCACAGCTGCTGTGAGTTTCTGCGATTCCAGCTCACAGCTGCCCCTTCTTTGGAGAGCTGCTCTTAGCTGATGGGAGCTGCCTTGCCCCAAAAGTTATGTCTCCACTCCCCCGCCGCCCCGGGGGGACTGTCCACAGCCCATGACTGACTGATACGCGAGTCCAGAAGCCCAGTCAACTCTGTGACGCCATCCGCCCTCTAGAGCTTCCCATGGGTCAGGCTGAGGCTAGCCTGTGGCTGAGTGCCCATCGTTAGCTGCTTCCTTTCCTGCCCATCCTGCATCCCGGTCTCACCTGACAGCACTGCATAGCATATCACCTGCACAAGAATCCACGTCTCAAACTAAGACAGTGGGAACAGGAGAGAATTCTCCCATCTTCTATATTCTTTTCAAGTTGAAGACCGCTGGGAGGAGTCTAAGAATACTACACATGTTAATTTCTCCCTCCCTCTTAGCACCCACCCAATTCCCATCAGGGCCAGGCATCCCAGTTTGGGGGTCCCTCTCCCAGGACCCAGCATACCCAACAGAAGCTAGAGAGAAGTGGCTGCAGCTTCCAGGGGCCAGATGGTTCGGGGGTGGGTTGGCCTGGGTCTGGGTGGGCCCCCAAGGCACCTGGTCCAGTGTTGGTGTTGGGCCCAGGCAGATGAGAGATGTTTCTCGACATTTGCTGAGGAACTAATTAATTTCCATTACAGGCCCCAATTAGTGACATATCCTCCCACCCACTCCCAAGGCGACTCCAAGCGGCATTTCTCAGGGACACCAAGTACCGGAAATGCAGGGTATGGACTTGAAGCCTCAGGCGCCAATAGGGTGCAAAGTAGCCACTTGGGTCACCTGGGAGAGGAAGAGGCCCTGACTGGGAGTCCAGAAACATCAGTTCTACTCCTGGTTTTACCAGAGACCTGCTGTGAGGCTTTGAACAAACCATGAGATCCCTCTCCGGGCCTCCGCTAAAGATGCTAGAGAACTTCAGAGAGCCTTCTGGCTTGAGGGCTCTGAGACAGTAACAGCTAATACTCTTATCACACTCCTACTGTATGCGGGCTCTCTACAAAGCATGTCACAAATACCTACTCATTTAATCCTCCTGACACCTTCAAGGCAGGGAGGGGTTATTATGGGCCCATTTCGCAGTTGAGGAGACTGAGGCTCAGAGAAGTTAAGTCACTTGCTCAAGGTCACACAGCCAATGAGTGGCAAGCCAGGATTCAAACCCAGGCCATCTAGCTGTGGAGTGTGTATCATAACCACCACTGTGCTATACTGCCTGGTATAATCTGACTACTCTTGAATCCTCACAGGACTGGGCACCACTATAAGTGCTTAATAAGAATTTACTAACTGGAAAATAAAGAAAAAACTGGTAGCCTAAAAGACCATACTGGTGGTTTGTGGGAGTGGGACTAGGTGGCTGAGGTGTGAGGGAGACTGATGTTTTCTTGGGTGTCCTTTGTGCTGTTTGGCTTTTCACCACATAACATGTTACTGTCAGTAACAGCAGCATAAAGGGTTGTGAGAGCTAGAAACAGTGTTTGTCCTAGGGAGGGGACAGGAGACCCAGAAGATGGAGGTGCCTGGGGCCCTTTTAACTGGATATTTTTTGTGCTTCTAAAATGTTGTACCAACTGCATATATTACTTAATCCAAATAATACTTATTCTTTTAAAAAGTATTGAATGACCAATCAGCCAAGGATCAGCTAGAAACTCTGGCAGGAGGGGACGCTCTGGGGATGAAAACGACCATAGAGGCAGAGGAGCAGGGGAGAAATCCAAAGGAGGAGATGGGGGCCTGGACAAGTGTCCCCTGTTTTCTGGGAGACTCTGGTTGTATCTAAACCAAGCCCACGAGACACCTCACTGTGTCAATGGGGATCCTGAGGCCCAAAAGACGAAGGGAAGCAGCCACAGGAGATGCTGAGATTTGGCGGCTGAACGGAGACCTCTTCTCCTGACTCCTAACGCAGCCTCTCAGGCCTCGCTGGGCACAGAGTAAGCACCAGCTGTCCAGACCCGAGCCAGGAGCCCCAAACGCAGGCAATGCGCTCCCACCATCCCACACTTCCTGCATCCAGGAAGTCTACAATAGCAGGAGAGGCAGCGCTGCCATGTCCTGAATGCCTTCTATGCCTCACACATGCATTATCTCTAATTCTCACAGGGTAGAGTTATTCACTCCATTTTACAAAGCACGAGGCTGAGGCCCAGAATAGTTACGTATCATAATCAAGAGACACAGCTAGTAGGTGGCAGAGATTCAACCCAGGTTTGGGACCCTCCAAAGTCTGTGCTCTTTTGCTATCCTGAGCCAATCCTCTTGGAGAAGTGTCTCCCCTCAGTTGAGGACAAGTCCCACCGGGAATGTATTTGTAAATGCCTGTATCTTCAGACTCTGAGTTTTAAGGGACTGGATGGGAATCCTATCACATCATATGGTTTATCCCCCACGCCTCCAATCTAAGCAAAATCTCCACCTTTCCCTAGAAAATTACCAGCGACCCCTTTCTTAGAAACATCTAAATAAACTGACTCAGTAAAGTCTCTTGGTAGCATTTCCCAGCATTTTGCCCCTTAACATTGATGGTCCCTTTGATTTACTTCTTCCCAGCAGAGACCTGTCCTCAAATGAACCTCCTGGTTTTAACACATAGCCCTGCCTTTCCCCAATGCAGGAAAGGGACCGCGTCCTGTTCCCTTCGGTAAAAGGTGCTAGACCTGAGCCCCTCAATATTCCACAAAAGGATATTATGGTCTGATGTGTTATTCATGTCGACTCATTTATCATTTATACAGATGACTTCCAAAAGGATTGATGGGGTCCTTCACATTAAACCCAGTGCAAAGCAGGGTAGCAGCTGAGGCTCATTTGATCCGAGACCATGTGATGGAAACATGAGTGCCTGAAGACTAAACCCGGGTCCTGAATTTGGTACTCAATGTCCCCAGCATCTAAGACACAGGTAGCCAGGAGACATCCCAAGTTGAGAAGAACCCTTCATTTCTCTCCAGCTTTTTCTCTAACCCAGTGATTCTCAAAGCAGGCTCCCTGGACCAGTATCAGCATCACCTGGGAACTTGTTAGAAATGAGATTTTTTCAGGGGATTTCCTTGGTGGCGCAGTGGATAGGACTCCGTGCTCCCAACGCAGGGGGCCCGGGTTCAATCCCTGGTCAGGGAACTAGATCCCACACACATGCTGCAACTAAGAGTTCGCATGCCACAACTAAGGAGGCCATGTGCTTGCAACTAAGGAGCCAGTGAGCCACAACTAAGACTTGGTGCAACCAAATAAATAAATAAATATTTGGGAAAAAAAAAGAAATGAGATTTTCAGGCCCCGCCCCAGACTGAATGAGAAACTCTGGGGTGAGGCCCAGCAATTTATGTTTTAACAAGCCCCCTCGATGATTCTGACCCGTTAAAACCAACAGTAACAACCACAACTGCAGCAGTAACCTCTAACTGAGCATCTACTACGTGCCCAGCATTAAACCCGCGATCTCATTAGTCCTTTTAACTGAGGAAATCTTAGTTCCACATACCCGGCTCTGGGGTAGGTGTGTTTTGTGCATTATATCAACGTATTACTCACAATAACCCTTTGAAGAACTTGCTATTATTATGCCCCCCTTTTACAGATAAGGAAATTGAGCCCCAGAGAGTTGAAGCCACTTGCCCAAGGTCACACAATTTAGAAGCAGCAGAGGCAGGATAAAAATTCAGGTGTGTTGGATTCCAAAGCCATGTTCTTTCTGTCCCACCACGAAAGCTCCCCAGAGTTTCACAGCTACGTCACCCTGAGAAGCTATACAGCTGGGTGGGGTAAGAGTCGAGGAGGAGAGAGGGGCAGGCAGGGAGGGCAGAAAAAGCCCTTCCCAGACTCCACACTACCAGCTACAATGTGAAAGGAAGCCACGTGATGCACTTAAAGGCACAGCCACCTGTGTCTAAGGGACTAAAAAGACAGGGATTCGGGAGTTCTCGGCCTCTCTCTCTTTACCCAGCTGGGGGTCTTTTCCATTCCCAATCTGAACTTCAGTTTCCCCACCTGATACTCCTTATCATTGTCTACCAGGTTGAGTGATCTGCCCCCAGCTTACTTCTCTGACCTCGTTTCCCCTCATGCAGTCTAACCACGCTGGTCTGCTTTCTCTTCCCTAAACACCCAAACTCCACGCTGACCTCAGGGCCTTTGCACCAGCTGTTGCCGCTGCCTAGATCCCTCCATCCCCTCATATTCCCATTACTGGCTCTGTCATTCAGGTCACAATTCAAATGTCACCTCCTCAGTGAGCCTTTCCTGACTATCTTACTTAATGTTATCTCCCATCCCATCAACCTGTCTTATTTTCATTTCATTTAACACAATCTGAAATTATTTGTTTAATTGCTTTCCTGCTTATTGTCTGTCTCCTGCACCTCAGAACATAACTCCATGAGTGCAGAAACTGTGTCTGCCTTGTTCCCCCGATATAGCCCCAGCACCTAGAATGCTGTTTGGCACTGAGCAGCTAATTAAATATTAGCTGAATGAATAATGCCAAAGAAGAAAACCTAGACTCAAAGGCCAGAGCCCTGGATCCTTAACACGTGACCTTGGCAAGCTGCTTTGCCTCACTGAGCCTCAGTTTCCCTCTCTGCCTAATGAGGAGAGTGGACTAGATGCTCTCCCAGGGGCCTTCCAAGACTGCTAGTCTTGGAAAGCCAGGCCTGGAACCTGCCCAGCTGGTCCATTCAGAAGAGGCAGCTGGCCAGGGTCCCTGCAGCAGCTGCCCCCTCCCCACCCCCACCCGTGTCCCTGCCCAGCCACGCAGTCATCTCACTGCCCCCTCGCAGAAACTGTTAATGAAGTGCGCACTGCTAAATGCAGTTACAATTACGGGGGCTAAGAATAAGGCGCTGACATCAGCCTTGTCAGTTTCCGAGTGAATCAGAAGGGGAGGGGGGAGGAAGGAGAAAAGGGGAGGGGGGATGGCTCTCTGGAGCTGTCAAGTGGAAATAGCACAGCGTTAAATATAATCCAGCATTGGCCTACATCGGTCTGGAGAGGCAGGTGATGGCTCAGCCCCCAGGGCCAGGGCAGACAACTGCATTCTTCAAGGAGGCCAGGCAGCCCTCTGATGGGGATCATCCAGGAAGTGATGGCCAGGAAGGCACTCCAGTGGGCTGGGGTGCAATGCAGTGGGATGGCAGACCCTGGAGGGATGCATCTGGATGTGAACAGGCCCTCATACCCTGGCCTTTGTCAGTGGCTGTTTTGACAGCCCAAGCACAGCCCCTGGGGCTTACACTGCCCATTTCAGGCCAAGAGGCAGAGGGTGGTCTCTGGAGTCAAACACGCCTGGGTTTGAATCACCACCATGAAACCCAAAAAAGTCACTAAACTACACCAAGCTGCCTGGCTTTTCCTCATCTGCAAAATGGGTACATCGGCAACAGCTGATACCCCTTTTGGCTGCTATATGATTCAGTAAGATCATGGAAAGCACTGAGCACAGCCAAGCAAGCCTCTTGATCATTTTATTTTTACAACCCCAAGAGATGCTCAGACAAGGATAATTAACCCCTTTTTCAAGATGGGGAAACTGAGGCCCAGGACTTGCCTGAGGTCCTAGCACCAAAGTGGAGTCAAATCCGAGCCCCATGGAGTAAACTGGGTGGGAGAAGGAGAGAATTCCAGTCGGTCATTCCAAGGGACTGGGTGTGGGGTTTGGAACTGGAGCTCTGACAGTAAGACAGTGGGCTTGACTGGAAAACATCATGGGGTGGGGGGGAGGGCGGTACACAGATTACAGTGGGGGAGATGTCTGCACCCTTCTGAGCATGTCCTCCAAAACTGGTGCCTTTCCAACAATTCTTAAAAGAAATGCTGAAGCGATGGTTAAGGCCACAATGAAGAGATGTCAGAAGAGGCAGAGGAAAAGTAAGGCCCTGAGATGGGAGAGAGGGTCAGCTGGCTTGCGGTCTGCTCTCCTCCACACCTCCGCCCTGCCCTCACTCCGCCTTCAGTTAGTTAGAACAGGCTCGGCCTCTGGGATGGAGGTGGGTGGGGAGGAAGGCAGAGCCTAGTTCTCAAAGGGAGACGAGGGGATGGGCCCCTCCTTTCCCCTTCCCACCAAACAGAACCAGGTGGGCCTCTGGCAGCTGCAAAAGCCAAGGAAGCTGAAGCCATCAGTCTGGCAGCTTGGGGACAAGGAAGAGAGGGTGCCAGAGAAAGAGAGAATTTTAGGAGAGAGCTCGAACTGCATCAGAGCAGATCCACAGGCCAGTGATCTGTGTAATGGGGGAAGGGATGACTCCCCATCACCCAATTTTTCTGAAATACTTCTTTCAGAGTAATTTACGATAAAGTAGTTTGGGTCCACACTCTCACACACCCACAACTTGAACGATGGGAACAACTGGTTCGATTCTTTACTATGCCTCAGTTATCTAAAACTAGAAGAGTTCTGCCCAATTCCCAGCCCATAAAGGAGATTACAGTGCTTGGTGGTAAATTAGGGAAAGGGGCAGAGGGGGGACAGGAAGTGGCCTGCCCTAGGGACGGGGGTGGGAATGGAGGCTTCAAAGCCTCCACCTCATGCCCTCAAGTGGCCCTAATCCTGAAGGGTACTTTAAGGCCTCCCCCCTCACCACTCTCCCTTATCCACCCAGCCCCAGCCCCCCTTTAGGGCTGAAGTACTCTGTTCCCACCATCTCAGGGGGAAGGGATGGGACAGCAGGACATTTTGTTTCCCAGAAAAAGCTCAGGTCAAATTTCAAGGACAAAAGTTAGCACTTGGTCTGGGAAAGAAAACCTTGCCAAAAGGAGTAAACTGGGGAAGGGAGGGGGGATTCCAGCGGGGTCATTCCAGATGCCTGGGGTGGGGCGGGATTTGGAGCTCTCATTACCCCTGCTGAGATCTGTCTGGCAAGACCGGAGTATCTCCACCCCACGAGCCAGGAGAAGTCACTCAGACAGCCCCCTCCATTTCCCCTCCGTCCAAAAACAAGGGGAGTGGGCTTTAGCACTAGTTTGTGGGACCCACCCACCACGCCACCCCACCCACCAGATTTGGTCTGAGCGGAAGAAGGCAGTACCACGAAGGGCTTTCCAGCCCAGAAATGTGGCCCGAACTGCTAGGAGAGGGACCGGTAGCCGGCCTGTGTTGCCATGGCAACTTCCTCCTTGCGCTGGATAGAAGCATCCTATGGGCAAATCGGAGCTGGCTGCTCCAGCTTCTCCGCCCCTCTCCCGGGCGGGTGGGGGAGAACTGGACGCCAAAACCACTTGGTCAGACTCAGGGACACCAGCCTCAATTCCAGACCCTGATATAGCAACGCCCTTTGGCATCTGCTGGATACTGAAGACACTCTTGCTCCCCAGCTGTGCCCCAAGGCAGAGTGGCAGGGCTGGGACTGTAGATGTAATGAAAATTAACTGTTAAAGAGAACAGGGAAATGGGGAGCTAGTGCTCCCCACCCTCTTGTTCCACATGCAAGTCCCCCAAATCCCATCTTTAAACCCCCTCCAAGAAGAAGGGCCCAACTCTGCCTTAATAGCTATAACAGTGCAATAAAATTAGCTTATTAAAATAATAAAAGCTAACATTTTGAGAACCAGGCTACCCCCCCTCCTCAAACCCACAGATTCTTTTTTACAGTCATGCTCAGAAATAAGTCTTACTTGGTAATAAGAAAGATAAGAGCTAACAGGTATTGAGAGCCTATCTAGTGCCAGGTACTGTACTAAGCCCTTTTCGTAGCACAAAACAGCATAATAATCAACAGCACAGATGCCTGAGTCAGACTGCTCAAGTTCAAGTCCTACCACCCTCATTTCCCGGCTCAGTGACCTTGAAGAATACTCTCTCTGTGCCTCAGTTTTCTCATCTGAAAATGGGGACTGTTAAATGTAATTTTATAGAATTGCTGTGAGGAAAGAAAACAATATTGAAAGTGCCTAGGAGGATACTTAGAGAAAGGTAATCATTTAAAAAATGTTGACCCTCTGTGGTCCATGCTATTATTTTCTTCCTCCAAGTCCCCAGCAACCAACAATATAGATGTGAAAAAGCAGAGGTCACGTGTCTAACTCCTCCCTGCCCCACCCCTCCTCAATTATAAAACCAGTACCAGCAAGGCTGAGCCATGAAGACACAGACACAAAAAATGCCTCCCAAGAGCATGCCTCTCTAAAGCCTCAGCATCTTTGTGAAAAGGGGCAAACGCAGTGTAAGTAATGGGTTTGGAGTGCACGATGGAAGATGCTCCTTGGGAGGAATTCTAGGAATCTGCAATGACCAGCATCCTGAACCACAGGGTGGCTAGAAAGGGGTGGAAGGGGCAGCTTCCTTTGCTGACAAAATGTCCAAGGCTCCTAAGCCGGAGGCAGGAAAGTGCTCTGGCCCAGTTAAGGCTAATGAAAGTCTCCTCCTCATACAGTTTCTCAGGAAACCAGCTGAAGGGTGGCATGTAAGCCCTGAAGATGGCTCTGAGTCAATACGGTTGATGAAAAAGGTGCATTGGACAGGAGTCAGAAGCAGCAACAAAGGGGAGGCACCCAGATGAGCCAGAGGCCCATCAGGGACACTTCTGAGTCATCGGGGACAGAGGGGCAGGAAACTGGTGAGGGGACGGAGCAAAGAAGAGAAAGGTAAAGCAAAGCCAATTCTGACAGCCCTGCAACTGGAGCAGTCTCTGTACAGTATCTGAGAGATATTCAAACTGCTTTTCGAAATTAGTTCAGGGTGGTGCTGTTCTGAAAGAATAAATCCAAGGGGTTTTATTTTTTTAGGAGAAAATGAATGACTTTGAGAAGAACAAGAGAAATTAAGCACCAAGACAACGTTCCCTACTTCCTATTTTCACCAGACACTCATTAGCCTTCCTGAAAGGAAACTTCACTTTCTCCCTCCCCCTCCCAAACTCGAAGCATCCCTTAAGATGAGCAGACAGTGAGCATGAGATGCCCAAACCCAACTCCTGGCTGCCAGCCGCTCCCTGGGACCTCTTCACCTGGGAACCATTTTCTACACAGTGAGATTTGACTTTTTAAAAAATCCTCTTTCAGAGAGAGGGCTAGTGTCTTACTGGAAAGAGAACCAGAAACCTGATTTTTGTCTTGGCTGTGTGCCTGCCTCACTGGGTGACCTTGTGTTACACACACACACACACACACACACTGGGGCTTCAATCTCACACACATGCATACATTCACACAAATACACACACACACCAATTTGGGGGCAAAAAAGGGTCGGACAAGATGATTTCTAGGTGCTCCAAGTGAAAAACTTAAGAATTTGAAGAAACCCGCTGGAAAAAAAAAATAGGGACCTTTAAAAATCTCTAATATTCCATGAAGTTATCTACTCTGACTCACGTGAGACCAGAGCAAGTCACCAGCCACCAACAATAATAACCAAGGCATCTGAACCATGACACGGAGCATGACTTTGAAGAAAAACCCACCTGTCCCCACCACTCATGCACCTTGCCTCTTGAGACCCAAGTGGCCTGTTGGGATTTCAGGAGCGTCCTTGAACGTCAAGTGAGGCGTGGGGGAGCCAGCTCACCAAGGCAGGTGGGGCTCCCTCCCCAAGCCCCCATGCTAGCCGGGACTTCCTCTCCCGGATTTTGCTCCAGAGGGGGCCACCGGGTTAGGAGAGCCCCTCCACCTCTCTCCTCACTTTGCCTTGTCCAGAATAATAATACAACCGCCCTCAGCTGCATCACGGGGGAAGTTAAGCCTCTGAGCCTCAGTTATTTTTTCTGTAAAATGTAGATTCTGTAAAATGGCTCTGCAGTAACCATCTTTACTCCACCCCCATCTCCAGGTCAACAGCAAGACAGGTCTGTCAGGGGTCAGCCTCACATTGCCCCATTCATTCACTCAGCCAACACTTTCTTCTGGAGAACCTTCTCCCTTTCTCCCCACCTGCCTCCTGCACCAGCAGAAAGACATGAGCACCCATCACCCACCGTTCCATCCAAGGCTTATCAGATAACGGGATGACCAGATAAGGGTCCCTGCAGGCAGAGAGCCTTAAGCAGGGCCCATGAACTCCCTAAAACTGTGGACAAAAATTTTTGGATGGTGCCTATGTGTATTTTTTGGAAAACTTGTCCATATTTTCATCAAGTTCTCAAAAGCGTCCATGAAACCATTTTACTACTTCCCACCACACACACCCCTCTCCCTTTCATCCCCTCATTGAATTAAAATACTCTCAGATTTTCACCTTACAAAACACTTTTAACTTTACCTTTATGTCTGAGGTACTGTCATCCCATTTTACAGATCGGGATGTGGAGGCTAGGGGTGGCATGACTTGCTCAAGGTCATGGCTAATACGGAGAGAAGCAGGACTGGAACCTCATTCCAACTCCCAATCTGGCACTCTTTGGGGAACTCTCACCCAAGCCCTCTAGGTACCCCACCTGTTGGTGGCTTCGCTTCCTCACCGCAGAACCAGATCTGAAGCCCTTCTGTTTCCTCTGCCTGGTCCCAGGGCCCCCAAGAGCTGTTTTCCCTACATTTCCCCGCCCCTTGGGCTCTGGCTGGGGTTGCGCGCAGGCCTGGGATCCTGAGGTTCGAGCCGCTGTATGGTGGCCCGGTTCAGCCCACCTAGAAGGGCTACTCCAGGCACAAGAGCACCCGGGGTCAGGGGCACACTCCGGAGGGCGCGCAGGTGTAGAGTCGGTGCCGCCCTACGCCTCCCTCGGGGAACCGCCGGGAAGAACCGAGAGGAAAGGCCGTCACCCGACCGGTCCCCTCGCGGTCCGCCCCAGTCCTTAAAGGACTGGGGGAAGAGGAGGAGAGACAAACAGGGGCGCTCAAGGCCTTGGGCGCAGGGCGGGGGTCTTGTGCAGGGAGTCAATGAATGCAGCCAAGACAAAGATGGAGCGGTAAGGTTGCGCGCCACCTCCAATGGCGGGGGGCGCGTCGGAGCCCCGGGGGTGAGGCGGCCAAAGCCCCGGGGTTTGAGGAGTGGGCACATACAAGAGGCCCGGGGAGGGTGGCGGGTCGGATCCAGGGACAAGACCGGGAGCATTCAGTAGGCGCAGGTGAGTAGGGAGAGCTAAGTCCAGGCGACCCAAAGGGCCCACTTGCGGAAAAGGGGTGAATGCAGATGATCTAGGGGTCCCTGGGGGGCGGCGGGAGGCGAGGAGACCCCACATCCTAGAGATCTGAGGTCCTGTGGGTGGGAAAGAAGACCCTGGGGGCGCATCCCCGAGCGTGCTTGGGATTGGGGGTGGGGAGGAAAGAGTGGCCACCTCTTAGGGAGCACTGGGTCGGGGAGGGGGCCTCGGGATCTGGCTCCCGGGACGCCCCCCGGGGATCGGGGGCGGGCCACGCGCTTACCCGCGTCCTCGTCGTCGAAGGAGTTCATGCACGGGAAGTAGATGGCGAGCGCCTCGAAGGAAGCGGACAGGCTGAGGCGGCTCTGCGAGCGCTCCATGCCCGCACCGGCGCCGGGCGCCTCGGCCGCGGCGGCGGCGGCGGCGGCCGGCTTGGGCAGCTTGGCCGCCCCATTCTTGACGCGGAGTACGGCGCGCGGCGTGGTGGCGGCGGCCCGAGGCCGGGCCGGGGCTCCGCGGCGGGGCTGGCGGGCGCGGCTGGGCCGGAGAGCGGGCCGGGAGCTGGAGGCCCGCGGACCCGAGGCGCGCTGTGCTCCCGGCGGCGGCGGTAACGGTGGTGGCGGTGGCGGTGGCGGTGGCGGTAGCCGCGGCGGCGGCGGCGGCGGCGGCAGCGGCAGCTGTGGCGGCGCAGCTCTCTCTGGCCCGCGGCGCCCATCGCCGGACGCGAGGGGCGGGCTCTTGCCGCCGCCGCAGCCAATCGGCACCGCCCGAGGGAGGGGGCGCCGCGCGCGGGGCGTGGGAGCCGGAGGGCGCGGGCGGGGCCCCTGCTCGCCGCCCAGGCCGCCAGGTGTGCGCGCCCCAAGGGAGGAGCGCGCAGGGCTGCTGCGCTCCCAGTCCAGGGGCTGCGCCCCCCCAAGTTTTCCCGTCCCCCACACTCAGCCCTCATACTCGCCCCGAATCCAGGCGACCAGTCCCCGACTGAGACCGCCTCCCCCCGGGACGCAGACGCGCTGGAAAGCGACACAGGTACAGTGACCGGCACTGGAGATCCTCAGATTCACACATGAACCCGCAGAGGAGCACAAACAGGCACCCACAAGAGTGCATTCGCTCTGCAATGTACACCACGGACACCCTCAGACTCTTACACACCCAGAGAGATTCACCCAGACTCACTCACTCATAGAGACCCTTGGGGTAACCAATCCACAGACCCCCTTAGACTCCAGACCTCCGAGACCCACACAGGTAGGTACATCCACGGACACACACAGACTCACAACCAGAGACCTGCAGACACACTCAGAGCGACAAACAGGGACACCCTTAACCACACAGGGAGACCCTCTGATCCCACACGAACCCACAGAGAAGTTCAGGTGGGCACACACACCCCCATGAACCCACACTCCTCACAGAATTCACACACAGACACTCATACTCAGTGATACACTCTCAGACCTGCACACAGAGACACCAGTGGCCCTCCTAACGTTGACCACCCCCTCAGCACCCATTCACATACACCCAGAAATACCGTGACAAATCCTGTCAGACTCACACACAGCCACCCTCAGACCCAGACCCTCAAAGCGAGACACTCAGACACACCTCAGTGGGCACACACAGGTTCACACTCAGACACAGCCCCACAGCGTAGTCATTCCTAGTGATGGATACATTCTGATGCACAGACACCCTCAGACTCATACATGGACGCAGATACACTCTACCAGACTCACACATTCACCCAGACACTCCCACATATAAACCCCCAGGGACTCACACACACACACACACACACACACACACACACACACACACACACACACACAGGCTCAGACATGCAGAGGTGTAGGTGAACACAATCACAATCGGAAACCCGCACTCCATTCCCTGACCTTGACCCAAGACCTCAGTCCCCACCTAGTCAGGCCCAGATGTCTAATTTCTCCCAGCTGCTTCCACATCTGCTTCCTGAAGCAGCCTGCTGAGATGGCAAGAGCACAGAGTTTTGGTCCAGACTGTGGCGCTATCCTTGCATGTGGTCTAAGGCAAAGTCCTTTGCCTCACCTGCCAGTTTCCTCATCTGTACAAGGGGGATGCAAACCCTCCCTTTTGGGTGGTTGTGAGGATTAAGATAACACGTGTGTTAGCTTTCAGTTGTCGTGTAACAAAGAGGCTTAAAAAAAAAATTATTAGTTTACCATTCTCTAGGTCAGAAGTCTGAACAGGCTCAACTGGGTTCTTTGCTTGGGGCCTCACGAGATATCGGCCAGATTCCAAGCTCACTCAGGTTGTTGGCAGTATTCAGTTCCTTGTGGCTGTAGGATGGAGGCCTCTATTTCCTTTCTGGCCATTGGCCGGAAGTCACTCTCAGTTCCTAGAAGCGGCTCTCTGGTCCTTGCACATGGCCTCCTCCATCTTCGAGGTCATATATTAGGATGTCAGACACTTCTCATCCTTAGAATCCCTCTAACTTCCCTCTGCTTACTGGACTGAGAAAACTCTCTGCTTTTCAAGTGCTCATGTGATTAGATTAAGTCTACATGAAAATATGCATACATACATATATATATATATATAGCTTGACACTTATAAGAGATATATATGATACCTATATGACATATTATGTATATATCATATATATATCATTTGCAAGATATATATGTATACATACTTTATAATGCATGTGTGTTCATGTGTGTGCACCTACAAGTGTGTGTGTGTGTGTGTGTGTGTGTGTGTGTGTGTGTGTGTGTATCTTACCCAAACCGAGGGAATCTAGGAAGACTTCTTTGGAGAGGTGACATTTTAGCTGAAAATGGCACCTGCTATGTGCCTGGCACTGTTCTTGGCCCTGGGGATATACATATACCAGCAAATGAAATAAAGTCACTGCCCTCACATTTGCATTTTTAAATCATCTCTGGCGCTGCTCTGCGAGGAATGGATTGGAGTGATTTAGAGGGTTGCTTCCCTCCGTCTCTTCAGATAAATCCTGATCTGAACCAAAAAGACACTGATTGTTTTTAAAATGTGAATGGCAGGGGAGGCTGAGAAAGAATGTCCCGTGGGAAGGTGAAGTGGAGGAGGAGGGGAAGCAAGGCCAGATGGAAGGCTGTGGGCCTTGAGGGGAAGGCAACAAGGGCCAAGGCTGAGGAGAGGGCAGGAAGGGCTGAGCCTGAGAAAGTTCCTAAGATAACTTAGGCAGGATTAAGAGACAGGCTGGATGGGTGGGGATGGGGAAGGAAAGGGGAACAGAGGCACTGCCAAGGTTTGCCGCATCAAGAGAAAACAGCACATATGGATGGAACTCCTCCTCTCCAGCATCTCTCCTCTAAGATGAAGCACGGAGGGAAGTGGCCCCAAAACTTTGCATGCATAGCAAGACCCGGGTGAGTACCTTTCTAGAAGTAAAAGGTGCTGGAATGTAGCTAAACCCAAGAGGGCCCTGGTTGCTGCTTTGTCAGCGAGAAAAAGACTGATCCTGTTAGTGTTCTGCCTGTTGGGGTAGGGGTGTGTGTGTGTGTGTGTGTGTGTGTGTGTGTGTGTGTGTGTGTAAAACATCTGTGTGTGTATGTCTCTGAATAGATGGGCACTTCTGCATATCTGTGTCCTTGTCTGTGAATGAACTTTTCTCTAAACATGTCCTTGCAAGATGCATATCCTTGTGTTAAGTGAATCCAGACTGGCTTTAAATACAACATGCCTCCTGGTCTTTGTATGCACTGGTGTGTGTGTGCGTGTGTGTGAGAGAGAGAGAGACAGAGACAGAGATAGAGAGACAGAGAAAGACGGAGACAGAGACACAAGAGAGCACTTATCCATCCTCTGTGTGCATGAGCCATGTGTCCCAATCTTTGTGTGGGTCTGTATCTGCTTGAGTGAGTATGTGCTGGTGTCTCCTATTAAAAGTGTGTCCTTCTCAGTGTCTGCCTTACCTCTTAGTGTATCAGTGTCTACATGTGTGTGTATGTAACTGGGCTGTGTTGGTTATATTTAGGTATCAATGTCAGATTTCTGTTCTTGTCCACGTGTGTGTGTATCTGGCTCCCTACATCCTGGTCAGTGTGAATTTATCCGTGACTGTGTGTGAATGCTGCTGTGTGTGGACTTCTCTATGTGGACTGACAGCTTGAGAGGGGACTCATATTTCCTTGGGTTAATTTTTGCCTTTAAGTAGCTAATACATGACTGAGCTGATGGGGATAGACAAATAAAGATCTTTTAGTAACTCCAAGTCCCCTAGCCTACTACCTAACCATCCTAACCATTACTTTATGCTTCCATCCATCCATTCAACCATCCATCCATCCATTCAACCATTCATCCATCCATCCATCCAACTATCCACCCACCCGCCCATTCATCTCAATTGTACTAACATTTACTAGCTATATAGTTATCTCTCTTAGACAAATTACTTAATTTCTCTGTGTCTCTGTTCTCTCATCTATAAAATGCGGATGATACCTGATGGGGCTGGGAGTGGGGAAGTGGGGGAGTTAAGTGAGATACTGCATATAAAACACTTAGCACATTGCATAGTGCATAGTAAGTGCGTTCTATATTAACTATTATCATCATCATTGTGGCAGACAGTATATTTCAGCAAATTCTCATCAGCACTTTACTAAGGGTCAGGGCTCAGCTAGAAGCTGGGTGGGAGGGTCCTAGTACAGCAGAGGCCATTAAGTGCCTCTGCCACCACTTTCTTGTGTAACTTGGATAAAACCTATGCCTGCTCTGGACCCACAGAATGGATAAAGCACCCTTGCCCCACCTCCCTCATGGAGATTCTGAGTGTACCTGCCCTTTAAAAACTGCAAAGAGCTATGCACAGTTATGGAGCACTCCAGGGGATCCCCTAAAGCCTCAGAATGGCAGGGCCCAGTCCTGGGTCATCTCGAGGGTCAGGCAGAGCTGACACAAAGCCAGGACCCACTGTCACTGCAGGGCTCAATCCACTGCTTCCTGTCACTTCGTTCCTATCACTACCAGCCTCTGTTTTCCCTCTGGGGAAGAACCTGATGTGCTCTCACGGCAGGAAACAAGCATGTGAGGGAACAGGGAGCGAAGTGGGGCAGGAACATACCTTCCTCTTGTCCACCAAGAGCATCTTCACTTACTATTTGGTGAGGGAACTTATGCTTAAAAGAAAAAGAAAAAGAAATAAAGGAACTGGTTAAGGGAGGTGATTTCTGCCCCAATAAACCACCCCTTTGGACAAGAGACAGAGAAAGAAGGAAACAAAGGGTAGAAAGAGTCAGAGACTAGAAAAGAGGGACATAATAACAGAGAGACACAAGAGGCGGAGAACAAAAGAGAGGGAGAGAGATCGTTAGAGATAGGAAGACAGAAGGAATTAAGTTAGGCTTTATTGCACACCTGGTTTGGGCCGCCTCTGTTTCAAGGGCTGCTATACTTCCTGAGTCATCCTCAACCAACCAACACACACACACACACACACACACACACACACACACACAAAGCAGGGGGTGGAGGAGGAGGCAGGGTTCTTGAGGTAGGGGCAGATTCTTGCCATAAGAAACCTCCTGTGTGACCTTAGGCAAGGCTAAGACACAATTTGGGTCTCAGTTTTCTCATTTGGAAAATGAGCCCACAAACCTCATTCAGTGGCTTCAAGGCTAAATAAGATAAGCCTGTAAAAGAGTTTTAGAAATAATGGAGAAAAAAATGGAAAAGAACCTTTGGAACTAGACAAGCTGATTTTTACAGTTCATAAGGAAAAACAAACATGTAAAAATTGTCAGGAAATGTGGAGTTGGGGAGAGTAGGGAAGAATAATGAGAGACAATAAGCTCTATCAGATAATAAAACATTATAAAACTACAGTAAGTTTTCTAAAGGCTAAAAAAAAAAGATGAATTTCTTCAATATATAAAGAGCTCTTACAAAACAATATGGAAAGGCCATTGCTCCAATAGGAAGTGGAGAAAGGACTTGAACAGACTGTTCACAGACATATAAATATAATCTGTAAATGACATAAATAGCAAAATGTTATTCAGTATCTCTCACAATTAAGGGAATGTCAATTAAAATAAAAGTGAACCATCATTTTTGACCTATCAGTCTAACAAAGAAGAAATTGCTTGAAAATAAACTGTATGGAAGTGGGAGCAGGGAAATAGACACAAACACACACTGTCAGTGGGACTATATATTAATTGATGGAAACTCTTTGGAGATTAATTTGTTGGTATCTATCAAATATTCACATCTACAAATCATTTAATTTAGAAATTCACCATTTTACTCAGCAATTCCACTTCTATGAATTTATTCTACAGATTTACCTGCATATATGCACATGTATAATACGTACAAGAATGTTTGTTGCAGCATTGTTATAACAGCAAGAGACTGGAAACAAGCTATAGGCCCATTAAATAAATTATGGTACATCCATACAGGGAATTCTACAGTCATTTTAAAGAACAATGTAGGTCTCCATATGCACTGATACCCTAGATATACAATTAAATAAAAAAGCAAAATCTGAATAGTATATATAATATGATCCCATCTGTGTGTATGTGTTTATATACATATGTGTATATATGCATATACATATATATTCATATTTAAATATCTTTGAATAGACATGCAAATTTCAGGAGCAATATACAAGAAGCTATTAACTATGGTTTCCTCTGGGAAATAAGAAAACTTTCAGGTGGGAGTCAGTATATTTTGCTTTACGCCCTTCTCTATGGTGTAGGTTTTTTTTTACCATGAGCATGTATTTTTCTGAACAAAAAAATTTAAATACATTTTTCACCTAATAAGGTGTGAGTATCAACAATTCGTAAATAGTTGAAGTGTCAGTGTGTTACTTGGGCCAGGGCTACACGCTAACTCCCTGTTAACTCTGAGTCCAGCAACAGGGATTAAGTGGGAGCATGTGTCAATATCCAGTCTCCTGGGAGTGAGGAAGTAGCCTAAGCTTCCCAGAACAACCACCTGCCATTTCACAAGCCATCATCTGCTCTCCCAAGCCAAGGGAGGCCCTGTCTGGGTGTAAACAGTGGACTCTTCTTTCCAGGACCCAGAACCTTTTCCTACTGTACCCCTTCTCCCACCAGGCAACCTTGACATCTGAAGCTCTCCTTTGATAGCACCCAGATCAAAAGGAGGAAGCAGCTGGGATCTAGCAGCCTAGAGCAAGGTTAAGATTTGCTCTTTCAAAAGTTCCTGGTGTGACCCTGGGGAAGCCAGTCTCTCTCTCCGGGCCTCAAGTGTCAAAAGGGGAGTGGCACAGGATGACCACTAAATGCCCTCCCTGCTCTGACATCTTTTTGAGTCCAAGCTGGTTTGGATGTTCTTTCCACTTCTGTGAGTAACTCCCTCGGGTTGGATAGTCAGGAGTTCGAAAATGAGCTCTGGAAGTAACTAGCCTCTGAAAGTCACTAGCTGTGTAATATTGAGCAAGTTGTTTCACCTCTGTGAGCTTTAGTTTGCTCATCTGTAAATCAGGAAAACTAATAATATACCTCATAGGATAGTTGGCAAATAGTAGTAGCTCAATAAATATTAGCCATCATCTAAAAAAGATGTGGTAGTGGTACATATATATGATGGAATATTACTCAGCCATAAAAAAGAATGAGATAATGACATTTGCAGCAACATGGATGGACCTAGAGATTATCATACGAAGTGAAGTAAGTCAGAAGAAGAAAGACAAATACCATATGATATCACTTATATGTGGAATCTAAAATATGAGACAAATGAACTTATCTACGAAACAGAAACAGACTCACACAGAGACATGAAGAACAGACTTGTGGTTGCCAAGGGGGAGGAGGGGTGCAGGAGGGATGGACTGGGAGTTTGGGATTAGCAGATGCAAACTATTATATATAGAATGGTTAAACAACAAAGTCCTACTGTATAGCACAGGGAACTATATTCAATATCCTGTGATAAACCATAATGGAAAAGAATATGAAAAAGAATGTATGTATATGTATAACTGAATCACTTTGCTGTACAGCAGAAATTAACCCAACATTGTAAATCCACTTCACTTTAATAAAAAAATATTAGCCACCATCAATTTTCTTCTCCTTCTTCCCCTTCTTCTCCTTCTTCTTCACCAGTCTCACTTAGACCTGTCCCTCTCAGAAGTAGCCCCAGTTAAGGGCCTTTCCCACCTTGCCTCCCACTCTGCACCCAAAAGCTCTCCTGAGCCAGAAAGGAATCAGTCAGCATAAAACCTAGCACTTGCTGCTGAATTCATGTGATATCACGGGTTAATGCGTGGCCCCTGTCCAAATCACCCATGAGTATTATTATTAACTAACAAAGGCTGAGCATCCAAGATGGTCAGCAAAAGCAGGTGGACAGAAAAGATTTGGGGATGGGGCCTCTTGGAATTCATCTGAGCTTCATTTGCAATATATTTTCCAAGAGTGATCTCTTCCCTCAAGATGCTATAACAAGCTCTTAAGATTAAGGGAAAGTGGGCATAAAGAAAACTTTTGGTGCCAAACAAATTATGCTACGTGGGTCAGCTCTGATTTCACCTCCATGTCCAATGGTCCCTACTGAGAAGTAGCTGGATATTCCTCCATCGTCCCATACCCATCCTATCCTGATACCAGGAGAGTGGCCTCTCTCCCACTGTTGTGCCATGTGTCCTTCCTTAACCATGGCATTCATGTCCTCTTGGTCCTCTACTTCCCCATCTTCAAAAAAGGGGCAGTTTCCAAACTGCTTTCCCATCCATGATGTTACTTCATCCTTGTAGCAGTTATTACTGAATAAATAAGTACATAAGGGGGAATTCTCTGGTGGCACAGTGGTTAAGAATCTGCCTGCCAGTGCAGGGGACATAGGTTCGATCCCTGGTCCGGGAAGATCCCACATGCCACAGAGCAACTAAGCCCGTGTGCCACAACTACTGAGCTCACGCGCCACAACTACTGAAGCCTGTGCACCTAGAGCCCGTGCTCTGCAGCAAGAGAAGCCACCGCAATGAGAAGCCCGCGCACTACAACAAAGAGTAGCCCTGCTCGCGGCAACTAGAGAAAGCCCATGCACAGCAAAGAAGACCCAACACAGTCAAAAAATAAATTAAAAAAACACTTTATTAAAAAAAAAAAAAGTACATGAGTCATAGCAGGAGTGAGAGTCCATTCACTTGGGATCAGAGTAACATGGGCTCCATAGCATGAGTTGGAAAGTGTTCTCTCCTCCTCTGTTTGCAACATTTTCCATGTTCTTGGACGTTCGTGTTAATGGAATCATACATTATTTAATTTTCTTTCTAATTCATTTTTCTCATCATCGTGGATGTGAGATTCATCCATATTGTTGCACATAATTCTAATTCATTCTCTTTTATTGCTATATAGTACTCCATTATATGACTACACCACAATTTATTTGTTTATTCTACTAATTGATGGATATTTGGGTTGATTCCAGTTTATGACTACAGGCGGCCCTCTGTTTCCACAGTTTCTGCATCATTTGTGGCTGTTCTTCACGGAGTTGTTTATAATATTCTTGGTTAGATACAGCAGATTTCTACATTGTGTGGAACCCGCGGATATGGAGGAATGACTGTACTACATCGTTTAAATAAGAGACTAGAGCATCCATGGATTTTGGTATCCACAGGGGTCCAGGAACCAATCCCCCTTGAATACCAAGAAATGACTGTATTATAAATGAACAAATATATGAACTACTATGATGAACATTTTTTGATGAATAATATATGCACCCATCTCTCTTGGATATATACCTACAAGTCAAATTACTGAGATATAGTGTGGTCATGTGTTTATTTTATTTATTTATTTTGCAGTACGCGGGCCTCTCACTGTTGTGGCCTCTCCCGTTGTGGAGCACAGGCTCCGGACGTGCAGGCTCAGCGGCCATGGCTCACGGGCCCGGCCGCTCTGCGGCATGTGGGGTCTTCCCGGACCAGGCCACGAACCCGTGTTCCCTGCATCGGCAGGCAGACTCTCAACCACTGCGCCCAGGGAAGCCCTCATGTGTTTATTTTTAATGGGTACTTCTAAACCGTTTCCAAAGTAGTTATACCAATTTACACTCTTATCAGCAATAGATGAGTTCCAGTTGCTCTATATCCTTACCAACACTTTGTATTATTCATCTTTTTAAATTTTACTTATTCTTGTGGCTTTGTAGTGAGTTTTAGTTTTCATATTTACATCTATGATGCATTTTAAATTGTTTTAATGTATAATGCAAGGTAAAGAGTCAAGGTTTATTTTTTTTCCACATGAAGATCCAACTGATCTAATACCATTTATTGAAAATACCATCTTTCCCCACTGTGGCCCCTTTGTCATCAATCACGGATTATATGGGTGCGTGTTTTGGATATAAATGACAAACATTTTGATGAACTTCTTCCCAGACCTCTCATCATGCAGAAAATTTCATTCGCTTTTACGTAAACAAGATCAGGTTTTGTCACCTCTTATAAATTATTCATTATTACATGGATATATTTTAGTATCAACAAATATGCATAGTGTTCCATCATGGGGATGTCTCTATGTCCCTATAATTTAATCATTCCTTTGTTATTGACAATTAGGCTGTATCTAACTTAGAATATTATAAACAATTCTGTGAAGTGCATCCCCACATATATCTCATTGCGCTGTTGGCCTATTAATTCCTTAGAATCTATTTCTAGAAGTGGCAAAGTAAATTCAAGGAGTATATGCGTGTTACATATTGACACTAACTAAAACTGCCCATCTGAAATGTTGTATCCTCCACTAGTGTGTAAGATATCATGACAGGGACTTCCCCGGTGGTCCAGTGGCTAAGACTCTCCCCCAGTGCAGGGGGTCTGGGTTCAACCCCTGGTCAGGAAACTAGATCCCACATGCTGCAACTAACTGTTCTCATGCTGCAACTAAAAGATCCCACACGCCACGATGAAGATCCTGTGTGCCGCAACTAAGACCCTGCACAGCCAAATAAATAAATATTTTTTTAAAAAAGATTTAATGGTAGAAGTTGCAGTAACATGGATGGACCTAAAGACTATCATAATAAGTGAAGTAAATCAGAAATAGAAAGACAACTATCATATGATATCACTTATACGTGGAATCTAAAATATGATACAAATGAACTTATTTACAAAGTAGAACCAGACTCATAGACATAGAAAACAAATTTATGGTTACCAAAGGGGAAGGGGTGGGGGAGGGATAAATTAGGAGTTTGGAATTAGCAGGTATAAATTACTATATATAAAATAGATAAACTACAAGGTCCTACTGTATAGCACAGGGAACTATATTCGATATCCTGTAATAAACCATGATGGAAAAGAATATGAAAAAGAATCTATCTACCTATCTGAATCACTTTGCTGTACATGAGAAACAACACTGTAAATCAACTATACTTCAATTAAAAAAAAAAAGATTTCACGGCAGAATTAAAAAGTATCTCATCCCCCAGACGCTGACCTTCCCAAGACTACGTTTTCCCGCCTGTTAGCTCAGGTTACCATCTTGATAAAACAGAGTAACTAATTGAGGCAAAGTCTTCTCAGAGTTCATAGAGTCCATACGATTTCTGTAACTTTTTCTTATAGGCACTGCTAGACTGTGCTTCCCAGCCTCCTTTGTAATTAGAAGGAGCCCACGTGACAGATCTGAATAATGGAATATAGAAGTGATAGATGTCACTTACAAGCCTGTCCCATAAAACCCTGGAGCTTTCCCCATCTCCCAGCTGAATGGAGAGTGCTCCAAAACTTAGAGGACAGCAGAGCCAACAGAAGTTAACTGGGTGACTAAATGACTACAGAGAGCAGAGCACGCACACACCACATGCAAATTAGACTGCAATATCAGCAAGAAATAAAACTTTATTGTCTGAAGTCACTGAGATTTTAGACTTCTTTGTTGCAGCCATTAGTCTATCCTGCCTAATATATTCACTACTGAGTCTTGTACTTGAGTTGCGAGGAGAAATTAAGTTGGGGCCAAAGGAGCCTTGTCGGGGCCATGGGCCATGTGGGGCGAGGAAAGCCAGATTTCCCAGAGAAGCAAGAGGGTGAAAAAAAGCTCTGTAGAGATGAACAGAAAAAATCAAGCTGTGGAAATAGGGAAAGGACAAACTTGGTGCCTTGCTTTTTTCAGTTCTCAATTTCATTTCTTCATGAGATTGTCTGAAACATACATGTTGGGTTGCCTACCCAAGTCCATCTTCCTGCCCCTTCCTCTGTTTTTATCTGGGTAATTCACCCTCCACTACACAGCCATTCCTCCTGCCGGTGTTTAGTTTATGCATATGACTCGATTCCGACCAGCGTGATGTGAGTGAAACTTTGGGGACAAGCAGCTCCTTGGAAAGCTTCCCTCACAGTTAAAAAATAAACACATTAGAGAGAAACACTGCCTTTTCCATTGCTGGGCATATAGTTATTGCAACCAGGAGGGAAGCTAAATTAGGACAAACCTGAAAAATTGGATGGCAGAGCAGGTAAAAGAAAGAACCCAGATCCTTAATGATGTCATTGAGCCACTGAATTAACCAACCTTGGAGCTGCCCTACTTAGGTGGCTTAGTGTAATTGTTAGCATGTACATTTCATTACTGTTTAATACATACTGCTTTGAGCTTTCTGATTTTGTTTCCAGTCACCAAAAAGCATCCCAGCGGATGCACTCACCTGACTATATCTCGTGCCAATGAGTCTTTGACATTGCCCGGCATCCCTTCAATAAAACCCACTCCTTGTCTTATTTCTTGAAACCAAGTAACCCCAGACTCAGCCAGAGCTTCTCCAGGACACCTCTAAATGTGGATTTTAATGGCAGGTGTCTTTGTTTCTGATTCAGGGAAGAAAGGTGCAGGAAGGAGGGAGGAAAGTGGATGCAGGTTTCTCCTGGACCATGGGAGAAACATGTGGGGGACGAGGAAGGTAATGGTAGCCATACCCCCAGCCCTGTACCTCTGAACCGGGATGACTCACTCACACATCACAGAGCCCTTGGATAGTAAATATTTACTGCACACTTCCTTTCAGTCAGGCACTGCTCTAGGTCCCAGGAAGAGCAGAAAATAATGCCCAAACAGACAAAAAATTTCTGTCCTCATGAAGATGATATTCTGGTGGAGAGAAACAGAAAATGAAGAAGAGCAATAAGTAAAAAACTGTGTATAGTGTTTAGATGGTCGGAAGTGATGTTGAAAAAAAATGTATATAAAATAGAGAAGGAGAATTGAGAGTGTCTGGAGAAGGATTTATAACGTTATGCAGGATGGCCAGGGAAGCTTCAGGAGAAGGTGACATTTGAGCAAAGATCTGAAGGGGTAACTCATGCAGATAACCAGAGAGTGTTAGAGGCAGAGGAAACAGCAAGTGCAAAGGCCCTGAGGTGGGAGTATGCCTGGTGTGTTGGGAAAAAGGAAAGGAGGCCAGTGTGGCTGGTGTAGATGAATGAAGGGGGAAGGTGGTACAACATGCAATCAGAAAGGCAATAATGGAGAGGAGTGGGAAGATGGTATAGGCCTTTTGATTTGTGCAGTAGTCATAAGCCACAAATATTACTATTTTGTTACTATTCCTTAAATTGACTTCTTGTTTAGATACATTTATCTGAGATGAAAATTTTATACTACTACTATAGATGAAGAACCAGTATCACTTACCATAAATAGAAGGTGACCGAGTAAATAAATAGGACAAAACTGAAACAATATTAAATTATAGGGAGATACTGCGGCTTGCAGAAGGCTTGATCTGAAGTCAGCAGTCTCTCTGATAAAAGACTGACTGACACTCTAGAGAAGTGATAAGACACAGTAGCACTGAATGAAGACTTTCTCAGTGAAATGGAGATGATCGAAAATCATCTGTTCCTCTAGGTAGGGTGACCAACAGTTCTGGTTTCCCTAGGACTAAGGGGTTTCCCAGGATGTACTTTCATAATTGGGACAGTTCTGGATAAACCAGGATGACTGGTCATCCTACCACTGGGGGTCCCCATCCCACTCTTTAGCCTCAGACCATCTTGCTTAGGCTTGGTTTCTCTAGGTTGTCCTTTGTAGTGGGCTGACTCTAAGATGACCATTGCCTCCTGGATTCGTACCCAGACACAGGGCACCCACGAATACCCTTGAGAGAGGGTGCAACCTGTGACTTGCTTCTAACCAGGCAGATTCTTCCCCTTTCGAGCCTTCAGATGAGACCCCGGCCCTGGCTGACACCTTGATTGCAGCCTCGTAATGAAGCAGAGGATGCAGTGAGCCCTGTCCTGACTCCTGACCCACAGAAACTGTGAGACAAGAAATGTATGCATGTGCATTTTCAAGGCTGTTTGTGGTAATTTGATACTTAACAATACAGAAGTTCCTCCCTTATCTGCAACTTCAGTTACCTGTAGTCAACTGTAGCTCCAAGAATATTAAAAGGAAAATTCCAGAAATAAACTATTCATACGTTTTTAATTGCATGCCATTCTGAGCAGTGTGATGAAATCTCACGCTGTCCCACTCTGGACATGAATCATCCCTTTGTCCAGTTTATGCCACCTGTCCTGGTTATCAGATTGACTGTCACAGTGTTGTAGTACTTGTGTGCAAGCGACCCTTATTTTACTTAATAATGGCCCCAAAGCACAAGAGTAGTGATGCTGGCAATTCAGATATACCAAAGAGATGCCATAAGTGCTTCCTTTAATGGAAAGGTGAAAGGTCTTGACTTTATAAGGAAAGGAAAAAAACATACTGATGTTGCTAAGATCTACAGTAAGAATGAATCTTCTATCCATGAAATTGTGAAGAAGGAAAAAGAAATGTATGCTAGGGACTTCCCTGGCGGTCCAGTGGCTAAGACTCCATGCTTCCACTGCCGGGGGAACAGGTTCGATCCCTGGTCGGGGAACTAAGATCCCACATGCCACAGGGAAGACATGTGTGCTAGTTTTGCTGTCACATCGCAAACTGCAGTTTGTGGCCACAGTGCATGATAAGTGCTTCATTATGATGGAAAAGACATGAAATTTGTACAATATTTTGAGAGAGAGAGAGACCACATTCACATAACTTTTATTACAGTATACTGTTTTAACTGTTCGACTTTATGATTAGTTATTGTTGTTAATCTCTTACTGTGCCTAATTTATAAATGAAACTTTATCATATGTATGTCATATAGGAAAAATTATATACAGGGTTTGGTACTTGAGTAATTTCAGGCATCCATTGGGGGTCTTGGAATGTATCCCCCACGGATAAGGGGGAACTACTGTACATACTAAGACATTCTTTCCATCCCAGTGCTGACCATTTTCTTGGCTCATGTATGCACCCTGTAGACCTGAGGCTATGGCATCTGACCCTCAAGGAACCCTGCCCTACTTCCCTCTGTCTTCACCCAGCTGAGGCTGACAGTGGCTCAGGGTCCACTTGGTGGACAGAGTTCATTATCCACACTTGGGGGATCATTGCTTCCAGCCTGGCAAACAGGAGAGTGATGAGAAATCAAGGCCTGGAGTTGTTGGGGTCCAGCCACTGGGAGTCTGGAGCCTGCAGGAGGTAGTGTTCCAGCTGCTGGGCTGGAGTTGGGGACAAGACCCTGCATCTTGAACACCTCCCTTCCAGCCAAGCCCCCAAACTGCAGAGTCTGGATAAGTCACCACCGCAAGGCCCTCTGGTCTCTAGGCCTTTCTTCTCACCCTCCCTGCTTCTGACCTTCTTGCCCATCTCCGGGTGTCCCATCCTGAGAGTTTTGTGCCTGGTTCTCTTCTCGGACTAGTTCCTTCCATTTAACAAATCATCTGGATAGCCTGCTCACTTTTCAAATCAAAATAAGTAAATTTTCTTATGAAATAATTTTTGCACATTTTAGGAAATTTAGGGAAAAACTAAGCACAAAGGAAAAATGGAAAATCCTGTTAATTAAACCACCCAGAGATTGCCATTTTTAAACCTGACATGTTTTCTTCCGTTTTTTTTTTTTTTCATGTAAGTGCATTTCAAAGGTCTCACACCCTAAATAGTTTCATGGCCTGTGTTTTGTTTTTTTCCCACTTAGCTTTCTATCATAAACATTTTCCCACAGCAATAAATACCTCTATGTCACTATTTTAAATTATTGAATAACATTCCATATTATTTAACTCATCCTTACTGTTTTTTACGCTCATGTTAATATTTAAAGAAACACTCTCCCAGGAGTTCCCTGATGGTCCAGTAGTTGGGATTCTATGCCCTCACTGCCAGGGACCCGGGTTTGGGTTCGATCCCACAGGCTGCGCAGTGTGGCCAAAGAAAGAAAGAAAGAAAGAAATACTCTCCCAGTTAAATTGCTGACACACCCGTAATGGGTTCACTAGAAGTGAAACCACTGGGTCAAAAGGATGCATGTTTCCAAGGCCTTTAATAACTATTGACAAATCTCCCCTAACAATTTTGGAACACTCTTTACTCTCTCCAGGAGCCGATACACTATTCCCCATTCTCTAAAACTAGCTCATGTGATTTTTTTTGTTGTTTGCCATCACAATGCCATGATCTCACAGCTCCCACCAGACACCCACTCACTCGGATGTGTCACATGTATAAACTTAGACAATCCATCCTCAAAACATTTATTTACATGTATGTGTATCCACAAACAATATATGATATTGCTTTGGGAGGGCA
Source organism: Aethalodelphis obliquidens (assembly GCF_003676395.1). NCBI lineage: Eukaryota > Metazoa > Chordata > Mammalia > Artiodactyla > Delphinidae > Aethalodelphis > Aethalodelphis obliquidens. Next base: position 2,239,469 of record NW_020837986.1, on the reverse strand, counting down.
TTTTTAAAACCTCATGTAAATTCTATTGTGTTATGTATTTTATTCTATTGTCCCTTTTTGTTCAACCAATACTGGTTTTGAGATTACTGTTAACTCTATGTTATGTAACTACTGTTTAATTTTTGTCTTCTTTTTTTTTTTTTCCTTTTTGCGGTACGCGGGTCTCTCACTGCTGTGGCCTCTCCCGTTGCGGAGCGCAGGCTCCGGACGCGCAGGCTCAGCGGCCATGGCTCACGGGCCCAGCCGCTCCGCGGCATGTGGGATCTTCCCGGACCGGGGCACGAACCCGTGTCCCCTGCATTGGCAGGCGGACTCTCAACCACTACGCCACCAGGGAAGCCCCTGTCTTCATTTTTTATAAATACGTTTTCAGACTGATGTGGCTGCCTTCACTTTGCTATTATAAGCAATGCTGTGGTGGATATCTTTATGCTATCTCTTTGTTTTTGCTAGAGTGCCTAAGCAGAGGAGGGATTGCTGGATGGTAGGGCTGGCAGTGTCTTTCAAATTTACTTGACTGTGAGCCATGACAAGAAATACATTTTATATCATAATCTGGTAAGGTTCCCCACACACACATACAAGTAAAACAAAAATTTCATGAAATAATACTTATCCATATCATGACAAAAGCATTCTGATGTGTTTTATTCTATTTAAGTCAACTTTCCTTTTTTAATGTTGATCACAACCTACTAAACAGATTATTTAACATATTAATGGGCCATGACTCACAATTTGAAAAATAATAGATTAAAATGGATTTGGTTCCACTACATACTTTGAAATTACTCTTCAGAATGGCTGTGCTAACTTACAAGGCATTAGGTTCTTTATTCTCTACATCCTACTCAACACTTGAAATTATCTATTTTGGGGGCGGGAGGGGCCAGTCTGATGAATGTAAAGCAGTGTGTCATTGTTGTTTTAATTTTTCTTCCTCTGGTTACTAATAAATTGAGTTTCTCTTCATATGTTTATTTACTACGTAACTTCCTCAGAAAGTGAGTTTGCCTATTTTTTTCTTGGGTTGCTAGATTTTTGTTTTTGGCTGCGTTGGGTCTTCGTTGCTGTGAGCAGGCTTTCTCTAGTTGGGGCGAGCGGGGGCTACTCTTGTTGCAGAGCACGGGCTCTAGGCGCACAGGCTTCAGTAGTTGCAGCATGTGGGCTCAGTAGTTGTGGCACACAGGCTTAGTTGCCCTGGAGCATGTGGGATCTTCCCAGACCAGGGATTGAACCCATGTCCCCTGCACCTCTATCACATACCAAATATCCATATACATGAGTCTGTTTCTGGATTCTTTTCTTCTGTTCCATTGGTCTAGCATTTATAGCACACTTTGAAAAATTAAACTTTATGTTTTAATGTCTGGTAGAGTAAGTTTCCCACCTTTGCTTTTATTTTTGAGATGACTTGTCTTAGCTACTTGTGGAAACTTATTCTTCCACGCAAATTTTCGAATTGGCTTATCCAATTCCTCTCCCCCAAATATTAGTGAGAATTACATAAATTGACACCATTACAATGCTATGCCTTTCCTTCCACAAACATAGTATATTTCTCCATTTATCCAGGAGGTAAAAATCTCCTTTAGTACATTCTCTCTGGCATGCTTGGCCCAGTTAATTTCTAGATAATTCATTTTCTTTTTTTCTCTTTTTTCTTTTTCTAAAAAAATTTCTCCAGTTTAATAGATGGGAATGGTATCTTCTTTCAGGACAGCCAAGTTTTTCTATATACTTGCCCTTATGACTGTGTTTCCTGGATCACCTCATTGGCAAGGTGAAAGATCTCAGAAACCCAGGGCCCTGCGAGAACCAAGCAAAACCAGTAACGCACTAGTGAAATGGGAAGTTGCCAAGAGTATCAATCTACAGAAGGTGCTGAGCATCCTTGGGGCTCTAAAACAACTCTAGATATGAAATGAGACAGAGAGAATGATAATGACCTGAACTCCTCTCAGGGGTATCACTATGCCTATTTGAAGGTGATACTTTCAAAAACTACTTGGGTGTTGGGAGAGAGAGGAGATGCTTTGGACTATTAAACTGCCTTCTAAGGAAGATGGGTCTGCTTAACTGCAGGGAGCCAGTTTCATTAAGCAGATGTGCAAGTTCCGGGACAGAGCGGACTTGCTTGTTGCCACAAGGAGTCTTCCTTCTCAGCTCTTCCTTCATGCATCACCCAGCCTCTCTTCTAAACAAACATTGAGCAAACATTTTAAAGGAAAAAACAGACACTGAATTATTAGTTGCTCTGGGCACCTACACATTGCAGGCTGGCAAGGGGTGGGGAAAAAGAATAGTCAGATATCCTGGGATCCTAGCAAGCACGAAACAGAAGCCTAAGCAGAGAAGAACCAGGAGGTTAGGTAGACCACCCAGATGGAAACTTAGGAACAGGGACCAAGGCCAAAGCCCTCTTACAGGGACTGCAGCCCGTGCAGGATGGAACAGAGACCTCTTGAATTGAATAGTGGCCCTGCTGTTGAAACACCAGCATATTCCCAGAGAGAAAAAAATGGCAAAACACCCGACCAGGCAGATTTCCAAATGAAGAAAAACAAATGGCTAATATAAAAAAAGAAAATGTTCAACTTCACTAGAAAGCAAAACAATAAGGGATTTTCCCCCCCATCTGATTGGCAAGGTTTCTGTTTTCTTTTTCCTTCTTCTTGCTTTTTGTTCTTTCTTACTCTCTTTTTTTTTTAATGATGATACTCACTGTTGAGAGAGTAGGGAAAGGGCACTCTCACACACAGCTGGTAGCTCTGTGAATTGGCCCAGCTTATCTGGAGGGCAATTTGGCAGACTGTATTAAAAACCCTACAGACAGCACTCTTTTTGATCCATCACTTCTATTTCTAGGAAGTTTTCCTATGGAAGTAATTAGAAATGAACACAAAGATGAATAATAGCAGCTTAGCATTTACTGGTTGTTCACTCTGTGCCAAACAATATGCTAAGAACTTGACACTTTACTCATTTAGTCTTTGCAGCAACATACGATGAGTACTATTGTGTCCATTTTCAGGTGGGGAAACTGAGGCTCAAAGAGCTGTAGTAAGTTGCACAAGTTCAAGCAACTGGTAAGTGACAGGCTGGGGGCTCGAACCCTGATTTCTAACTCCAAAAGCCATGCACTGAGCCACCTCTCTATACCACCCTCTGGAAAAGTGTGTATAAAAATGATGCTCTGCAGGCTTCCCTGGTGGCGCAGTGGTAGAGAGTCCGCCTGCCGATGCAGGGGACACGGGTTTGTGCTCCGGTCCGGGAAGATCCCACATGCTGCGGAGCGGCTGGGCCCGTGGGCCATGGCCTCTGAGCCTGCGCGTCCAGAGCCTGTGCTCCGCAACGGGAGAGGCCACAGCAGTGAGAGGCCCGCGTACCGCAAAAAAAAAAAAAAAAAAATGATGCTCTGCATGGTACTCCTTAAAATAGCAAAAATTCAGAAATCATTTCATTGTGTAAGAATTGAAGGATACTTAAATAAATCATGTAGACTCATATGATAAAATACATAGCCATTAAAAATAAGTTGTGAAAAAATAAGGATATGGGGAAACAGTCATAGTATATACTAAATGAAAAAAAAAGGATGTCACATTTTCATTTTTAAGATGCATATATGCCATTTTTATGAAATTCAAAAATAGGAAAGACAAGCCTATGGTGATCAAGATTTGGGGTGGGGGGTGGTCATTGGTTGGGAAGCATGCTGGGGCTCTGGAAATATTCTAGATCTTGATCTGGGTTGTGGTCAACTTGGTGTACCCAATTGTATAGTTAAAATGTGTGCTTTATGAAAGTTTACATGTCACTAAACTTTATATCTCACTAAAAAAGAAAAAAAAACTCATAAATGCATAGAAAAAATCCTGGAGGAAAAGAACAGAAAAATGTTAGCAGTGATTGTTGCTAAGTATAATTTTCATTTTATTCTTTTTTTTTTTTTTTTTTTTCTTGGCCATGCCACTCGGTTTGCAGGATCTTAGTTCCCTAACCAGAGATTGAACCCAGGCCCATGGCAGTGAAAGCACGGAGTCCTACCCACTGGACCACCAGGGTATTCCCTCATTTTATTCTTTATATTATTCTTTCCTTTCTTTTTTTTAATAATAAGACTGTATTACGTTTACAATCAGAAAAAAAAATGCCCAGTTTATTATTGGAGGGGAGTAGGGGAGACGGACATGCACATGAGAACCATCTGTGGTCCAGACCTGGGACTCTGGGGGTGGACAGAGCTTCTCAAGGGTCTCCAGTCCTGGGCACCCTCCTAAAGTCTGATCTTGCAGGCAGATGCCATGGTTCCAAGGACAGAGAGAAGGGAGGAGAGAAGCCCAGTGCCCAGCCCTATTTGAAAAGTGAAGCTGAGCGACAGGCCCTGAAGAGCTGGGATGGACTAAAAGCAATGCCCTTGAGACAAATCCCTCCAACTTTAAAATCTTGCTAGGTGGGTACTGCACTCTCACTCCCATTCCAGTCACAGCAATAACTCCTCATTCCGCTGCCAGTTGGGTGCCTTGCTGCTCACTGGCGATGACATCAGGCCTCCAGGGAGCACACTGGCTGTCAGTCAAGTCTTTCTGGCATCAGTGAGACACCTCTGCTGCCTGTTTTAAAGGGACAGCTTCTGCCTGAATAAGGGAGCCAGGTTTGGGCCATTTAACTCTTTCTTTCCATTTAGCGTCTTGATTCCAGGGCCGTAGAGAAATTAGGGTGGGCACTTCCTGAGATCACCACTGACAATGAAATCCTGCCAACCAAGAGGTGAATCAAAATAATGAATTTAAGTATAAAGAAGCTTTGGTATATCATATTATAATATTTAATATTATAAATATTAAATATGCTTAAATATAAAATAAGAAAAAATAACTGAGAAATAGCAGTTCTTCCTTTCTTCCTTCCTAAGAAACATCGATTTTATTAGGGCCATCAAATGTTCCTAGTAAAACAAATCCAACATTTCCTAGCCTCTGTTGAAGCTAGAGGTGGCATTTAACACAGTGATGTCCAATGAGGTATAGACTGGGAAATTGTAGAAAGCCTTCCTTTCTTGATAGAGTCTTTTCTCCTTCCTTAGTGGAACAAAAACATGATGGCTGGAGCTGCAGCAGCTGTTTTGCAATCGTGAGGAAAATCCTTGGAGAATTGCAGAGAACCCAGTCCTGACATCCTTGAGGCACTGAATCAGTAACAGCAACTGCCTAGCTCTTCACTATTTGTTTATTTAAGCTGCTGTCTGCTCAGCGGGTTTTCTGCTCAGGTTTCATTACTAAAAGCAATCTTTAACTGATTCACCCAACAATGTAAAAATAATAACATAACTAATACAAAACAGGACGTTTGAGGAAAAGTGTAACAGTGCCAATGTTTCACTGCAGGTAGTCACCATCTATAATTGAAATATATGGTTAAAAATGATGATGGCTGCAACCTCTTGATGTTTTCCAGAGGGTCATTTGGGGAGCTAATATCTCTTTTGGTGTAGAAAAACAGCTATCTAAAGTTCAGAAATTCTTTCATCTTTAAAATACTGTTAAACCCAAGTAAAATAAATAAAATATATTTCAAAATTTAAGAAGAGTATTATAATGTGAAACAATTTTTATACAATTATTTCTGATGATCTATCTGTATACATGCATTGAAAAATGTTTGGCATGATATTCATCTCATTTGAATTATGCAAATTTCAGGCTTGTTTGGGTTTTTTTTTAACTTTTAGTTTTGAAATGATTGTAGATTTATGGCAGAGTTGCAAAGATAGTACAGAAAGTATTTTCCCATTTGCTCTTCACCCAGCTTCCTTTAATGTTAACATCTTACATAAGCATGGTACATTTATCAAAATTAAGAAGTTAACTTGGTAATTGGTATGACACTATTAGCTACACTAAAGACTTCATTCAGATTTTTCCACTGATGTCCTTTTTCTGTCCCAGTTTCCAAACCAGGATACCATTTTGCATTTAGATGTCATGTCTCCTTGTCTCCACTGGCCTATGACAGTTTCTCCATCTTTCCTTGTCTTTCACAGCCTTGACACTTTTAGAGAGTAGTGGTCAGATACTTGGTAGACTATCCCTCAATTTTAGCTTGTCTGATGTTTTCTCATGATTAGACTGGGGTTATAGGTTTTGCGGAAGAAGACCACAGAAGTGACATGTCCTTCTCATTACATCTTATCAGTGGCACACGACTGCGACATGACTCACCATTGGCAATGTTGAAATTGATCACCTTACTTCTTTAAACTTTCTTATTTGTACTTTTCCATATTGCTTTAGTTCCTATAATAAGTATGTGAAAACAGTGAATCTGCAAGTGCTCATAAACCGAAGACCTCCACAAATGTGAGGGTTAAATTTTTTATTTGATCAAGAGAATTGATGTCCAAGGCTGGAAGAGGGAAGAGGAGATAAGTATAGCTACAGCATCAATGTTTAATTGCTCTGGAGGCTAGCCAGGGCAGAGAAAGATGGAGATGACTTTGGGATTTATGTAACTGCTAGCAAAGAATTAGGGCCTCATCCAGATATTTTTAATATAATATATTTCCCTTTACCCTACAGCCCTGGGTAAGGATGGAGGCCACCCCACTAGCCCAGTTGGAAATGGCAGAACAGAGGAGAGCTGATTCCACTGGAAAAGAGAGTGGGTATGGAAATGAACGTTGACTGAGCACCCTCTGTGTTCCTGGTGCTTCACCTCATTCGCTGAATCTTCACAAGTCTTCTAGTTAAGTACCACGGTCCTCTCCATTTTATGGATGGGGAAATTGAGACTCAGAGAAGGGAAGTGACTTGCCCAAAGCCAGTTAACCATCACATATCGCTCAGGCAGTGCCCTGGGTGTGCATGGGAAAGCCACTGTCTGAATCTAGGACTCTGTGACATCAAACCTACGCTATGTCCCTTCCACCCCACAGCACCTGCTGCCCAGGAAGAACTGTGGGTGAAAGAGTTTCAATCGTGGGAAAGACGATGAACTTTGGCAACCGTTCCCAATCCATAAGATTGTTCAGACTCTTCAGGGTCTCTCTGTCTCTTCATTGATCAGAGAATCGCCTGGGCGTGAATCCCTGGGATCAGGATCCCATTACCCTCTGGGTGCCTTGAACAACTCTTGTCTGCAATCAGATGGGGCTGAGGGCCCGGGGTGGCTGGGATAGCCTTCTCTTAGCCCCTCCTAGGGGCAGAGAGAAACAAAGAGATGGAGAAAAGGGAGAGGGAAAAAGAGAGGTGGGGTGGGGGGCTTCCCTGGTGGCGCAGTGGTTGAGAGTTCGCCTGCCGATGCAGGGGACATGGGTTCGTGCCCCGGTCCGGGAAGATCCCACATGCCGCGGAGTGGCTGGGCCCGTGAGCCATGGCCACTGAGCCTGCGTGTCCGGAGCCTGTGCTCCGCGACGGGAGAGGCCACAACAGTGAGAGGCCCGCGTACCGCAAAAAAAAAAAGAAAGAGAGGTGGGGAAAGGAAAATGGTTGATTTTGGATTCCAGACTCTTCTCTGAGTCAGTGCTAAGGCCAGCCTCAGCTGTACCTCAGCCTCCGATTTGAACCAATGAAGAACTCTTTCACTGAATCTAGTTCAAGATTGGTTCCTGCAACTTGAAGCCAAGTATCCTGATGAGTACATTCTACTTCCTCTAGTTTCTACTCCCTCATAACATCACCGTGTCTGTGCTTTTTGCCTGTCTGAGACCCCAGCTCTGCTTCATGAGTGGTTATGAATACAGGCTCTGAAGGCAGAAAGACAGGGGATTGAATTCCAGTTCCTCCGCCAAGCTATGGGGTCTTGGGCAAGGACTTTACCTCCTTGAACTTGTGCAATCTGATAAAAGGGGATGATAATATTCCTGTAAGGGGTGTTATAAGAATTACAGGGAATTCCCTGGCGGACCAGTGGTTAGGACTCTGCGCTTTCACTGCCGAGGACCCAGGTTCAAGCCCTAGTTGGGGAACAAAGATCCCGCAAGCCGCGTGGCATAGCTAAAAAAAAAAAAAGAATAACACAGGCAATGTGCTTAGTGCATCACAACTTTAGCTTAGCCTGCAATAAATAGTAGCTATGATGATTATCTTTATTCAACTCTAATTGCCACAGTTTATTGATTTCCCAATTCCATTAGACATCTGCTGGCCTAAGCCATTTTTTCTCACCAGGCCACATAATTTGTACGTCACTGGCAGCTTATGGGTAAGTCTCCCCAGGGGTAGGAGTCTATCTCAGCCCCTTAAGTTACAACTTAGGGTTGGAATTCCAACCAGGGTTTGCAATTGTATGGCCAACCTAGGCCGAGTGGTATGCTGGTAAATATTTAACAGCCAGCACTCCAAAGCAAACAAACAATAACAGCAAAATGTTTCTGCCAATTTCCATGGTGTAAGTACTGCCACCGTGGCTGATTTCAAGCTACCAGTGTGATGTCCCTGAACACAGAGTTGGGAAGAATGTGGGCGATTGGCCCTCATGAGCTAGAGCTGGCCAGCTCCAGCACAGCCCTGTCCGTGCAGGTGGATTTCCCTCCAGGAGGGGTATGGGCAGGGAAAGCAATCCAAAATGTGTCCACTAGAACAGTCACCAAAGTGGTAGTAGTGTATATTACGTGGGGTTTATCAAAGTCTGAAATGGGATTCTTGTACAAGTGATTGATCAAGGGACTTCTCAGGTGAACCCTGTTAGTAAATGAAGGAAGCAGAATAGGACAGGGCCAAGCTAGGCCAAAAATGTGGACTCATTTGAAGTCTAGCCTCAGCCTGATCCCACAGAGAGCTTTGGAGCACGAATATTGTCAGTTCTGACTTACAATGGTTGGACTTATGATTTTTCAACTTGATGGTGGTGTGAAAGTGACATTCATTCGGTAGAAACTGTACTTTGAATTTTGATCTTTTCCCAGGCTAGTGATATGTTGGGCAGTGGCAGTGAGCCTCAGCTCCAGTCAGCCATGAGATCGTGGGGGTAAAAAAACAATACACTTACAACCATTTTGTACCCAGACAACCATTCTGTTCTCTTTCAGTTCAGTGTTCAATAAATCACATGAGATATTCAACACTTTCCTATAAAATAGTTTTTGTGTTAGATAATTTTACCCAGCTGTAGGTTAATGTAAGTGTTCTGAACACGTTGAAGGTGGGCTAGGCTAAATGGTAAATGGTGGTGGTAATAACGGTGGAGTAACAGTGGTGGGAAGTGGTGGTGATGGCGGTGGCGGTAATAATGGTGGAGTAACAGTGGTGGAAAAGGGTAGTGGTGGTGGTAATTGGGGGCTTGGCGATGGTGATGCTTCTGAGGGTGGTGAACAATATGGCAAAGGTCCTGGTTATTAGAGGGATCAAAGAGACCCAAATCTTGATTTCTTCAAGGTTTGCCTCTTTTGTTTATGCTTTGTATTTCTGCCATGGCCCTGGGGAACCAAACAGCTTAGAATTTCACCTTGTCAAGCTATGGATGAAAAACATGACTGAGAGTCGACGTCAGGTCACCAGGGAAGTCCTGCAGTGTGTGCTTTTTGAAATAAGCCACACATTCCACAGGGCTGTTATTTATTCTGTTTGCCACAGTTCACTGTGAAATGTAGCGGGTGGTGACTTTCAGACGTCTTAACCTGTCAGACCTGTGAGCCGAGTTGAATATGCCAACATTGTGCTGGAGCCCTGGAGATAGCTGGACCGGATCCCTCCTGCCCGCAACATGGGGTTGTTGTTTTCAGCTGAAGAGCCTTGCTTGTGAGGATGAGGGCAGGTGACTGATGGGAGCACACAGGTCACCAGGCTGGTGGGGAGCCTGTCAGGAAGAGTCTACAGAGTGGACGTCTCCTTACTCCATCAGTGTCTGCCTCGATCTCCTCCCTCCCTCTCTTTCTCCCTCCCCAGAGTGAGGCAATGAGGCAGCAGGGGCTGCTCACTTTCCACTCCGAGTCCCTCTATCAAATTAGATTTCCAACAAAATAGTTCACTACCTAAGAGGTATTCTGGGACAAATGTAAATTTCATTCACTCATTCAACAAACATGCATTGAACATCAACTACAAGCCATGCTCTAGTCTGGGCGCTGGGGATATAAGAGCGGGGGCACACGACAAAAATCTCTACCCTCAAGAGCTTATATCCTATTGGGTTTAAACATGTCTCACTCCCATCACGCACAGGTGAGGAAATTGATGCTTAAAGAGGTTAATTGACTTGACCAAAGGCAGATAGTAAAGGGCAGAGCTAAGATTTTAACTAAGGTCAGCTAGCTCCCCAAACCCATGCCCTTGACCGATTCTATACTACTTGCAGGGGACATTTTTTTGTTTGTTTGTTTGTACCACCCAACTTCCTCTTGCCAATCTTCTGGTACTTGAACCCTCAGGATGCTTCAGGAAAACCACTCTTCCCTACATATATACAATGGAATATTACTCAGCCATAAAAAAGAATGAGATAATGCCACTTGCAGCAACATAGATGGACCTAGAGATTATCATACTAAGTGAAGTAAATCAAAGAAAGACAAATACCATATGATATCACTTATATGTGGAATCTAAAATATGACACAAATGAACTTATCTATGAAACAGAAACAGACTCACAGACATAGAGAACAGACTTGTGGTTGCCAAGGGGGCGGGGAAGGGGAGAGGGATGGATTGGGAGTTTTGGATTAGCGGATGCAAACTATTATATATAGAATGGGTAAACAACAAGGTCCTACTGTAGAGCACAGGAAACTATATTCAATATCCTGTGATAAACCATAATGGAAAAGAATATGAAAAAGAATGTAGATATATGTATAACTGAATCACTTTGCTGTACAGCAGAAATTAACACAGCATTGTAAATCAACTGTACTTCAACAAATCTTTCAAAAAATCACTCTTCCCAATACCATTTAGAAAGACTGTCAGTCAAGGTGTCCAGCCCTCCTTTAACCATGGAATAGACTCATGACCCAAGCTGTCACCCAGTGCTTGCTTCTGCCACCCAGACCCCCTGGAATTCTGTCTGCCTTTGTGTCCAAGTTGGTTTTTTATCCTCTTATGCAATTCTGTGAGCCATATTATATTCGTCCCCCAAATTACTATTATTATTTTAAATTTTATTTATTTATTTATTTTTGGCTGCATTGGGTCTTTGTTGCTGCACGCGGGCTTTCTCTAGTTGCAGCGAGCGGGGGCTACTCTTCGTTGCGGTGCACGGGCTTCTCATTGCGGTGGTTTTTCTTGTTGTGGAGCACGGGCTCTAGGCGCGTGGGCTTCAGTAGTTGTGGCTCATGGGCTCTAGAGTGCAGGCACAGTAGTTGTGGCACACGGGCTTAGTTGCTCCGCAGCATGTGGGATCTTCCCGGACCAGGGCTTGAACCCGTGTCCCCTGCATTGGCAGGCTGATTCTTAACCACTGTGCCACCAGGGAAGGCCCCAAATTATTTTTTTCCCCAGTTATAGAGTCCAGTTGGTTGCATGCAACCAAATAATGTAACATATGGTCACTCCACCCTCTGGACCTCAAGCGAGTTTTGTCACCTGCTAACTAGGAAGTTAGCAGGTGGCAGTATGGTACCCACCTTGCAGGAGGCAGTAGGAATAGAGATCTTGTTTCCTTGAGCCAGGCCTTGCCGACATCCCTGGTTTTAGTGCCTTTTCAGACCCTAACCTCCCAGGAGAAGCTTCCCCATTCTTCACTGGGGCTGCTAGACGTGAAGATGCTGCACACTCAGCAAAAGCAGTGGAGGAGCCTGAGCTATATTTGAGCTTCCCTGAGAACACACAGACGCAGCCTCCTGTGCCCGGCTGGCTGGGGAGAGTATAATTAATAGCACTCTTCTCCAGAGCATGGCTGGAACAGGTGATGACTCAGCAAGTTCAGAATCACACCCATGGCCAATCCCTCCTCCCCACCCAGGTTTATTTTTGGGCCACCACAGATGCTTATTAAGGCCACATGTAAGGATTGCAAGGCAGAGGAGACACTTTTCTTGGAGAACTTGTCAGTTAGGATTGCATGGATTTGCATGTAACAGGAATCTGCCCACATAAAGCTTTCTTTTTCTCATGTAACAAGAAGGCTAGAGGTAGGCAGTCCAGGCTGGTACAGAGGCTCAAAGAAACCATTAAGGACTGAAGTTCCTTCTATCTTCCTGCTCTGTTATCCTTAGCAGGTGGCTCTCACCCTCATAGTCACAAGATGGCTGCTTTACTTCCAGAAATCTCACCTACATTCCTGGCAGAAATGAAAGCAAAAGCAAGGAGGTGGTTGGGATTTGTTGAGCACACTAACCACATGTCTGACAGAATACCAAAGGCCATACCTCATGGAAAGAGCTAACATTTATTGAGAACTGTGTCAGTTTCCTATCACTGTTGTAACAAATTAACACAAACTTAACACTTGAAACACAAAGGTATTCTCTTAGTGTCCTGGAGGTTAGAAGTCCTAAAATATGCTCATTTTGGAGAATTCAGGGGAGAATCCCTTTCCTTACCTTTCCCAACTTCTAAAGGCTGCCCACATTCCTGGGATCCGAGCGCCTTCCTCCATCTTCAAACCCAGCAGCACAGCATCTTCAAATCTCTCTGTCTCTCTGCCCTCTGCTTTCATTGTCACATCTCCTTTTCAGACTCTAAGCCTCTTCCCTCCCTCTTTCACTTGCAAGCCCCTTGTGCTTACATTGAGCCCACCTGGAAAATCCAGACTAATCTCCCCATCTCAAGATCCTTAATTTACTCACATGTGCAAAGTCCCTTTTGCCACGTAAGGTAACATTCACAGGGACTTCCCTGGAGGTCCAGTGGCTAGGGCTCGGTGCTTCTCCTGCAGGGGAACTGGTTTAATGCCTGGTCGGAGAACTAAGATCCCGCTTTCCGTGCAGGGTCGGGGGGAAGGTAACATTCACAGGTTCTGGGGATTAGAATGCAGACATCCTCAGTGGGCCATTCGTTATTCCACCTACCACAAGAATTTGTGATATTCCTGGCACTGCTGTGAATTCACGTAACTCTCCCAACAAACCTATGAGGCAGATACTATTATTTTGTTGATTTCCAGATGACAAGGTGTATTAGTTTCCTATTGCTGCTATATCAAATTACCACAAACTTAGGGGCTTAAGCAATACAAATGTATTATCTTACAGTTCTGAAGGTTAGAAGTCCTACACAGACCTTACTAAAAATCAAGGTATCAGCAGGGCTGCATTCCTCTCTCTCAGTCCAGGGGGAAACCCATTTCCTTGATTTTTCCAGGTTTTAGGGACCCCCCGCATTCCTTGGCTTGTGGCCTCCTTCAGCTACAAAGCCAGCATCGATGAGCCAAGTCCTTCTCACATCACATCATTCTGACAGTTCTTCTGTGGTCACATCCCTCTGCACCTTCTCTTCTGCCTCCTTCTTCCAATTTTAAGGGCCCTTGTGATTAAACTGGGCTCACCTGGAAAACACAGATAATTCTCACTATCTGAAAGCCAGCTGATTAGCAACCTGAATTCCATCTTCAACCTAATTCCCTTTTGCCATATAACTTGGCATATTCACACATTTGGGATTAGGATGTGGATATGTTGGGGGGAGTCAATGTGCCCACCACACAAACCAAAAGCCCAGAGAGGCTAAGTAATTTGCCCATGGTTATATAGCTATACATAGTCTGGTTATATAGGCAGACTCCAAACGCAGGTTGTTTGGCTGCAGTGGCCATGCTGTTAAGCACTGCACTGTGCTTCCCTATCTCGGCAACCCTACAGTGAGGTGGGTATGATTATGATTATGATGTGTATTTTACAGATGAAGACACTATGACTCTTAGGGATGATGTGGCTTGCCTGAAATCCACATGGCTGGTGGAAAGCAGAGGTAAGTAAGACTCAGCTAAGAGACGCACCCAAAACAAAAGAAAGAAACTGGCTGATGGGAGGCTGTGACTATTATCCTTAAACCAAGATTTCATAGATTTCTGTTCAACTGACAGCACTTCTCCAGACATTCTCCAGCACCAAGCTCACTCCCTCGTTTCTTCCAGGCCACTTCTCAAATGTCACTATGACCACTCCATCCAAAATAGCTGCTCTCATCCCCCGCTATCCCCTTGTCTCACTTTAATTCTCTTATTGCTTGACACACATATAAGTTTTTTTTTTTTTTTTTTTTTGCGGTACGCGGGCCTCTCACTGCTGTGGCCTCTCCCGTTGCGGAGCACAGTTATTTAGTTCCTTTTTTATCACATCTCTCTCTCTCTCTTTTGGCCACACCACGCAGCTGGTGGGATCTTAGTTCCCCAGCCAGGGATCGAACCCCAGCCCACAGCAGTGAAAGCATGGAGTCTTAACAACTGGACGGCAAGGGAATTCTCCATGTCTCTTTTGATAGAATATTGATATTCACATTTTGTTCATACATTGTTTTTCTGAGTTCTGTTAGTTCTTTGTCCATGGTTTCCTTCAGTCCTTTGAGCATTTTTAAGGCAGTTGGTTTCAAGTCTTTGACTCATCTGTTCAACGTCAGGGCATTCTCAGGGATAGTTTCTGTCAATTAATTTTGTTTCTTTGACTGGACCATACTTTCCTGTTTCTTTGGATGCTTTGTGATTGTTTTTTTCTGAGATTGGGCATTTGAATATTGTAATATGGTAACTGAAAATCAGATTCTCCCACTTCCCCAGGGGTTGCTGATCTAGATTGATGAAGGCTGCAGTCATCCATTTGCTTAGTGATTTTTCCCAAACTATTTTACATAGGCTGTATTTCACGTCGTATGTAGTCGCTGAAATCTGTTCCTTCAGCTCATGTTCAACTAGTACCTTGACAGAGATTTCTTGGCACACCTGGAACTTAAAACAAAACATACCTCTCAGGCTTTGCAGATGGGCTCTGTGTTGTGGAGGCTGTTTGCAGCTCTGCTTTAGCCCATACTCCCTGCTTGCACTGAGCCATCTTTTTTTGTTTTGTTTTGTTTTTAATTAATTAATTTATTTATTTTTGGCTGTGTTGGGTTTTCATTGCTGCATCGGAGCTACTCTTCGTAGCGGTGCGTGGGCTTCTCATTGCGGTGGCTTCTCTTTCTGCGGTGCAGGGGCTCTAGGCACGCAGGCTCAACAGTTGTGGCACGTGGGCTCAGCAGTTGTGGCGCACGGGCTTAGTTGCTCTGCGGCATGTGGGATCTTCCTGGACCAGGGCTCAAACCCATGTTCCCTGCATTGGTAGGCGGGTTCTTAACCACTGAACCACCAGAGAAGTCCCCTGAGCCATTCTTAAGTTGCCTTTTTTTTTTTTTATTCAGCGTTCAGTTGGTTGCTGTAAACCTTGATGGTTTTCCAAAGTTCTTACAAAGTTGATTCTGACAGTATCTGCTTGTTTTCTCAGTGTTTCTATGGGGGAGCTTGGAGCCCCTTGTCTCAGCAGCAGTTTGGGGCGCTAATAACAGAAATACTATACACTAGGCGGCTTATAAACAACAGAAATTTATTGCTCACAGTTCTTGGAAGTCCAAGATCAGGGTGCCAGTGTGGTCGGGTTCTGGTGAGAGTCCTCTTCTGGGTTGCAGACTGCCGACTTCTCGGCTTCTCAGTTGTATCCTCACATGGCAGAAAGCAGAAAGAGGAAGCAAGCTCTCTCATGGCTCATAAGGGCACTAATCCCACTGATGAGAGCTCCACCCTCATGATTGCATCTAATCCTAATTACCTCCCCAAATCTCACTTCTTAATACCATCACATGTTGGGAGAGAGGAGTAAGGTTTCAACATATGAATTTGGGGAGGACATAAACATTCAGTCCCTAACACGCTCCAACATTTTGTTTTTTAAAAGCTTCCCTGGTCACCTTTGTAAAGCAATTATACTCCAATAAAGATGTTAAAAAAAAAAAAAGCTTCCCTGGTGATTCTAATGGGTAGGCAAGGTTGATATCCGCTACTCTGGGAGCAAAACCTTGGCATCCCTGCTTTCAGCCAGCTCCTTAGGTGACTCTGATGCAGCCATTCTGAGCTTTGGGATCCTGAAGATTAAATAAACCTAAGATTAAATAAACCCTGGGACCAAGCTCAGGAAGTCTACCGTCTCTCATTTTCCTCCCGTTCCTGGAAGCCAGACAGGATGAAGAGATCAACCTTTGTGGGCGTGGCTCTCTATCCACGGACTACAGCACATGGTGCCATGGAGACACCTAGTGGTGAGTTGCTGCACTGAGGGTTACGGAGATAACTGGCTCCTTGCTCCCATTTGTTTCACAGAAGAATCAGAACCAAGATAAAGAAAGGGGCCCAGGACGCGCCAGATTCCTGCCTCCAAAGTGTGACAGTTGAGTTGAAGTTTTTCAGCAATAGATCTCTGTTGGGACTCAGCATATGGGACCTGCACCGGAGCTAGCATCCCCTGAAATCTCTAAGATTTCCAGTTACATAAGTTACAAGCTTTTAAGTAAATGCAGCTGAGAGGGTGAAGGCTTCCCAGTTCAGCTGAACTCCAGGGTTTACCCCCTCACAGACATGAGGTCCTTGAAGAGTAAGTAGTTCTGGGATGACCAAGAGATTTCTTCCTCTCTCAACAGGTGTGATCATGGACAAGTCTCAGCTTCCTGGTATGGTGAAGACAATTACCTGCCTCAATTCTTATTGCTATGGAAGATAAATGCAATGTGTTACTTAGTAAAAGAATAAAAATAAAATAGTAAGTGTGTAGTTTGATCCTGTTTTTGTTTAAAACTATGTATATATCTTTATACCAATACATATATTTATCTTTATGTAAGTTTGTACGGGTGTGTATGTATATTTATGTATATCTGCATGAAGTGCTGTCTAAAACAATGTTCACCAAACAGGTAGTGAGGTTGGAGGTGATTTTTGCTGTCCTCTTTGTACTTCTCTAACTTGTTTATGATGTGCATGTACTATGGGTTTTTTTTGGCCTCACCACTCGGCATGTGGGATCTTAGTTCCCCGACCAGGGATCAATCCCACACCCCCTACATTGGAAGCGCAGAGTCTTAACCACTGGACCGCCGGGGAAGTCCCGCTGCTCATACAATTTTTACAAGAGAAAACTGAACTTTTGGGTTCTTTGTGCAGCTACAGCAGTGGCTCCGGGAAAGATGGAGGCCGGGGCAGGTTTCCAGTCTGTGGCTCCGAGAGGCAGCACTGGAGCCTCAGGAGGGTGGGCGCGGAGGCTGCCCTGGGCCCAGGTGGGACTCTGGGGCCTCCGGTACGAATGGGCCCGGTGCCGGGTCAAGGGCTGTACCGCTCCCCAATGCCCGGAGCGGCCTATCCGAGACCAGGTATGCTACCAGGCAGCCAAATGACACCTCAGGGACCTTCCATGGGACCCCCTGGCTCTGAGGGGAGCCTTTCAGTCCGACCTGGCCTGGCCCAGTCAGGGATGGACCAGTCCCGCAGGAGACCAGTTCCTCAGCAGATCCAGCAGGTCCAGCAGAAGGCGCTCCAGAATCGGAACCACAGTGCAAAGAAAAAGAAGATGGCTGACAAAATTCTACCTCAAAGTGTTCGTGAACCGGTACCAGAATCCCAGGCCTATACGGATCTCTTGGCTTTGGAAAGGAAACTGGACCAGACTATCATGAGGAAATGGCTAGATATCCAGGAGGCCTTGAAACATCCCATCAAGTCAGCCTTGTCCAAATATGATGCCACCAAACAAAAGAGGAAGTTCTTTTCTTTTTTTAAGTCCTTGGTGCTCGAACTGGACAAGGACCTGTACGGGCCAGACAACCATCTGGTAGAATGGTACAGGACCGCCACTACCCAGGAGACAGATGGCTTCGAAGTGAAGAGGCCAGAAGATGTGAATGTACGGTGTACTGTCCTGCTGATGCTGGGTTACCAGCCTCCTCAGTTTAAATTGGACCCTCCTCTGGCTCGGCCACTGGGCACCCACACCCAGACCCGTCCAGTGACCATTCAAGCACTGTGGCAATATATTAAGACGCGTAAGCTCCAGGACCCACCTGAGCGGGAGTTTGTCATCTGTGAAAAGTACCTCCAGCAGATCTTTGAGTCTCAACGTATGAAGTTTTTCAGAGATCCCGCAACGGCTCCATGCCTTGCTTATGCCACCAGAGCCCATCATCGTTAATCATATCATTAGTGTTGACCCGAATGATCAGGAAAAGACAGCTTGTTATGACATTGATGTGGAAGTGGATGATACCTTGAAGACCCAGATGAATTCTTTTCTGTTGTCTACTGCCAGCCAGCAGGAGATTGCTACTCTAGACAGCAAGATCCATGAGACAATAGAAACTATCAATCAGCTGAAGACCCAGCGAGAGTTACATGCTGAGCTTTGCCAGAGACCCTCAGGGTTTCATCAATGACTGGCTTCAGTCCCAGTGCTGGGACCTCAAGACCATGACTGATGTGGTGGGTAACCCAGAGGAAGAGCGCTGAGCTGAGCTCTACTTCCAGCCTTGGGCACAGGACAGGAGGCCGTGTGCCAATACTTCTACTCCAAGGTGCAGCAGAGACGACAAGAATTAGAGCAAGCCCTGGGAATCCGAAATACATAGGGCTTCTCCCACAGCCCTGATTTAGCTGCACCGATTTCTTTATTTGGGCCCTGTGCTGCCTGCCTCATGGCACCTTCCCTGGTCTTGCTTGGGGCCTTCCAGGGGGTGCTGTTGGCTCTAGGACAACACCAGAATGAAGAGGGTCTCACGTGATACCTGTTACCCTCTTCTCCCACTCCATTCCTTCCTACCCGCAGCTTCCCTTTGCCCCACAAAGTTCCCATGTGCCTGTACCCTCCCCTGGTCTGCAGAGGACCTCTAGATAGGATTAGAGAGAGAACCCATAGTGGTAATCAGTGCATTGAATGGATTGGGCCTAAGGCCAAGTGGTCTTCAAGGGATCAGCTACACTGATCCTGCCCTTCAGAGACCCAGGAGTTGGGAGTTTTAGCCCCTTCTCCAAGACTTAAGCCTGGGGGCCCTCTATAAGCTAGTTGATCTCGGCTTTCCTGATAACAGAATCCAGTTTCCTTCCTTCCCTCCACAGGTTTGGAGCATACTCGCCCTTCACTTGCTGCCCTCTAGCACCAAAGGAATCCTGGTTCTGGGGCTCCACTGAGCCCCAAGTCAGTCCGCAGCCCTCTGGACTGGGCTGCTGTCTCAGTGCTTCTCTTACTCCCTCGTAGGGGGTCCGCATCAGTATTGGAGTTTGTTCTTTTAGTATTGCTCCCTCCCACCACACTCCCTGTAGCTGCATTTTAGGATTCCCTCCTACCTGTCCTAACCCAGGGCATTTGAGTGGGGGAATCTTGCCTTTCCCTGTCAGAGCCCCAAGGGCCCTCACCTAGGGTACTGTCATTGCCGGCAGAGGCTGTTCCTTCCTGCTGTTGCTTGGAGGTGTGACTCATCCATTCATTCCACCCTGCCGCCCCCATCCTTTCACGGAGAAACAGGCCTAAAATCAAACGGGTAAAAGCCCCGGGCCATCCCTGTCTTCCTGTCCCTGTCTTCCCAGTTGACACCCGCTGGTGACTTCCAGGGCACTGAGGAGTGAAAGCACCTATAGGGCTGGAGAATAGCTCTGAGTTGGGTTTGTAACTCTTCTCTCTCCCTGCCTCACAGGACTGTGACTCCCCAGCCCCTGCCCTCAAAGCTTCAGACCCCTCAGGTAGCAGCAGGACCTTGTGATCTTGGCCCCTTGCAACTGAGGTGGTTTTGCATCTTTCCAAGACAGCCTCAAATTCTTCTTCCAGGTTGTATCACCCCTGAGTTAGCATAGCCCAGGCTCGCAGACTCAACACAGCAGAGTGGGAGACAGCTGGGCACAGCGGGAATCCCGTTCAGCATGGGCTCTAAACCCACAGAACTGACAAAGCCCCTGCTTCCCCACCCCCTCCTCAGGCTTCTGTGAGCACATCCTCCAGCCCCGTATCCCTGCCTGTTCCACACTGGGGACAGCAGAACTTTCTCCCCGTCTTCCCCTTATGTCCTTATCCCACTCCTCCCTTGAAAGGTTCTCCCCACAGTGACACTGGACAACCTCTGTCCCTGGGGCTGGAACCATGAGAAGGGGACTCAGCACTCCTACACAGTGTCCCTGAACATAACTTTTTTATTAACTGAATTATTATGTTTTCTTCGTGGACCAAATTTTTTCTTGTACTGCCCCCTTATCGATGTCTCCCAGTTTTTGTTTTTTTTTTTGTGGTACGCGGGCCTCTCACCGCTGTGGCCTCTCCCGTTGCGGATCACAGGCTCCAGACGCGCAGGCTCAGTAGCTGTGGCTCACGGGCTTAGTTGCTCCGCGGCATATGGTATCTTCCCAGACCAGGGCTCGAACCCGTGTCCCCTGCATCGGCAGGCAGATTCTCAACCACTGCGCCACCAGGGAAGCCCAACAGAGGGATTCTTAACCCTTCTTGTGCCACAGACCCCTTTGCAGCCTGGTGAGGCCCATGGACCTCTTCTCAGCCTAATATTTTTCAATGAATAAACTTCCATACAGATTACAGAGGGAATCATTTATATCAAAATGCAGTTATCAAAATATTTTAAAAACAAATCTGTCATATAGTAACATATGTGCTTCTATATTATAAGATTTAGTGATATGTCTAATAACTAGCATAATTTCAAAGTCATGATAAGCAGAAATGATATTTTGAGTTGCCTTCGGTAAGACCATTGTGATAGGAAAATACATGTTTTCTATTGGTGAAGCCACGGGAACTGCTAATGCTACTCTGGTTTGTTGCTTATGTTCGTAAGTGAAGGAAATGCTGAATTTAAGTTGAACTTAAAGATAAAGACCATTTTTCTCGTCCAACTTCATGGATCTCCAAATTTAACAAATTATGTTCTCCCATAGGTCTTTGCTTAAGTCTGTCCATTTGATCTCTTTGTTCATTGCATCTTTCCTCCAACGTGTGATGATCCTTGGCTGTCTGCTCACATTGAAGGGTGGGACCTAGACTGAAACTGATTGGGCACGGGATGCACGTGAGGAGGACTAATTATTAACTATGGTGTGACTGTCCATTAGGGAGCTCCCATTGTCAGCATCCTTAGGGTTTTCCTCCTGAGCTGGTCAAATTCTCCAGAGAAGACTCTTACAGCATCTCTTTAGGAGAGTACATTCCTCCATGCCAGCAATGTGGAATCTAGGTTGTGAAAGAAGCCTGAGGGAAGGAGGTTGGTCAGAGCATCTCAGTCTTCCATATGCAAACTTTCACTTCATCCCTCCGCTTTCAGGATGATGCCCCATCATCCACTGTGCCTGGTGTTTCCTAATCCAGATCTGCTTCTGTTACTCTCTACAGCTGCACTATACAACACAGCAGACTCTGGTCTCCTGCAGCTATTTAAATCTAAATTAATTAAAATAAAATAAAACAAACTTTCAATTCCTTAATCGCACTAACCACATTTCAAGAACTCAATAGCCACATGGAGCTAGTGGCTGGCAACTATATTGGACAGTACATGACATTCCTTGTCACTGCAGAAAGTTCTGTGGAATAGAGCTGCTCTAGAGCAAGGGATGGCAAATCTTTTCTGTAAAGGGTCGGATAGTAAGCGTTTTTGGCTTTGCACACCATATGGTCTCCATTGCAACTACTCAACTATGTCAATGTAGCATGAAAGAAGCCATTAACAATACGTGGAACATGCATTGGAACACATGGTTAAGTTCCAACAAAACTTTATTTATGAACACTGGAATCTGAATTTCCTAATGTTTTCATGTGTCGTAAAATATTATTCTGCTTTTTATTTTTTCCCAACCATTCGAGAATGCAAAACTATTCTTCCCTTATAGGCTGTACATAAACAGGGAACAGGCTAGATTTGGTTCATGGACCATAGCTTGCTGACCTTTGTCTTAGGGCGCTGTATTTTTTAAAATTTTAATTAGTTTTTATTGGAGTGTAGTTGATTTACAACATTGTGTTTGTTTCTGGTCTATGGCATAATGAATCAGTTATACATGTACATATATCCACTCTTTTTTAGATTCTTTTCCCATATAAGTCATTACAGAGTATTGAGTAGAGTTTCCTGTGCTATACAGTAGGTTCTTATTAGTTATCTATTTTATATATAGTAGTGTGTATACGTCAATCCCAAGCTCCCAATTCATCCCTCCCCACCCCTCGCCACCCAGGGCATTGTATTTTATAAAGAAAAATCCCTGTACTGTTATTTAAGTAGTTTCAGAGAGGAAGCAGAGGTTACGTTGCACAGTTTTGGGGGTTTTTTTTTCCTTTTTTTTTTTAACCTAGACGTTTCATTAACTTCTTTGTGTAGCCTAGGATCTGTGAACACAGAGCCCCATCTCTCTTATTGGCTGTTCTCCGCCTGGGGTCCAGCCTTGTGTCCAGCACGATGCTTGACATGTAACAGGCTCTCAGTCAATAGGGCTGAACTGTCAAATGCTCACCAAGCCATCTTCTTTTCCTTTATTTTACGTAATTTTACTTTTCACCTAGATCTGCCTTCAGGAAAGAATGTGCTGGTTAGGCTGATGAGAAAATTGCAGTATGCTTAATCCTATTTCTTGTTGTCAGCGAATACATTGACATTCCCATTTTCCACATCAGTCCCATGAGCTTGGTAAATGTAATTCCACCTCTGAGAGAAGACATCAGCTCCTAAGCCTGTGCAGAATCAAACAAATCTTGGTTATGGAAGTGTAAGTCTCAATTGAATCTGATAAGAAGACTTGTAAAGCAAAGGGAAGTAATCTGGAGAGCACAAGTACCTGGAGATTTTAAAAGCTGGGCTGAAACTGCCTCCTTAGCAAGATAAAGAAGAGCAGGTTATAGAATGTTAACATTGCTGTGACTGTAAGAAGACAATGAGAGACTTCCCTGGTGGTCCAGTGGCTAGGACTCCAAGCTCCCGATGCAGGGGGCCCGGGTTCGGTCCCTGCTCAGGGAACTAGATCCCACATGCTGCAACTAAAAGATTCCGCATGCCGCAACCAAGACCCAGTGCAGCCAGATAAATAAATATGAAAAAAAAGAAAAGACAATGAGCCAAGGGCATTATTGGAAACCAGCTGGATGGGGGCAAAAGCCACAGGTTAGATTAAAACCACACATGCACCAAACTCCTACAACAGAGATCCCCAACCGGTCCGCGACCTGTTAGGAACAGGTGGCAGAGCAGGAGGTGAGTGGCTGCGAAGGAGCAAAGCTTCATCTGCCGCTCCCCATCGCTCCCCATCGCTGGCTCTCATTACTGCCTGAACCATCCTCCCCTCCACCATCTGTGGAAAACTTGTCTTCCACAAAACCGGTCCCTGGTGCCAAAAAGGTTGGGGACCACTGTCTTACAAGATAATAGGAGCAAACCTTGGGTGTGCTAATAACTTTTTAGATACAACACCAAAGTCACGATCCTCAAAGGAAATAATCAATAAACTGGACTTCATTAAAATTAAAAACTTCTACTCTGCAAAAGACAATGTGAGGATAATGAGAAGACAAGTTACAGACTGGGAGAAAATATTGGCAAACGACACATCTGATAAAGGACTGTTATCCAAACTATACAAAAACTCACCAATAAGAACACAAACAATCCAATTAAAAAGTGAGTCAATGGGCTTCCCTGGTAGCACAGTGGTTAAGAATCCACCTGCCAATGCAGGGGACATAGGTTCGAGCACGGGTCTGGGAAGATGCCACATGCCGCGGAGCAACTAAGCCCGTGAGCCACAACTACTGAGCCCGTGCGCCACAACTACTGAAACCCGCGCGCCTAGAGCCTGTGCTCCGCACCAAGAGAAACCACCGCAATGAGAAGCCCGCACACCGCGACGAAGAGTAGCCCCCGCTCAACGCAACTAGAGAAAGCCCGCACGCAGCAACAAAGACCCAAAGCAGCCAAAAATAAATTAAATAAATAATTTTTTTTAAAGTCTTTAAAAAAAGTGAGTCAAAGATCTTAACAGACACCTCACCAAAGAAGACAAATCGATGGCAAACATGCATAGGAAAATATGTTCCACATCACATGTCATCAGGGAAACGCAAATTAAAATTACACACCTCTTAGAACAGCCAAACTCCAAAACACAGACAATACCAAATGCAGGTAAGGATGTGGATCAAGAGGAATTCTCATTCATGTCAAAAGAAAATGTTCCTTTCCTACTTAGTGGCTTTTCACCTCCTACTCTGCCCATATCAGATCCTAGGACTATAGGTTTTCTGGTTCATTGGTGATATAACCTCTTTTTATGCTGGAAATCCACCACTTGTGCAAGTGATTTAAGGTACAATGAGCTACACAGATTAAACAAACAAACATGTCCTAAGCACCTATAATCTGCCATGTTCTTTTAGTTATATTTTTACTCCCAATTTACAGCTGAGGAAACTGGAGCTTCAAGAGGATAAGTGACTTGTATGATTCCACTTATTTGTTTCAAAAAACAGGAGGAACTAATTGACAGGGTTAGAACAGTAGAATGGGTAACCTTTGGAGAGAAGGGGTGGGTAGTGATTGGGAAGGAGCACAAGGGGACAACGACTTGTTGGTAATAATCGACTTCTTGACTAGGGTGTCCTTATCTGCGTGTGTTCACTTTGTGATAATTCATCCATTTGTACACTTATGATTCATGATTTTTTTCTGTTTGTTATACTGATATAAATATTGTTAAAATTTCTCAAACATACACTATTGCTAAAATGTAAACTTTAATAGATGGCTGAAATTTAAAGTTGAAGAAAGTTCTCCCAACATAGAACAAAAAGACAGAGATGGAAAAGACCAAGAGAAAGAAAATGTGAGAAAAAAACTAAACTGTGTCAGATGCAATACAGTTTAAACATTCTAAGTTTTCCCTGGATTTAAAAAATATTCATCTAGGGAGTTCCCTGGTGGTCTAGTGGTTAGGATTCAGTGCTTTCACTGCCATGGCCCAGTTTCAATTCCTGGTAGGGGAACTGAGATCCTGCAAGCTACGCAGCACAGCCAAAAAAAAAAAAAAATCATCTGTGAAGGAAAAAGACTCAGACCAGTATCAGATTTCTCACCAGAATTCAAAAGCCAGATGCCAATAGTGCAGTATCTTGAAAATTCTAAAAGAGATTTTTCACCTAGACTTCTATTCCCAGGCAAACATAATCAAGTGTGAGAGCAAATAAAGACATGTTCAGACTTGCCAGGACAGAAATAGTTTATCTTTTTTGTAATCTGTTCATTTAAAGGATGGACAAAACATTAAAGTTCTTGATTGTAATAGTTGCTGGACAGAATATGTTAACTACATCAGTTAGGAAGTTTAAGCTGCAGTGACAAATAACCCCCAAACACTCAGAGGCTTAGAACAACAAAGATTTATGTCTCCCTCATATTACATGTTGATTATACATTGCCGGGGTTGGGGGTTGCTGACAGAGGGTCTTCCGTATGGAATGTTGCCAGGTGTGGCAGCAGGTGGGAGAACATGGTATCTGCATCTGGGGGTTGGGGGAGGGAGGAGCTCACACCAGCCATTAAATGCTCCAAGCCTAGAAGTAGCAAAGGTCACTTCCTCCCCCAACCCATTGGCCAGAATTAGTCACATGGTAACACCAACTCAAAGGGGTGGGGAAACATAATCCTCCATGTGTCTGGAAGGAGAGACCCCAATAGAGGGGAACTCTGGAAGTCTCTACCACAGTAAATAAAATGACACTTTAAAAACAAAAGTGACGCTGACAAAATGTGGAAAATAGAAACAGCGAGAGAAAAGAAACGCTGCTCATACCTTCATCTTAGAAAGTGGAGTGTCAAAAGATATGGTCTATGGGATAAAATAAGATAGAGGTTATGCTTATTGAATTTATGAAGAGAAATGAGAACGAAAAATAAGTATATAAATATCAAGCAGTTGGAGAAAGCAGGGATTATAAGCACACTTTACAGACAGTAAATATTATCTAGCTATTGTTTATAATTAGGGAGGTAATCACCAGAAAATTAAAATGATTAAGAGAGGTCGCCTCAAGGGAGTTGGTGGTGAGAGTTTGCTTTTCATGGTAAACTTTCCCGTGCTGTTTAATATGTTATCATGTATATGAATGTATTCAGGCTGTCCAGAGAAACAGAACCAGCAGGAGATATATGTGTATTGATAGATAGGGATATAGATACAGATGTGTATACATCTAAGATCTGGTCTGAGTCTAGAGATCTGAGAACCCGGAGTTCCAATGTCCAAGGGCAGAAGAAGATGGAGGTCCCAGCTCTGGAGAGAGAGCAAATTCACTCTTCCTCCACCTTTTTATTCTAACTGAGCTCTCAATGGGTTGGAGGATGCTCATCCACACAGGGGACGGCCATCTTTACTCAGTCTGTTGATTCGAATGCTCATCTTTTCCAGAGACACCCTCACAGACACACCCAGAAGTCATGTTTTGCCAGCTATCTGGGCATCCCTTAGCCTAGTCAAGTTGACACATAGAACAAATACATACCTGCTTATGCTCCAGTTGGGCATGTGTGGCCTGGTCTTATTGGAGGAGTCAGGCTGTGGGACCAGGATGAGAATGGACTCATGACCTGCAGCCCAGGGCCCTGCACACCACCCCTGTGGTCTCAGAATCATAACTGCATTTGGCTTTGGACATTAGAGAAAAGAGAGCCATTTGGGAGGAATTGAAACATTTCCTCCTGTACAAGTTGTTTCTTTTTATACTGGCCAGTCCAAGGTGTTCTGACAAAGGTCAAAAGTATTTATTTTCTTGGATACTCCAGGGGTGAGAGTGAAACACACGTGAGGGTGAGCCAGAGCGGGTTGGGGGGGGTTGGGGAGGGTTGGGAGGGAAGAAAGGAGTTTTGCCAACTTTGACAGCTGAAAGGGCTTCTTTTTATCAGAGGAAATGGTTGGTTTGGGGGCATGGAAACAACCTCTGGTTTTCTATCAAGAACAGCAGAAATTACAACGTGGGAAAATTAAGAAATGGTTGAACAGACACATGATATAGTCAAGGTCACTCTCCATTGGGCCCCGCCCACCTCCCCAGCCTTCTCTCCCCCTGCTCCCCACCCCCATCTGACACCTGAGCTTTGCCAGTCTGCTAGGTTCTCTAGCATGGAACTCCCCTGGACTGTTACCTCTGCCTGGACTGCCCAACCCCAGTTTCTTGGCCTGCTGAGCCTCCATGTAGGACTCAGATGGGGTGCCAGCTCCTCCTCAAAAATCCCCTCCCCACCCCCACTCCTCTTCTCTGCCCCATTACAGCATGTGTTTCCATCATTCCACTTATCAAGCTGTGTCAAAACTACCTATCCACCCATCTGTCTCTCCCACTGGGCCGGAGATCATACAATGGACCCTCAGGCTCAGATCTGGCACTCAGACAGAATCATGGCCTGCACCGTTTGGGCCAACATCACATTTTTTAATTTTTTTGCATTCATTGCCAAAAATTAAACATTGAGAGATTTCACATTAAAATCCAGATTTCTGGCTTCTCTTGACAAACTGGAAATCCAGCAACATGGGTGCACTTCTTCACTGTTGTGATGGGGGTCTCCTTTGGATAGAGCATGGTTTCTCCATTTCTCCACAGTCCCCACCATGTCCTGTTGTCTCAGCACTGAAACCTCATATCAGAGCCATTTGTCATAAATCTTGCAATACTGGTTTTGTTTGTTTGTTTGTTTGTTTTTTACAGTGGATTAAAGAAGAAAGTAAAATATTTCTTTTACCCATGTGCCTTCCTCACATCTGGCCCACTTCCCTCATTTACATCACCAAACCAAATCCCGTGGGCACCTGAGCTCGCCACTCTTGCACAAATCGAATGGATTGTGGTAGGAATTAGGTGGGATGATTCCCAAAGGGAGATCAAGGGGAAAGGTGCTGGGCAGGCAAAAACAAGAGCTGTCCACTCAACCCCTGCTTTTAAAGAGGAGGAAACTGAGGCGCAGAGAAGTTAAGCAATTTTCTCTGAGTCACACAGCTAGGGAATGGAGGAGTTGGAATTTGAATCCTGTCTGATACTAAGTCTCAGTTTTTGTCATTGCTTTTCCCGTTTGGCTTGCAATAGTTTGTTTTGTTTTGTTTTTTAAATTTAAACACACTCTATAAAATTTTTAAATATATAAAATTATAAGGGAGAAAGTAAAATCCCCTGAAATCTTATCACGCTATATAGCTACTGTTAATATTTTAGTGGGCATCTTTCAGGCATGTCTTTACACTCACAGGCGACAGAAGAAATCTTTTACAGAAATCAAATAATAAATATTCCTTACTTTTTCAAAGAAAAAAATTGCACTGAATCTATAGACCCATTTGGAGGGAATTGACATCTTTACAATATTGAGTTTTCTGACCCATGAACAAGAAATATCTATTTATTTAGAACTTTCATTTCTCCCAGTGACGTTTTAAGTTTTTCAATTTACAGGTCTTGCACATATTTCTTTAAATTTATTCCTAGCTATTTGGGTTTTGTGATACAAGTAAATGGTACTTTTTTCTTTTTGATGTTATTAAACAAAGTTTTGTGTTAAATTTTTATGGTAAATAAAAATTCAATTGACTTTTGTATACTGACTTTGTATATGGTGATTGCTAAATTTACCTTTTTTAAAATTTCATACTTCTTAATGGCTGAGTATTTAGTCCATGGATCTTTCTTTTTTATATAAATTTATTTATTTTTGGCTGCATTGGATCTTCGTTGCTGTGCGCCGGTTTTCTCTAGTTGCAGTGAGTGGGGGTTACTCTTCATCGCGGTGCAGGGGCTTCTCACTGCAGTGACTTCTCTTGCTGTGGAGCATGGGCTTTAAGGGCTCAGGCTTCAGTAGTTGTGGCACGGGCAGGCTCAGTAGTTGTGGCTCGTGGGCTCTAGAGTGTAGGCTCAGAAGTTGTGGTGCACGGGCTTCAGTAGTTGTGGCGCACAGGCTTAGTTGCTCTGCAGCATGTGGGATCTCCCTGGACCAGGGATCAAACCCATGTCCCCTGCACTGGCAAGTGGATTCTTAACCACTGTGCCACCAGGGAAGCCCTGCTAAATTTACTTTTAATTCTAATAGCTTATTGGTAGATTTGGGGTTTTTTTTTTTTTTCCTCATGTGTGTAATTTCTTCCTTTCAAATCTTTTATTTTTGCACTGGCTAGGATCTCAAACACAATAATAAACAGAAATAGACATACTGGGAATCTGTTTCTTTCTTGATCTCAATGGAAATGCTTTCAGTATTTTCCCATTAAATATGGTATATGTTATTTGTAGAAAATCTTTACCATATGAAGGAAGTTTCTTTCTACTCCTAATTTCTTAAGTTTTTTTTTAAATCATAAACTTATGTTGAATATTATCAAATGCTTTCTTTGCATCTACTGAGATGGTTGTTCTCCTTGTTCTGTTAAAGTGGTAAATTGTATGAGTTCATTTTGTAATGTTAAACCCATTTTATATTCCTGGAGTAAAGTCTTATTGATTGTGATGTAAAATAATAGTACTTTAAATCATGGATATCCTTTTTTTAAAATTAATTTATTTTTAAATTTATTTTTGGCCATGCCCCACAGCTTGCAGGATCTTAGTTCCCTGACCAGGGATCGAACCTGTGCCCTCAGCAGTGAAAGTGCTGAGTCTAACCAGTGGACTGCCAGGGAATTTCCGACATCCTTTTTTAATGTGATTTTTTTTCTTACCTATTCTTCTCCTTCTCTTTTCCCATCCTCCATTAATCTTTCTAACTTACTCCACACCTTCTGGCTCAAGGTAACCCATGTCAACAACTGATGTGAACATTTACAGACTTTTCTCCAAGTCAGAATAATCTCTCTCTCTCTCTCTGTCTCTGTCTCTGTCTCTGTCTCTCTCTCTCTCTCTCTCTCTCACACACACACACACACACACACACACACACCCCTACCTATATAGAAGTTCAGCTCTTAATTCCTGCAGTTTTCATTTTAAGGGACAATGAATCACTAATGGTGGCATCTGGGGTCCAGAGACTGGTTGTTGAGAGACAGAGGGATTTCACCCATGGAGGGAGCCCTTCTTGGCACCCCTGAATTGCACTGCTGGGGTGATCTTCAGGTGAGTTTATTTCCCCACGGCTCTGGAGTGAGTGAGAGTAGGCTGAGGGTGGGCACCCTTTGTCCCACCAGGATCTCAGCCGGCCTGGTCTCATGGCTTCCAGGAATGCTCGCTGGCTGGCTGCAAAGCAGAAAGAACTACAAAGTCGTTTCTATCGGGAGCTCCTGAATCCAGGCCAGCTCACTCCTCCTCCCCGCAAGCCCTCAACACCTCCTTTATGGATTTTTTTTCTTTTTTTCTCCTACTCGGCAATTTTAACCAGTCCAAGAACCAACTGCTGTGCCTTCAGATCAATAGCCCTTGGGAAGGACTGCGGATGGTCTCTGGGGAGGCACCTCAGCAGCTCCTGAAGAAGAATCATTTCTTTCCTGACTCAGTTTCACTCAAATCAAGCTTCTTCCGCTTTATTGTTTTATTAAAACAGCCTCCATCAGGCACGTTGGCACCAAGTCAGGACCAGAACGAAATCAGTGGCTAAAACTTGTCTTTTTATCTCTCAAAATCCAGCTTTCTAGCTGGGGCTTGGAATTTTCTTTTCTTCTTTTCTTTTACTTTCCTTTTTTGTTTGTGTCTTAGTCACCATGATGTTTTCGAAGGGATTTAAAGCTGCACTTTGGCTGGAGTAAGGTCTCAGCAAGCATGCGTTGAGGAAGGGATGAAAGAATAAATGATGGAATAATCAGCACTTGATAAATGATTGATGAAGGAGAATCAAATGAGATGATGCATGTGAAACTGGTATGTAATCTGTGAATAGTGAGAGTTGTTAACTGAGCTGGATAGGATTTAATCCACTGGCGCCACCTGCTGGAAAGAAGTTAGCACAACAGGACCATTTCTCTTTCAGTGAGGCATGAAGACACTGGCTTCTGGAAATGCAGGCAACGGGCTGAGCAAAAATGGAATACATTTCAGCAAAATCTAACACGTGCCAGATATCATATGATTTACAGCATTATTTCTCTTCATCCTCATTGTAACCATAAGAGGCATATACTATCATTATTTCATCTTTAGAGATTAAAAATCTGAGGCTTATTGAGGCTTATAGTGAATGTATAATGTCTAAGGCCACATAGCTCGTGGGTATTTGGGATAAAACTCAAAACCCAGTTCCGTCTGACTTCAGAGGCTGTTGTGGGTTAGGTTCCCCAGGAATAAAACTCCGTGGAGGTATGCATGCAGGAAGATTATTACCGAGTGCTTTCAGGATCATACGTGGAAAGGAAAAATCAAACTGCATGCAGCCTCACCAGAGGCCTTAGCTGATGCCAAGGGGTAAGGATGGAGCTAGGATGGCATGGAGGCAGGACTTTGGGACTCCCACTTCATCCAGTCATTGGATGTAGAACTTGGACTAGGTTGCTTTCTTCAACCAAGGGCAAATCCTCAAGAGGGACTTGATTGACAGCTGTCAGCAGCCTAAGCTAGCAGCAGCTGGGGGAATATAAGTGCCTCAGTCCTGGAGTGGGGGGTCTGGGCAGCATGCCACAGTATCCACTACAGAGCCCATGTACTTGTCCCATCTGCACTGCTGCTCAAATAGGGGGAACAGCTGACAGGTAGCCAAGGTCAATGTCATGGGTAGTGGGAGGGGGGATTTAAAGAGTGAAAATGGTTCTGCCCACCATCCACTCAGTGAACCTGTGACCCAGGCCATATCTGCCATCCAATTGCAATAATGGATGTATTTTGACCAATTCATACAGAAATAATATATAGATTATTTTATGGGTGTCAAACTGTTAACAAAGAAGTAAAATGCAATGTTCAACTAACTGGGCAAGTGGTTGGTGATGGCTACCTTGACCTCCTCAAATAAGAAATGGAAGAATCGAGGGCCACAAGTTGACAAATACGTTAGAGCAATTGATTTAAAAATCATTTTATGGCAAATTAAATTATTTAAAAACATTCCGCTCCCTCTCCCACACCACCTCCATAGGAGGAGTGGAATTTGATGTTGGGGGATGCTGGCCTTGGTTGTATACGTATATACTTCCCCACCCACTGACCTTAGGCTTGGCCATGTGACTTCCTTTTCCCAATGGGATGTCAGCAGTCATTGACACAAGCAGAGGCTTGCAATGTGCTTGCGTGGTTGGCCTTGCCCTCTAGTGCTTCTGTTATGTAGGAGAACATGCCCTGGCTGCTAGATCAGCCAGACTGCAGACTTACTTTACACGAAAGTAAATGATTGTTGTTTTATATCACTGAGTATTTTTTTACTGGAGTATAATTGCTTTACAATGTTGTGTTAGTTTCTGCTGTACGATGAAGTGAATCAGTTATATGTATACATATATCCCCTCCCTCTTGGACCTCCCTCCCCCCTCCCTGAGCCCATCCCACCCATCTAGGTCATCACAGAGCACCGAGCTGAGCTCCCTGTTCTCTACAGCAGGTTCCCACTAGCTACCTATTTTACACACGGTAGTGTATTTATGTCAAACCTAGTCTCCCCTTTCATCCCACCCTCCCCTTCCCCCACTGTATCCACACGTCCATTCTCTACGTCTGTGTCTCTATTCCTGCCCTGCAAATAGGTTCATCAGTACTATTTTTCTAGATTCCACATATATGCGTTAACATACGATATTTGTTTTTCTCTTTCTGACTTACTTCACTCTGTACGACAGACTCTAGGTCCATCAACATCTCTACAAATGACCCAATTTCATTCTTTTTCATGCCTGAGTAATATTCCATTATATATATATACCACATCTTCTTGCAGCACTATTTACAATGGGCAGGACATGGAAGAAACCTAAATGTCCATCGACAGATGAATGGGTATATCACCGAGTTTTGAGGGGGCTTGTTAGGCAGCCTTAGCTAACTGATACACATTTACAAAGTTGTGGAGGATAACACACATGGATGTATCAATGATAATTTTGACTGTGTATGATTTTTCTTTAAAAACTGACCTTAGTCTCCATATAGGATACAGTCATATAGGATATGACTCCTGCGCTTAAACATGGAAAAAATGGGCCAGGCAGTATTCTGAGCATCTGTAGCAGAGACCACTAAATGTCCCCTAATAAACATCTTCACATTTATTTCTTCTACAAAGAAATGAGAAACTCCAGGGACCCCAAACTATCAGGAAACAGGGATATAATATTTGTGGAGTCCCCAAAAAGGTGACACTAGTATCTATTAAATTTGGCCATGAGGATACTGGACAAGGAAGAGTGTCCCCAAGGGAAGAGCCAGGGGTCATGGAGGTCAAAGTACAGGTACACTCCTCCTAGAAAGCAGGACCAACTCACCTGCCAGAGAAGGGTGTCTGTCCAATTCCCGGACTTTTAAAAATAGTATTTATAGATCATCTCCCTTGTGCCTAGGCACTTAGCTCCCCAAATAAAATTAAAATCTTCCCAACCTTCCTTATAGCCAAGTATGGCTATGTAACTGAGTTCTGTCCAACAAGGTGTAAATCAGGTAATCACATGGCAGATTCTAGAACCTTCATTAAGAGACCACTGGGTTGCACCCCACACCTCCACCTTTTCCCTCCTGGTCTCTTCTTTTTTCCTTCTGGTTTGGATGCAGATATAATGGCAGGAGTTGGAGCAGAAATTTTGGACCCATGAGGTGAGCTTGGTCCAAATGAGCAATTAATGTAGGATGAAGCAACAAGACGAAAGGAGCCTAAGTTCCAGAAGACTTAATGGCACAAACCACCAAATCAACCCCATTGTTTCCACAAACAGTAACAATAAGATCTCTTTCCTTCTAATTAAATGTAAGGACTATGAACTGTCAATAGTAGGATGCTGTATCAGTTAGGGTTAGGTTATTTAAACCTAAGCTGTGCTGGAAAAGACAGTCTGGGTTCCTGCATTATCAGCAGAAGTCCTCACTAATAATTAGGGCAACGCAAATTAAAAGTGCACTTTTAAGTAGCATTTTTTTTGTTTGCTTATCATATCAGCAAACAATTAAGTCATTTCCTGTTCTGTGGGTAAAAGAACGGGATAGATATCTTCTATTTGCTCCTCCAGGTTGGCTTTCTATTCCTTCCACCTCCTCTGTGTTCCAGGAGGCAGGCCAGGACAGGCTAGATAAATAGACTCCTTGGCTGTCTGTCACCTGCTTGAGGTCAGCCCAGTAGGAGACCAGAGGGAAAACTGATTTGAGGCATTTATTCCCTTGACTCCTTCAATATAGGGCCATATTGCTGGCTTCACCCATCTCTTTCCACATATCTCTGCTAACTGCTCCCTCCTCTTGCTCGTTCAGGCGTAGCCTCACTGCTATCAGTCTTGGGATACTACTCTATTCTTTGTCAGTAGTCCTTTTATTAAACCTTTGAAATTCTCCTAATGAGTATGCCGTATTAGGATACAGAGAGAAAACCGGCAGTTCCTTTGGAACTATTCATGAGCTATTCATGAGCAATTCCACTTCTCTGTACCCACCCCAGAGAAACGCTTGCACATATGTACAAGGGGCAAGTACTGGGATATTGCTACAATTTTGTCTGCAGTAATAACAAATTAGAAACAACTTAAATGTTTTCAAATAGGGAAATAGCTAAATAAACCATAGTATACCCATATTACGGCATAAGAATGCAGCTGTTTAAAAAGGAGATGGAGGGACTTCCCTGGTGGCCCAGTGGTTAAGAATCCACCTGCCAAAGCAGGGGACACAGGTACGAGCCCTGGTCCGGGAAGATCCTACATGCCGCAGAGCAGCTAAGCCCGTGTGCTACAACTACTGAGCTTGCGCTCTAGAGCCCGCCAGCCACAACTACTGAGCCCATGTGCCACGACTACTGAACACATGTGCCACAGCTACTGAAGCCCGCACGCCTAGAACCCGTGCTCTGCAACAAGAGAAGCCACCACAGTGAGAAGCCTGCGCACCACAACGAAGAGTAGCCCCTGCTTGCTGCAACTAGAGAAAGCCCGCGCATAGCAACAAAGACCCAACGCAGTCAAAAATAAACAAATAAATAAATAAAAAGGAGATGGGTCTATCTGTATAACATGGAAAGACTTCTAAGACATATTTTTGCATGAAGAAAGTAAAGTTCAGTATTGCAATAACTTATATTAAAATGATACCTATTTCTATAGTTTTATGTACTCTATAAAACTACAGGAAATTTTTCACTGTCTCTCTCTATGGAAGGATTATACACCCTCACTGAAGTAGGTTTGGCTATATAGTTTGCTTTGACCAAGGAAATGTGGGTGAAAGAGACCTGAGACTTCCAAGCGGAAGATTTAAGAGGTTCCACCATTGTTTCTTTTCTCTCTGCCTTAAGATTAGCATAACCTACCTGCTTTTTCAACCTGTGTCCAGAGATACAGCTGAAGCCAACCCATGACAAACATGTAAGGACCAATAAATAAACCTTTGTTGTTGTAAGGCACTGAGATTTTGAAGATGTTTGTTATTGCAGCAAAACCTAACCTCCCTTGACTAATGCATGCTGCTATATAATTGATACTTGGTTACTTTCTGGGGAGGAGAACTGGTATTGAGGGTGATGATCACAGGAGACTTTAGTTTTTATCTTTAATATTTTAGTTGTCTTACAGTGAAATATATTCATGCATCACCAGGTAATAAAAATATATTATTTAAAATGAATACAGCAGGTGTTTTCTTACTTAAAATTAAATGCTACAAAATATCATTCTTAAAATACACACACAAACACCCAAAAAATTAATGGTTCTTTTTGCCCAGCTGGAACTCTGAAGAAAGAGACTGGACGAGGATAGTTCTGTGAACCTTCCAAGGCTAGAGGAAATACTGGAGTGTGACGATGCCTTGCCACTTCCTCAACAGGTAGAAACTTGCAAAACCTAGACCACTGTGAAACTTACTTCTGATTCAGCTATCATGAAACTGAAACACAGATTCATATTTGTTTTCATTAATGATGCCTACCTTTCCAGTGGCTTCATTTATGTGAGAGCCAAGGTGATTATGTGACCAAAATTCAACCCAGTGAGTTTGGAGAACTCTGGCCTCCTTGACACAGCCTACTCTTGTCTGGCAAAGTTAGTGAAGCTGTTGGAGCTGTGTTTCTGATTACACCTATAGAACTCACTCCGTCGGGAGTTCAGCTTCCGTTTCATTAAAATGAAAGGCCAAAATTGGTTGGATGAATATCAGTTGGATGAATATCAAAGTCTTCATGAAGTTGACATGTCATAGACTACCCCATAATTTGAACTTCTTATTCAAGCCACACAACAACCTTGCTGTCTTTGAACTTTACCTTTGAGCCAAATGTCAGTGGCCAGACTCTCTGATCCAGTGCCCAGTCCCCAGCTTCATGTGGTCAGGAAGTTACGGTGGCAGCAGCAAGAGTAACAAATGTGACCTCTCAACCACAGCTATGGTGACTTTGAAACAAAAGTCCCCCTGATTTCAGCAACACCAGCTCTTCCAACGAGTTTGCAAGCACCTAATTCCCTATAATAAATCCTTTTCTGCTTAAAATACCTAGAGTGGTTTCTGATCCTGTCTCCTGCACAGAACTCTAACCAAATACAGGTTGAAGGATACTATTCAGAAAGTAGACCCAAACACAAAAAGGTAAAAAAGTAAGAGAGAGAGAGAAAAAAAATAAAATTAGAAAATCATTCCAGGAGCTCAGATATCCAAATAATTGGAGTTCCAGAAAGTGAAAACATAGAAAACAGGGAGATGAAGGAAGGAAATCCTTGAAGAAATAATTCACAAAAATATTTCAGGGCTTCCCTGGTGGCGCAGTGGTTGAGAGTCCGCCTGCCAATGCAGGGGACACGGGTTCTTGCCCCGGTCCGGGAAGATCCCACATGCGGCGGAGCGGCTGGGCCCCTGAGCCATGGCTGCTGAGCCTGCGCGTCCGGAGCCTGTGCTCCGCAACGGGAGAGGCCACAAGAGTGAAAGGTCCGCGTACCGCAAAAAAAAAAAAAAAAAAAGAGGGAGGGAGGAAGAAAAAGAAGGAAAGGGAAAGGAAGGGAGGGATGGAAGTAAGGAGGAAAAAAGGAAGAAAGGAAGGAAGGAAACCCACTGGGTGACTCAAGGCCATTAATCAGAATATTAGGAACAAAAATTTCAGAATATTAGGAACAAAAAGAAACATTGGGGGAGACAAACCAGGATCTTACATTACACATTTATGTAAGAACCGATGAAATCAAAAACAAACAAAATAAAATCCAAACTTGACAACACCCAATGCTGGCATGAGTATGGAGCAGCAGGAACTCTTTCACTGCTGGTGGAAATGCAAAATGGTGCAGCCACTTTGGAAAACAGCTTGGCAATTTCTCACAAAGCTAAACATAATCTTAACACATGATCTAGAAGTCATGCTCCCAGGTGCTTATCCAAATGAGTTGACAACTTGTGTCCACACAAAAACCTTCACACAGATGTGGATAGCAGCCTTATTCATAACTGTCAAAAGCTGAGTTGAGATGTCTCTCAGGAAGTGTATCAGTTTCACGGGCTGCTGTAGCAAAGTACTACAAACTGAGGGCTTAAACAACCAAATTTATTCTCTCACAGTTCTGGAGGCTACAAGTCCGAAATCAAGGTATCAGCAGGGCCATGCTGCCTCTGAGATTTCGGGTAGAATCCTTTCTTGCTTATTGCTAGTTTCTGGTGGTGGTTACGGATCCTTAACATTCCTTGGCTTATAGCTACATCACTCCAAACCCTGCCTCTGTCATCAAATGGTATTCCCCGCTGTGTGTGTTCATATGGCCACTTCCTCTTTTTATAAGGACATCAATTATATTGGATTAGGGCCCACCCTAACGACCTCATCATAACTGGATTACATCTGCAAAGACTTTTTTTCCAAATAAGGTTACATTCACAGGTACCAGAGATTAGGACTTCAGCATATCTTTTTGGAGGACTTGAGCCAATCCATAACAGTAGGTGAATGGGCAAATGGTGGTACATTCATACCATGGAATATTATTCAGTGATAAAGAGAAATGAGCTATCAAGCCATAAAAAGACATAGAGGAAACTTATATCATAGTATTTAGTGAAAGAATCCAGTCGGTGGAGGCTACCTACTGTATGATTCCAACTGTATGACATCTGGAAAAAGCAAAACTAAAGAAGTGATTGCCAAGGGTTGAGGTGAGAGGAGAGGGTGAGAGTTGAATAGATGAAGCACAGGGGATTTTTAGGACAGTGAAACTGTTCTGTATGATACTGTCATGGTAGGTACCTAATATCCATTTGTTGAAATCCTTAGACCTGTACAATAATAATGAATCCTAATGTAAACTATGGACTTTAGTTTAAAATGTATCAATATTGGTTCATCAATTGTAACTAATGTACCAAACTGATGTAAGATGTTAATAATAGGGGATATTGTGGGTGGGGAGAAATTGGGTATATGGGAACTCTCTGTACTGTCTGGTTGATTTTTCTGTAAACCTAAAACCGCTCTAAAAAAAATAAAGCCTATTAATTAAAAAAAATTCATTATGGAATCTAAGGCTCCAGTATCACCTCTTCAAGGGAGTCTTTCCTGCTCTCCCACCATACTCTCAAGATGGGTTAGGTGCCCTTGCCTCCGACTCCCATAATACCCTGGCCATATATATTCCTATGGCTGCATAGGCCACATTGTATTTTAACATCTCTTTGTGTCTCTGTTACTTAATAGCTGTGGTTTGCCGACTCCTGGCCTAGAATGCCGAGGTGGTGAAAGCAGCTAATCCGTGCAACGTTAGCAGGCACCCAGGGATGCCTGGCAAAGAGCAATTCTGTTCCCTCCATGCACTGTTGTCATTTGTGGTGTAATTACCATGAGCTCTCCGACCCTCTAGGGTATTTATTAGATGGGGGCCTAAGGTCATGTTACATTAAGGTTTACTTCGACCTGAGCAGTCTCTGGATTATGGATCTTTGGTTTGCCAAAGATGGATTCCCACGGGGAAGTTTTTGCACTTGGGTCCAAATCCTATGGTTTTGATGTCAAATCCATGCTGTTTACATTACCCAACACCCTCTTTCAATTTTGCTCAAGTTAAAAGGTGGTGTATAGGGAGGGTGGGAAGGAGGGAAGAGATATGTATAACTGATTCACTTTGTTATAAAGCAGAAACTAACACACCATTGTAAAGCAATTATACCCAAATAAAGATGTTAAAAAAAAAAAAAGGTGGTGTAATAAGGGGTCACTGGCACAGATGCCTATATGACAGACAATGTAAATGAAGAAAGCAGCCTGGGGGGGGGCGTGGGGAGGGGACCCTGGCACTTTGACAAGTCCAGACCTGATCTAGAGTGGGCAGCCGTTCCTTGGTTTCAACCAATTGCCACACAGAAATGTGGACACAGTGTTGCCAGACAAGGCACAGACCGCAAATTTCTGTTCACAAAGAAATCTCTGAGTCTTTAAAAAATGTTGGCAACTAACACAAAAGATTTAGAAAGACTGAAAGCTGGCATACTGGGAGGATAAGGAATCATCCAGTTGAACTGGGGGTTTGTGTTGGGGAATAACTAGCAGGGAGAAGTTGAAGGATAAGGGCAGCTTCTGGAGAACCTTGATTGTCGCACTCAAGGAGCTTATCAATTGTCTTCTAGGTCTGAGTAATCACCAAAGGATTTAAGCAAAAGGACACAATCAGAATGGGGTTTTTCAAAGATCACTTTGGCAGTTGATGGGAGCAGGACTGAGGCTGGGGTGATGTGTTAGAAGTCATCAATAAGCTAAGTAAAGGTAAAGGAGAATTGACAAAGGCCATTTACTTTGTTTTATCTCCTACCAGGCTGTAAACTCCAAGACAGCAGGGCCCTGTCTGTTTTGTGTCTCCAGGACTAAACATAAAGCCTGGGCTTCCCTGGTGGCGCAGTGGTTGAGAGTCCACCTGCTGATGTGGGGGACACGGGTTCGTGCCCCGATCCGGGAAGATCCCACATGCCGCGGAGCGGCTGGGCCAGTGAGCCATGGCCGCTGAGCCTGCGCGTCCGGATCCTGTGCTCCGCAACGGGAGAGGCCACAACAGTGAGAGGCCCGCGTACCGCCAAAAAAAAAAAAAAAAAAAAAACATAAAGCCTGCTTAATAAATATCTGCTGAAAAGAATGAATGAAAGGGAAGGAGTAGAGGTGAGGCATTTTGAAAAACTGCCTTGGGAAGAGCAGTCACAGGAGTGGGGGGGGCCCGTGGAGACCTGGTTCCTTTCCTTAAGCTTTCCCCTAAGATCCTGGGGAGGGGTATTCAATTAAGAGATCACACACACAGGCTTCCAAGAAAAGGCCTTCGCCGGTCCGATTCCTGGCCTCCTCAGTCCACAAAAGGAGGAAATGATCAGTACCTTGAAGGACTGAAGGGAGGGCTAAGCTTAAATTTAGGGATGAGCAATGTCTGTCCTTCCCTAAATCCAGTATTCCCAAAGTACACAGCAAAAGGGGACTGACTTCAACCTCCGACCTCGTGAAGATTACTTTTTGGGTGGGGTGGGAACCGATGACCTCGGAGACTCTGAGCATGACCCAGGCGAGTTCCAAGCCTAAGCCTCAGGCCCGCCGAACCCCAAA
The DNA here is from genome assembly GCF_003676395.1 of Aethalodelphis obliquidens. Taxonomy (NCBI): domain Eukaryota; kingdom Metazoa; phylum Chordata; class Mammalia; order Artiodactyla; family Delphinidae; genus Aethalodelphis; species Aethalodelphis obliquidens. The sequence continues at coordinate 2,198,910 of NW_020837986.1, read as the reverse complement.
CCTCGCCCAGTCTCCCTCGTTCCCACACGTCCTCTTTCTAGGTTCCCCCTCAGCTCCGCCTCCACTCCTTCCACCTTCTCTTTCCGCTCCCCGCCCCCATTTCCGTCCCCCTACGCCCGCCTCCTCCTTGCTCCCGGCCCTGACCCCCGCCCTCCCCCGGCCGCAGCATCCCAGCTCTCAGCTCTCCTTCCTCCTCCCTCGGTCGGCGCCCCTCTAGGGCGGCCGGGGCAACCCCGTGCGCCGCTGGCCCAATGAGGAGGCGGTGCAGGGGCGGGGCTCGGGCCAGAGCGGAAGTGGTGACCGGAGCGGAAGTGGAGCCGCCGCCGCCACCACCGCCGCCGCCGCCGATTCCGGAGCCGGGGTAGCTGCTGCCGCCGCCGCCGCCACTGCAGCCGCCGCCGGAGGAGTGGGCTTGGGAAGGAAGCGGTCACCGCTCCTTCGCTCCGCTCGCAAGCGTCTTTGCTCCCCTGCAGTCTTCCCACGGTGAGTGCGGCGCGGTGTCCGCCTGGGGCCCCCGGGGGCCCGAGCCCAAAGCTCCCCCACCACCGGCGGCGGTGGCGACGAGGTCGACCCCGCGGGTGGGCCCTCGGGGCGGCGGCGCGCGGCCTCCTCGGCCCCGTGCGGCCGCTTGCGACGCGGGATCGGCCTCGCCGCGGCCCCTCCCTGTTTCCGGGGCCGGGCCCTTCGTTCTGGGAGAGGCCCGGGCCGCCCTCGCCGCCTGCGTCCCCGCCCGGCGGGCGGGGTGCGGCACCGTACCGGGCTGGAAGGGACATCGAGCCGCGGACCCCCGACCCTCCCTCACTACCCAGCTTCGATCCCCGCGCGACCCCTCCCTGCGCCTTGAGCGGCCAGAACCGACCCTTTCAGCCCTGTCACCCCTGCTCCTCGCTTTCCGGTTTCCACAAATGAAAATGTAACCAAATGTGGGCGAGCTCTCGATCCCCAGTGCCCCTGCTGGACTCCCTCTGGATGGGTAAGGGGTTTAACCTTGGGAGAGAGCAGAGGGAAAACCCCCTCCCACTTTGCAGTAAAGCCATTTCATCATCGTTCGCTGGTTTGGGAGCCTGGCAGGACCCGAGATTCCCTGGGAGGCACAGGGTTGAGGTTTGAATCAAGAAAATGCATTTGTTGGAACTGATTATTGAGTCAGGCGCGATCCCCAGGAAAAAAAAATGTCGGAAGCTGAGAATCGGAATATTTTCCCACGGTATTTACCGTCATTTAATGCCAGAGTCTTTTGTGTCCTCGCCCCAAATTCCCCCATACTGTGTGTTAGCACGTTTTTAGGACTGAAATTTTCCTGGTGGCCTCCCTGGTGGTGGCGAAGGGGTGGGAGTGATTAGGCCCCTTTTCTGCACAAGATGAGTACATCTTTGTCTACTGCAAATGGAGAACTCACGTGTAATGGGGTTTTCAAAGGTGGCAGTATTGGTAAGACAGTTCACCAACCTTTCTGTAAAAATTCCTGTCTCTTGTCCTTGTCGTCACTGCTTTTCCCTTTGGTAAGGCTACACAGCATCAGGTTCTGATTTTGCTTGCCCTGTGTGAGAGACAGAATCTGGCAAGATGTTGTTATGAACATATAAAATCTGGCGGCCACAGGAGCCAAAACAGAAAGATGAAGCACTTGGGAGAATATGAAAAATTTTCTGCATTTCTCACTCTGTCTCAATTGTTCGTATGAAACCACACACATACGCAGTTTATAGAACTAGACACATGGGTACTCAGCTCTTTGCCTTTTCATGTTAGAAATTTATATGTGTTAATGATGCTCAGTCATTTCCTTCTTGACTGCTTCTAGGGCACCCCATTTCTTATTTAGGAATATATCAGTTGCCGGAACCCTCGTTTTTCTAGGATCTGTGTCCTTAGCACACATGGTGAGGGTAAAACCTGTCACTTTTATTGGACTCAAGTTAGAATTTTACAGGTGATCTTCACAGTGGAATGCTTATAAACCAGTAGCAACTGCTGAATTATTTCCCAAGCCTCTCCTTTCAATGAGATGAGAAACCATTCACCCATGTTACAGATGAAGTTCTTATGAGAAATGAGATGATCTGACCTAGACCACACACCTGGTTTCCAGGTTGAATCTCCTCTTTCATCAGTAGCAAATATTTACGGCCTATCAGCCCCTGGAGTACAGCTCCTACCCTATAATCTTCTGTACATTTCCCATCATGCCGTGCTTGTGTTACGTTGGAGCCATTTTAGAACCGGAGCTCTGTGGATCAGGGAAGCAGCCTCCACAAAACCAGGCTGAGCACATTCCCCTAATGCTAGTTCTGGAGGCAGAGTCTCCAGAGGTTTGGGCCACTGCAAAAAGTGCATTTTACCCATTTGGCTATGGATATAGAAGCAGAAAGTGCACTGGACTTGGAGTCAGATAAGTTTGATTCCGCTCTTGCCTGCAGCATTTTATAGTAATGTGGTCTTCAGTGTGCTGCTTAATCTCTGGTTCCTGGTTTCTCTGTCTCCAGAGTTGTCAAGAGACCTTTTTACAGACTAAATTGTTAAATATAAGCTTTCGGTTTTGTGTTTTCATCACAGAGTTCACTGTTAAGGGCTTTTTTCCCCCTTGGTTGCATTCTACTTTGTATACATGTTGCTTTCAAAAAACGATACATTTTTCTGGAACAGTTTTGTGTAGAGCATCTTCAGTCTTTCTGAGCCCATTTTCTCATCTGATCAGTGCAAATGGTAATAGTCTTTGATGTATTATTGTGACAAACTCCATAATTAAAATAAGGGTGTGAGATATACCAGATGTTTAATAAATGTTGCTTGACTACATTCCTGAATATACATATATATATACATAAGACATATGCATATATGCTATAGAGCATAGGCACATACAAAGTCCTTCCATATGATTTATTCATCAACTGATGAGGTAGCATCAAGCTGTAATAATAACAGCTACCATTTGTATGTGCCAAGCTTTGTTCTAGGCACTTTACACATATTAACTGAGCCTTCATAACAGCCAATGATAGGTAAGTACTGCTAGCCCCATTTTACAGTTGAGGAAACTGAGGCACAGAGAAGTTAAATAATTTTCCTGGGGGCATACACACAGCCAGCACTGGGTAAGTGCTGGAGCCAGGAATCAAACCCAGGCAGTCTGGCTCTAATGATAGATTTCTACTTGTGGTAGAACAACACATGTATATTCTTCATGTGAATACCATCTAGTAGTTAATTTTTCTTTACCTGTATCTTATTCAAGTAAATGTGTTTGGACAGGAATTTTAGCTATTTTTGGAAATAGATACAGTGTAGTTTCTGGGGGGGGCGGTAGTATATTTATTCTGGCATACAGGGAGGATACTGCTGGTGTGCATTAGGAAGCAAGCTTGTGAAAAACCCAGTTTTTCTAGTATTTGCTTCATACTAGGGAGAAGATTCATCAGCTACTTTGTGGCACACTGATTTATCCAATCCTAGGTTCTAGTAGAATTTGGTCAGGACCAAGTATCTATATCTACGTAAGTAGAGAAAGAATTCTAAATTAAAATGTCCTATTATGCTATCCACTATTTCAGTGGCATTAAACTAAGCAGTTTTCCTTAAATGAGGGTACCATAGAGAATGAACTAAAATTTACTTGTAAAGGGAATTTAAGTTCTTAGGTTCCTACATTTTTCTAAGGACAGGTGACCGCAATTCACACTAGCTAGGAGGCAAGAAATTAGTTGTATAATAGCAATTTTTAAGCTTTAAAACCATCTTGGTCTCTACATGAATAGATCCTAGTCTTCTCTGTGTCATTATGGAGAAACTAACAGAGCTGGATTCTGAGGGGATTTTTCTAAAGGGACTACTTAATTTAGGGAGGAAAAATGGATGAAAGTACTTTCTGTTTTGTCATGTGTATGCTAAAAGCCAATCATCTTTCCGCTTTCTCTGCTAAAAGATCTTCTAACATAAGCATAATTATATGTTTCTGATACTTAAAATGAGATGAAATTGATTGATGGCCTTCAGATCAAGGCATTTCCAGCAGACTGTAGGTTAGTAAGGTGACTTTAAAATAATCTGGCCAGCCCTCTATTGTGTAAGTTTTTTCCTGTACTGGTTAGTTTATTTCATTGTTTTCCCTAAGAGACCCAACAATAAAAGTTATTTCTGAATGGCCTTGACCAGAGCAGAGATTGGAGGAGACAATAAAGTTGATATGAGCCCCGGCCATTGTTATTGTTTGCCCACAAAGCTCACCTTAAAGCTTGTTTGACAGTCTGACGAGTTTTTGACATATGCTGTTATAAACTAATTTTATTTTGATTTTTAAAGCTAGATAAATTAAGTCTAATTCTCAAACCTGACTGTAATAACTTTGTATGGTTCTTCAAAAAAGTGTTCATTCTCTCTTTTCCTTAAGTAATCATTAAGAATCATATTGATCTTTAGGAGGCGGTGCTGCACAGAGGAAAGAGCGTGTACCAAATATACCTGTGTAACAGGTTATTGGGACAATGACACCTGCCCCTTAGGATACTTATGATTAAAGGAGTTGATATAAACCCCTAACTTTTTGCACATTTAGGCAGATCGTAAATGATGGGTATTTTGTTGTTATTTACTAAACCAATAAGCTGGTGTGGCTTTTTGTATAACTAATTGGTTGGACTTTTAAATAGAGGAGTTCAAGGGCTTTTTGAAACTCAGTTTGAACCTAGAGATATAACAATGGGTACCTGAGAAACGATTGGTCAGAGAGCATAGTGTTGTCTCCTGACTGGAGCTGAGATGGCTTTTTTCAAAGAGTAGTCTAAGACAGTTTAAATATAGTCTGTATTTTATAGGTCAGAAGTGGTCTGCTTACCTCTGTCCACATAGGAAATAGCAGCCTTGTTCACTTTAAAAAACTGCATCAGTTGATCAGGTAGTTTCACATTCAGTGTGGCAGGCGTTGTGCTACATGTTGGGTGCCCAAACATAGAAGTTTGGGTCCCTACCTTAAGCTCACAATCCAGTGTGGGAGCCAACAAAGACATTTACACTGAATTCTGATCAGTGCTACTTTAGAAATAGGCATATGTAAGTTAACATGTGCCTTCCTTTTAAAAGTCTCAGGGAAAGCCATCTGGATTGCAAAGAAATGAGGTGTGTAGTAAGTGTCCCTTCACTGGCTGACCGTTTGTAGACTTCTGTGTGGAATGTACTGTAGCTGCCATTTTAGTGCTTACAGTGTGCAGAGACTGTGCTAAATGTTTTGCATCGTGATCTATTTTACTCCTTACAAGAACCCTCTTAGGTAGATTTGCCTATTTTAATGCATGAGAAAACTGAGATGCGCAAGAGATCAGGTAATCTATGGAGTTGGTGTGTAGTACTGGTAAATTGGACTGGGTTCCATTATGTTGGTGGGCCCAAAGCCTTTGAACTTATTCACAAGGTTGACCAATTGGATTATCCTTATGAATCAGAATTAGCATATTTTAATTTTTTATTCTGTTCCATTGATCACTTCAAGCCAAGAGGTCAATTTATTGTCATGTCTGCTATTGATTCACATTGTATGAGCTTGGGCATATCACTTCACACCTCCATTGTTTCAGGTTTAATTCTGGCTAATTGGACATAATTAACAATGATATTCAACAATTGATATGAAAGAAGGAAGGGATTTTGAAGCAGAAGTGATGTTTCCCTCCACAATTCAGTGTTGGCAGGATATCAGAGCTATTGCCTTTGTATTTTAGACATGCTGTGTTTCATTTTCTAACAAAGAGCCTGCAAGCATGTGAATAGAATTAAATTTATTAAAGGACTCTGAATTTTGTGTGTAGAATGGCACACAGACCCGTTTTTAGAGCGGTGTTTTTCACTGAGTATTAAAATTCTTTGAGAGCCAGGAGTACTTCATTTTTTCGTGGTAACACCCACTAGACACCTGGCCCCACTGACTCTCTCAGTCCCTCCCACAGTAGTTTGGCATCTGCTTTTCCTTCAGCAGAGTAACTCCAGGACTGTAACTTTGACTTGACGGTGCTGTGTCTGGGGCGGTCTGTCCGTGAATGCTCTTCAGGATTTACTGTCAGTTCCTTACCCCGTGGAACTTTTTAGCCTAGATTTTTCTTTTTTTAATATCTTTATTGGAGTACAATTGCTTTACAATGGTGTGTTAGTTCCTGCTTTATAACACAGTGAATCAGTTATACATATACATATGTTCCCATATCTCTTCCCTCTTGTGTCTCCCTCCCTCCCACCCTTAGCCTAGATTTTTAAGGTGCTCCTGTCAGTTTCCTCTTTCCAGATTCTTAACTCTTCTCAGTTCCTCATCTACTTTGGCCTGTGATTTCTTTTTCATCTAAAAAAACATACATGCACTTTATTCATACATCTGTATTTCCTGTCCCTTCCTGGAGCCCCCATTTTCTGTCCTACACAGAACCCCTCCAACCCATAAAACCAGTCAGGACCCAGCCCCTTTGAAACTAAACCTCCTCCTTTGAATTCTACCTGGTTGCTTCTTCAAGGGGAAGCTTTATAATCTTTAAGTATGTCTGCCCTCCCTTCTCATGTTCCTACCCTGAGAGTTTCAGCTCTCTGAGGGGAGGACCGTGCTATTCTGAACTCCAAACGAGAGTTCTTGGAAATACTGATAGTTTTTTCATTTGCAGTTATTTCAACACACATTAAATTATATACATTGTATTTTTGTGATGTAGCTTAAGAGTGAGAATATATGCCTATTTATTAAGCCTTTACTTTGACCAGTACTGTCTAGGCATTTTATGTATATCATCTTATTTGATAGCTATTAATGTTTCCTTTTAACATTTGAGGAAACTGAGATTTGGAGACATTATTTTAAAAATTACCTAATTTCTCTTTAGAAGCCCAGATTTGTTGTATGTAGGGCTTTCCTAAAAACAGGTCCCAGTCATATGGGTTTCATGTCGGAGCTTCAGTAATCCTGACACCTGATAATGGAATCCTCGTTTTAAATTTCTAGCAAATTATTAAACTCAATTAAAGCTCAGTATTTTAGAATTGAGCATGTTCTTTTCCTTGAAAACAAAACATAGCTGAAAGTTAATACTTCTCAAGGCCACATTTCCTAAGGTCCTTTGCAGTGCTTTTTTAAATATGGATTAGCAGTGGATAGTCATTTTTATTTTAATTTTTGTCCCTTCTTATCCTTGGATATCTCCTTCTGGCCACTGGGAAATGACCTCTCAGGATTCTGTCCTGGGCTAGAAAAATATCCCTCAAGCAAAGGGTTGAGATAGAGGGGCTAGGTTGGTTCATATATACTTTTGTTTTAGCATTCACTGTCTGACTTAGGGTTTCATTTACTTGAGGGAAATCCTGTTATTTCATGGGCAGCTTTAGAATTATTCCTCATAACATTCTTTAGGGGATATTTTACAAAAATGGAAGACTGTTGTGCAGCTCCCGCCACTCCATACCTCTGTAACAGATCTTTCTAAGACATTAAATCCCTTCTTTTGACGGCCATGTAATCTTGTGCCAGCTGTGTCTTTTCAGCCACTCCGCTGTTGGATATTTAGACGGTTTCCCATTCTCCACTAAGCAGTTGCCGGTTTAATCAGCAAATGCTCCCCAGTCCTCTGAAGTGCTGCCTGCAGTGACTGAGAGATAGACGCCCGTGCTTGAGAGCATGTCAGCATCTTCCTGATCTGGGAAATCTCTTGGTCTACCGCAGGGTTAGACCTCTTGTGGCCTCTCATACATTTGTCCCCTCTGGTATTTTGACTCTGTACCGTTAGTGCCAAGCCTGATGAGGAGACTGTAGCCTTTTAAGGCTTTTTAGGAGCAAATGAAGGCCCTCTTGCCAGTGTTTTTCTTGGTGGGCCCTCAGTTCAAAAGTCTCAGGAGAAAAGTAGGCCCTGATTATAAACCATCACTACTTGGCACCTCTTAATGAAATCAGGAACTAATGAATGAAAGTGTTACAGTTGGGACTTCCCTGGTGGCGCCATGCTTAAGAATCAGCCTGCCAATGTAGGGGACACAGGTTCGAGCCCTGGTCCGAGAAGATCCCACATGCCGCGGAGCAGCTAAGCCCGTGCGACACAACTTCTGAGCCTGCGTGCCTGGAGCCTGTGAGCCACAACTGCTGAAGCCCGCGCGCCTAGAGCCCGTGCTCCGTAACGAGAAGCCACCGCAATGAGAAGCCCGCGCACCGCAATGAAGAGTAGCCCCCGCTCGCTGCAACTAGAGAAAGCCCGCGCAGCAAGGAAGACCCAGTGCAGCCAAAAATAAATAAATAAATTTATAAAAGAAAGTGTTACAGTTAACAAGTGTGTCCATTCTTCAGGACATTGAGGGGTGGAGTCTTATCAGGAATATTACATCGTAACATATTCGCTTCCTGTACAAGATTAGACTTGTTTTTCCTTCTCATGGGTTGTCTTCTTTTTTTCTTAATTCCAAGGTCACATTTATGGGCTAAAACAGTGATGTGTAGGTACTATGAGAGGAATAACAGTACTTCCAATTTGTTGTGCACTATGCACTTTTTAAAAAAGATTTCCACATTTATCATCCTTTGATTCCCTGCACCTCATCTTCAGAGCACCTCTCCTGAGGTAGCTGCTGTTGCCTCCACTTCAGAGGTTGGAAGACTGAGATCGACCGAGCTCACACGGCTGTGTAGTGGCAGCCTCTGCGCTTACACACAGGCCTCTTGCCACACCACATACAGGTAGCCTCCCAGTAATGACCTGCTGAAAAAATTCACAGATACTTACTTGAGTATTAGTTTTATACTTGGCAAAGTTTTAGGCATTAGATGAGAAATGAATGTGAAGCTTTCCTTTGGGGACATAACATGTAACACTGTTTGTAAGTGGTATACCACTCATTACTTGGACCATAGAACATATAGAACAGAGGCCTAGAGAAGCCTGGACTGTGTAAGAGGCTACGAGTGTGTTTGGATTCGTGGGCAGGGTAGATCAGTGGGGGCTGGGATATTCAAGGAAGGCTTTCTAGCCCTAGACGGATGGATAGAGTTTACATAGGCAGGGAGTAAACGGGGGGCTTTCTAGATGAAGGGAACTACTGAAGTAATTTCAGACAGGTTTAAGCATGATGATTAAGGGTATTCGGTGATGTCTAGCCTGCAAGAAAGGTACATGTTGGAGAACAGTGGATGCGAAAGCCTAATACATACAGAGGAGCCGAATTATGAAGGACTTGGCAAGCCAGGTAAGAGTTTAGATTGGGTGGAGTAGCCAAAAGAGAGTCATCCGAAGTTGCTGAGTAAGAGTCTGGGTATGACAAAGGGTAATTTTGAAATCAGATGCAGAGATACATGGAGTGAGGTACGGATGTAATGAGGACGTAATGTGCTTGTGAAGAATAGGTGCTTTGAATTATTTGAGAAGAGACAGAACTCTACCAAATTTGTAGCTTTAGGATCTGCTCGCTCATTCAGCGAGAATTTGTTCATGCCAGTTCTGTGCGAGGTGCTGCGGAGGGTGTGCCCTAAAGGAGTTGATGGTGTGGGAAGGGGCGTATGCGATACAGACAGATAATTGTAGTGCTGAAGAAACGTGCTGAGACATTAAGAGAAGTATAGATGCAGTGCTCTGTGAGAATATTTTCAGCTCAGAGCAGTGCTGTCCAATAGACACAGGATGTGAGTCCCACGTAATTTACAATTATCTGGTAACTGCATTTTAAAAATGGGGGGAAAGGATGAAATCAATTTTCGTAATTAAAAAAATTTAACTCCAGGGATTTTCCTGGCGGTCCAGTCGTTGGGATGCGGCGCTTTCACCGCGTGGCCCAGGTTTCATCCCTGGTTGGGGAGCTAGAATCCCACAAGCTGCGCAGTGTGGGCCCCCCCCCCCGACAAAAAAATTAACTCCGTATATCCGAGACGTTTCTGTTTTAACATGTGGCCAGTGGCTGTCTGATTAGACAGCTTAGGTTAAGCGGCCTAAGAAAGGTTTCATAGAGGGGATGCTATCCGAGCCGTGCTCTGAAGAATTTTATATGCAGAATAAACGGGAAAGGACATTCCAGGCAGAGGGATGGCTTGGTGAGCACAGACACAGAGACGGAGAAGCACGTGTAAGAAAACCATTTTGAGAGAAGCCTGGGGAGATAGCTTGGAAAACCTTCACTGACAGGGGAGGAAATCTGACTCTCCTGTCAGTAGTAGGGACTGTAAAGGATTTTGAGCAGGACGTGACTTGATCAGAACTTTAAAATGGGTCTGAGAGCAGATGTGAAGGGTAAAGGTAACGAGAGGCTGAAAGCAGTGGGACTAGGGAAAGATGATGGATGGGAGGTTTATTAGGGATGTAGAAATAGGAACAATTTCATTTCTCCCTTGTCTGCTGCCTTCCTCCAAACGCTGGGTGTTGGGTAACCCATTTCCTGTTGAAATTGGTCTAGCTGCTTCAAAATCCATGTTATATAAGTCAAAAGTTATGTAAGCAGTAGGCATCAGGACATTTAGCTATGGATTCTGTTTGTTGTGAGTTGTTGGGTATGTGTGTGTGTTTAGAGTTGTTTAAATAGATGACTGCATTCTTTAAGGCATGCGTTCAGTTTTACCATATCATCACGGTTCTCAGTCTCCAAGAGCTTTTGCAGTGATCCCAAAGAAGCCCGAAATAGTTGGCCCCAAACGAGAAAGGCCACATTTTATTTTGAGAAATAGGGCGTGTACATTTGGGAGTTCCCAAGGAGTCGTCAGGATTCTTGGGAGAGAGATGATGTAACTTTTAATGTTTGGGAAGAGAAGTCGGGGGGTTGAGGGGACCTTAGTTGAGGGGCCTGGTAGAGCCAAAGAGTTTCATGGCATCCCTTAGGCAGTGCTAATTGCATTTCTCTATTACTCTTTTGTAATACTGCAGGGATAGCTTAGCGTTGAATTGGCTTTGACCAGGACTTTTATTAATTGGAATCTTTCCTGGGTAGAGTTGCACAGGTGCTGTTTCTGTACTTTGGAGTGGGCCACTAGGTGACTTCTAACTCTGAATTAGTCTGCAAACTGGAAAACTTCTAAAGTTCGTTGAAAGTTGGCTTCCCTCTGCCTCTCACTTTTAGGGATCATAAAGTAGGGTTGTTTAAAGATGGAGATAGTATCCTGATCAGAAAGATGTTACGATTGAGAAAGACGTATGGAGGAAGTATATAATTTTAAGAGGATGAATAGTGTATTTGCGATGACTTCGTATTAGAGTAGGACTGGGTTGTGTTGTGTGTGGTAACTAGCAGCCCCCACATCTCAGTGGCTTCACGTTGCACGTCCAGTGCGGGCCTGCAGGGGTCTCTGTACTGCATGGTCACTCACGGACTCAGGCTACAGAAACTGCTGTTTTGTGACAGCACCATCTAGATCGCATGGCTGCTGTGAGAGGAGAGGGCCTCACGTGGTTTTGTGCAGTTTCAACACCTGGAAGTAGCGTCATTTATGCTTATGTTTCATTGGACAGAACTAACTGTATGACCCCTCCGAAGTGCAGAAGGGTTGCTGGGAAATGTAGGAGAGTGGATGGATTATTATCTCTGTTGTAGTCTCATTCTGGTGATGTGGGTGAAGTCAGACGGATCAAGGTGAGATCTGCTTCAGAGTGTAAGGTTAGAATCAGCGAGCCTTACATAGGACACAGCTCTGAATATGATTTAGATAATAAGTTGTGGGAAGAAAACTCGCAGTTCTGAACTAGAGAACCAACTCTTTCTGAATTGTCTAGATTTAGGGTGTATCTTAAAATCGTCCTCCATCTAATAAAACTTTTTTTTGTGGCAGGGCCCTGTCTGTAGAATTTCTCCCTTGAAAATACAGAAATGACTTGAGGCAAAGCCACAGTCTTTTTTTTTTTTTTTCCCCACAGTCTTAAATTGTGATACAATGTATAAAGTGATAAGAGAATTTGTTTTAAAAATATTGATATTCTTACCACTCTTTAAAGTAGTATTTTATCTTTTTACACCTTAAGATATTAGTGTATTTTTACACCGTGGCACAGGTGGATGTACAATTGAAATTCAAACCAACAGTACATAAAACTCTTATTGGTTAATAAATAATTTTTTAGCTACGTGTTATCCAAAAATTATTGCACTCTATTATGGTGATTATTATAGTGGGGAATTGACTAAGATGAGGTGAGTTATTTAAGAGGTATTCACTGATTGGTGTATAGAGGGTTTGATAAAATGATAAAGTGCAATCACTAAGACTTTTGTCTATTTCAGGAAAACTTGTGCAAACTCAATTATGGTTTGCATTTCTGTTGCTGTGCATCTTGGTGAATACACCCATATCTCCTGCAACCTGTACCACGTACAGAGTTAGTGCTTGATATTTGTATATAACGTCTAGACTTTTCACAGTGCCTTCACATAGATGAGGTCATTTGCGCCTCACAGTGGCCCTTGGAGAGTTGGGAATATTCTTATTCTCCAGTTAGGAAACGGAAGCTCTCGGAGGCTGAGTGATTTGACCAAGGTCATGCCACTTGTAAGTAGCAGAGCTGGTGCTAGGTAGAGCCAAATCTGCCTGCCTCAAGTCTATGCTCTCGTGGACAGTGTGTCCTTGTAACAAATTTAGTGCGCTGCAGAAGATGTGATAAAAATGGCTCCTGTTTTTTAGGTACCTGCTGCTTCATGGGCACTGCCAAATATAACACTGAAAGTCATACCTTTTGCTTTAACATTGATTGAAACAGTCGTCCCACTTCAGGTGTTTTTCCACATACTTTGGGGAAAAACAGCAAAACCAGATAATTCTTGAAAGAAGAAAAGGACATATATTCAACATAAGATTCTAAAGAATTAAGCCGTCTCTGTGCTTTGAGGAGGCAGATTAGGAAAGTGGAAGAAAACAACTCGAGAGACAGACTTGAGTTTGAGTTCTGGCTCTCTACCACCTCCTAGCCCTGGGCACACCACTTGCCTCCTCTGAACCTCCATTTCTTCACCTCATAGGAGGGGGCAGGATTGTTGTGAACATATCTGCCCTGTAGGACTGTTGGGAAAATTGATCAAAATAGTAAAAAAGACGATAGCAAAGTACCTAACCCTGCAGGCGTTCATGCTCGATATTACTGAGGGCATTTGGAAGTAGATGCTTCCCATTTAGGTATGTTTCCTTCCAGATGGGTTGGAAGAAGATTCATGCGTGCATTTCCTGGACCCCGAAGCCTGACATTCGCTTTCTCTCTCTTTCTCTTGCTCTTGTTCTAGGGAATGACCATGGATAAAAGTGAGCTGGTACAGAAAGCCAAACTCGCCGAGCAGGCGGAGCGCTACGATGACATGGCTGCGGCCATGAAGGCAGTCACAGAGCAGGGGCACGAGCTCTCCAACGAGGAGAGAAACCTGCTGTCTGTTGCCTACAAGAATGTGGTCGGTGCCCGTCGTTCTTCCTGGCGTGTCATCTCCAGCATCGAACAGAAAACAGAGAGGAATGAGAAGAAGCAGCAGATGGGCAAAGAGTATCGTGAGAAGATCGAGGCAGAGCTGCAGGACATCTGCAACGATGTTCTGGTAAGAGGCCGGTGTTCCTGTTCTAAACAACGATTTCTAATAGTATTCATTTCATGTACGACTGCGAACTCTCAAACAGCTCATGAGAGAAAGGTGTCTGAATACACTGGGAAGCTGCAAACCATTTGCAGCTAAGTTTTAAGCATACGATGTGATTTTTTTCTTACCTCTTACCTGATCAGAGGTTGCTCGTCTCTTATGGAGTATTTTCCTCTCCCTTCCAAAGACCTCTGAAAAACAGGTACATTTGGTCAGCATCCCTCCATCTTTTCTTTAGAAGTTGAGGCCAGAGAGGCAGGATTTTTGATAGATGCAGCCACAGAGAGGCCATTCTCTGTATTAGTCTGATGGCAGTGCCATCTCCAGTAGGGGAGAGAGGAGCAGAAAGCCGACCTGCCTTTTAGCCCCTCCCCAGTCCCTGCACAGCGTGGAGTCCAGTTTTTGTCTGAAAGGTAGCCGTGTCCATCAGTTCGGGCCTGCATTCCGAAGGCAGATCAGAAGTGGTTTGGGGTTTCTCCTCTCTGGTGTTTTATATAAGCCTTAGTCAGACGACTGATTCCTAACTGCTTTCCCTTGAGCCACAATCTGGGGTTGGATGGGAGGGGTGCATATCCTAGAGCAAATCATGATCATATTGTCTTTCCCTCACATCCTGAGCCCACTGGGAACTTTCTTTTTCTTCCAGGTGAAATCAGGTAAAAATGAACAGTGAGGGCTGCTTTGAAGGGAAAAGGAATTCACACTTGTGGATCTACCTCCTCCCCTGCTGGCTGCCTCTCCGAGTTACTGCCCTTGACACCTTTCTTTTGAAAACCAGTACAAAGCTTGTCAGCCTCCAGGCAGTACTCATCCCTAACCCATAAGGAGTTACACCCTGTCTGTCTGCAAGGAATATTAAAACGACTACTGCCCCCTGCATCTTCTCACTTTGATTGATTAAATCCCCTTACAACTAAGCTTTTGCATTGAGCTGCTCTTTTTGTTAGAGTCGTGGTGTAAGAGTGTCATGGCTAAATTTGTTGCCTGTTGGTAATTTGGGGGTTTGTTAACGGTGCACTAATTCCTGAATGTTAGGTACATCTGGTATTCAGATGAAGTATGGCATGCATTCCAAAGGCAAGAAAGTTCCCTAATTCCTGAACTGTAGACCAGCTTTTATGAGCATCTGAAAGAATGTGAAGAAAAGCATGGTACTTACTGCCTCTTAACCAGTTTTTCAGGATGCCACATTCTAAAACAACTCTTCGAAAATATTGCTCTGTATACGAAGCTTGGACTCCTTCAGAACTGCTTTTGTTGTAAGCATAAATGTTTAAAGGAATTTATTATTAATAATAGTATTAGCTACTTTTGGAGTGCTTACTGCGTGCCAGGCAGCGTGTTAAGCACTTTGTGAACACTGGCTCATTTATCCTCATAAGTACGCTGGGAGGTGGCTAATGCTTCCCTGTGTGTAGCTGAAGAAACTGAGGCTCAGGGCGATTAGGTCATTTGTCCAGGGTCATACAGATAGTAAGCAGCAGAGGAGGGATTTCTACCCAGGTCCGATCAATTCGAAACTTAGTTCTTGGCAGGTTTGCCCTATTATCACGTTTTTTTCTCCCAAAATGGAAAGTTTTTTTATTTCTCTAATTACAGAATTAATACAAGTTCATGTTTTTTTAAAAAAAAGCACAGGGCAGAAGAGTATAAATAAGAAAATAAAAAATCACTTCTAATTCTACCACCTAGAGAACCATTATTAACATCTTGATAAATATTCTTCCAGACTTTTCCCTTAGGTATTTCCGTGCATGTACACATATCTATTTTAATATTAAAATAGGAGTCACATGGTTTTTATTATCTGCTTCCTCCCCGACCCCCCACCCCAGACTTCTTTTGGAGAACCTTTCCAAATGCCTATGTAGCATTCCATTGTATGGCTATACTTTAATCAACCCCTTATGGACGGTCAAAGTGATTTTTAATAGACAAATACTGGCATCTGTTATGACCTGGGCTAAAAACTATTTAAAACCTTTGGATGAAAATTATGATTTTTTTCAATCTTCCAAAAATTTTATTTAGAAGTGGTAGTGTGTATCTTGAATCTCAAACATAGTTTTAACATCTTGTAAGTAATATTTCCAGATTCTTAACAGAATGTGAATCACTTTTTAGGAGCTGTTGGACAAATACCTTATTCCCAATGCTACACAACCAGAAAGTAAGGTGTTCTACTTGAAAATGAAAGGCGATTATTTTAGATATCTTTCTGAGGTGGCATCTGGAGACAATAAACAAAGTAAGTAACTTTTTTTTTTTTTTAAGAAATTTGACCAATAATGGAGCCAGTCTTCATAATAATTTGAAGTTTTTGCTTTGTTTGTAGTCAGAATTTAAAGGACCACAGCATTGTGCTGACCAGTGTTAAACAGGGTCATGGGAGTTGACAAATGTATCTAAGGGGCACGTATGGGGGCATTAAAAGTGTGGTGCAGTAGTGCATTTAAAGAGGTCTTTATTTTAAGGATTATTTGGTAGCTCTCTTTTAGAGATGAAACTTCAAAATGTTTGGTAGAACGAAACCATCATAGTAAATAGAGATGCATTTCTCTTGTCATATACATGCATTAGTGTAATGGTGACAATTATAACTATGCCTTATTAAGTGCCTCCTGTGTGTCTCATTTATCCCTCACACAACGCTAGGAGTGTAGGTGGGAGTCTGTCCTTTTTTTCTGATAAGGAAACCAAGGCTCACAGAGGTTTTCACTTAGTCCAGACCACACACTGAATGAATAAGAGTTGGGGATTCCAGCTTTGAGTCTGACTCTGAAGTCCATGATTTTTCCATCAGAGCTCACTGTTTTCCATGTCCTGTCTTGTTCAGGGTTATTCCTGTATTTCCTAACTGCTTTTGTAGACGTCGTCATCATGGTCTTTGTTTTTCCTCAAAGCATTTAATATGGTACTTGGATTGGAGTACACATTGAACAAAGGATTGTTAATCACATGGTAGAGACACTGACCCTCGTCTGATAGCGCATGTGCTCCAGCCCAGTTTGGTAAAATAATTTGATAGTGGATCCAGCATATGATGCAATCTGTGAAAGACCCAACATTTCATATTTTTTATCTTTCTTATAGCCACTGTGTCAAACTCCCAGCAGGCTTACCAGGAAGCATTTGAAATTAGTAAGAAAGAAATGCAGCCTACACACCCAATTCGACTGGGCCTGGCGCTTAACTTCTCCGTCTTTTACTATGAGATTCTAAACTCTCCTGAAAAGGCTTGCAGCCTGGCAAAAACGGTGAGAAAGACCCTCTGTGGTTTCTCTTTTTTTTTTTTTGGCAGAATTTTTTTTTTAATTTAAATTTATTTATTTTTTATTGGGGTATAGTTGTTTTACATTGTTGTGCCCTCTGTGGTTTCTGATCATAGTAAAACTGCTTGTGCTTTTTGGTACCTTTTTTAAATTACCTGAACATAACTCATTTTCTTGGACTTTTGTGAAGATTTTTCTGGGGGTGGAGTATATATCTTTTATGGAATAAATACACACCTATTGCTGCTTGACTTTTCAGTGCCTTCTGCTGATTTTTGTTTGTGTTGTTTGATTACTCTTTTGGGGCTGGGGGTGGTTGTGGACAATCCAGGGAGAAGGTAGTTTGTTGTTTTTGTCACGCTTTGGACTGTAGGCCTCCACTGTATTGTACATTGTCATCCTTGTACCAAGATTGGAGGTTATGGCTTGTAAAGGAAGGAAATCATATCTTGTTTTCTTTGTTAACTGAATTACCTCCTGTCTTCTTTTGGTAACCCAGCTGCCTTTTCTACATATTTTTGTAGTCTTTCAATATGCACACTCTTTTAAAATTTTTTAGTTGGTAAAAATGTGTGAAATGAATGCTCAAAGTTCCATCGCTTAATTGAATCAGATTTAGTGGTGTGAACTTCTGTTCTCCATTTATCCCTTGTATCCAGACCTTTTGAGTTTCAGCTTAAAGAAAAAGGGCGGATTACTAGAAACGTCTTTGGTAATTGAAAAATCATGTGAGTTTGCTTAGAATGAGTGTGCTGGGTTAACAGTAATACCTGTTGACTTAATAGGTAAAGGTCATATCTAGGAATTTTTGTCATTTTTGGTTGACACTTGGTAAACCAGCATCATGTGTTTGCTGACATAACTAGCAAACAAGGTAACAATGACCTAGGTTCCCCCAAAGTACTGTACAGAAAGAGAAATGATAGTCACTTGTTAGCAGAAAAACATTGGGCTAAACTAGTTCCAAGGAACCTGTGACTTCTTTGCTGAAGGCTCTTTGTTTTAGGCATTTGATGAAGCGATTGCTGAATTGGACACACTGAATGAAGAGTCTTACAAAGACAGCACCCTGATCATGCAGTTGCTTAGGGACAATCTCACTGTAAGTACTGCTGATTCCATGAGTGCTTCTGGAGGGCTTATAGCTTATTCCCATTCCTCTACCTCGTAATTCACTCTTGCCTAAGACTCAAGAGGGGATTTGTACCCTGTAAGTGTAGTTAAGTTTTTTAATTGGTTATAAGTGCCTACTGAAGTTTTGACCTTTGCCATCACTGTCTGCAGTAATATAGGAAGAATTTTAAACAGTTGAATGAGATGAGATGATACACACTGGGCCACCTCCCTGAGGAAGCTTTTAGTAGCCCTACTTTGTTTATAGCTCTGTTTTTCTTTTGCAGCTGTGGACGTCGGAAAACCAGGGAGATGAAGGAGATGCTGGGGAGGGAGAGAACTAATGTCTGTTGTGCTTTGTGATCTCTTCAGTGTCACTCTGTACCCTCCACGTATATCCCTTTGTGCGATAAAAAAAAAAAAAAAGAATCGTACGTCGACTTTCAGTTTTTCACAGCCTCAGCCTAGCAAAAATGGTCCATGGGATAAGCAGCTGGTATTTGTATCTAAAACTCAGATTGGTCACATAAATGCCACGGCATTCTGAAGTTTTGATTTTGATGAACATTGACAGGATTACTGTGTGTTTAATTTTTTAAAAAAAACTGAACACTGTGATTATGGGGTTTTGTAATTTAGCAGAACTCTTACTGGTAGAAAACAAAATAGACCTGAATTATGTGTAACTTTTTGGAAAGTTTAATTCAATTCAAAACAGTCAGTGAAACACAGTTCCATTGTAAAGTTGTACAGAAAGTTATAGAGATTATATTGTGACACTGGGACTTGGAGTGAGACACCTCTAGTTTGGCATTCGAGTTTCATGGTAATTCACAGTGATTCTGCCTGTTCTGTTCAGGGCTTGTAGACACTTGACCCGTTGGGGCTGTTGCCACTCAAAGGTTCATGACTGCGGATGGCCACAGTGTCTTCCTCTGAGGACGGTCGAAGCCAGAAATTAACATTCTTGGTGGCAGATACCTGGCTTAGGACACCATGCAGAGGTCCAGTGCTCACAGGCCACACGTGATTCCAGCCCCTTTCCTACAGCAGCATGTTACTGATTGGCAACTTGTGCTTCCATAGTGGAATCTGTTTTCCCTGTAACCACGAGCTCAAGAAGGAAAAAAAAAAAAGCCGTGTATCTTATGAATGGCCTTATCTGTTTCCTGGGTAACATCTTTAAGAATAATGTTCTGCAGAGATTGCCTTTCACTTGAGGAGTAAGTACTCAGTCTTTAGGTTCTTCCTGGCTCGGGGCTTTAAAATTTTGAAATCTAAACATTCTTTCCCACTGTCCTTTCTGACTATTGACTTTGGTTTTCTCTTCTCTCTCTCAATTTCTGTCCTTCAGCTTCCTTACATTGTTTTCTTTGTGCATTCTCTTTCTCTTTGCCTCTTGCTCACTGTTTAGTACTAGATGAGCAGGGACAGGGGACCTGGAGGGGGTGAGGGATGTTGATGAGCACTTCGGTGAGCCAGCCTTGCTTCAGAGAGTTGAAAAGAGCTTCCCACATCTCAGCTCTGTCTTCTTCCAGTTCTCAGAACGGTGGTTGCTCTTCAGTCACACCAAGATCTGACTCAAAAAAGTATTTTTAACTATCCATGGTTTCTCCTTACATTGCAGCCAGCCCTGATGATGCTTGTTAGCACCTGTCACCAGCTCTCCCAAGTGTACCCATCCTGTCAAGTTCACAGACACGTTTCAACAAGACCCTGTAATGCAGGGAAGTTGCATGAACATTGCGATGGGGAGAGTTGGGAATAGCCAGGCCTACCAGTCTCACAGTATCCCCCCCCCACCCCGAACATTCCCCATAGCCGTAGTGTCCATCTGTTTGTCCATCTGCTGAAATGAGAAACATTCATGCACTGATTTCAAACAAACCAAAAGGAAAAAAAAGAAAAAAAAATCCCTCTCCTTTCTAGCTGAACAAAAATGTGCAGTTAATACTTGGCGCTTGAAAACGCAGTAGTGAGCGTGGAGCGAGCCTGTCTGTGTATCTGGTAGCGCTCTCGCTTTGTTTTTCCTCACCAGTATTCTGCCTCACGTTTGCTTCTGTGATGGTTATATTGCCTAGCAAGCACACCTGTGGTTGTGAAAATAGTATAGCAAAAAAGAAAAAACCCCGGTCATTGATGTACTCGATTTGTGTATGTCTTTTAAACAGTTCTAGTTTCCACCTTACACGGAATAATCAGGAAAAGTGTAAAAACTCAAAAGTGAAATAAAAAATTTTATCAGTTAGTTGGCCTGTGCGTTGATGTGTGGCGCCGCCTGTATCACCACCAGAACTAGCTAACTGTTCGGATCACACTTACTTAGGGCTCTGCTCCTTAAAAGGAGGGAGCAGCTTCATTTCATCCTTTAGAACCAGAAGTCGAGGGCCTGGGAAGAAATTGCCATGAATTAACACAGAGCCTGTCCACCTTCCACCACAAACCATCCAGGTGTTAGGTCCTCTCTGTGGCTTCTAAGACTTGATATGGACTGTTAACTTAGCATCCCACTCACACAGCACCACCACCACTTCCTCTTTTTTAAAAAACTCTGAGATGTGCCCAAGCCAGTGAGAGATGGTAGCGTAAGTCCTGGTCATCTCCAAGGTTATACGAGTCTCTCACCTGTCCTAACACTGTCTAAGATAGCCCGTGGCACAGAGATTCCTCATGGGATTTGCCCCCATCTAAAAACATCCACATTGGGAATTCCCTGGTGCTCCAGTGGTTAGGACTTGGCGCTTTCACTCACAGGGCCCAGGTTCGATCCCTGGTCAGGGAACTAAGATCCTGCAAGCCACAGGGTGCAGCCAAAAAACAAAAACAAAAACAAAAAACAAATAAAAATGTCCACATTCCCACAAGGATCGGGGAGGGGGTCATGACAGGGATGTATTTAAGCCCCAGATTAGAATTGGTTGTTAACTTTCTTGCTAGTATAGGTGGGGCAGCCAGACCCACTTCTGCTCCTGGCTCCCAGGCTGTTCCACCTGTCGTGCCCAACCAGCGGTCAGTGGGAAGCTACCACCTGTTCTATTGAAGCAGGAACTAGGAGGGGCCCAGTGAAGTATCCGTCCACAGTGGACTGGACCAGCTTCTTTCAAAAATGACCCTATACCACAGATTGGGGCTGCAAACTAAGATTGAGGGAGGGGTCTTGGTGCTTGGTTTGGGGCCACTGCCGTGACCTTGTTCTGTTAGGCCCCTGCTGTTTCCATAGAGGCTGGGCCCCAAAGAACTCGGTGAGCCTTCGTGGTGGAGCGCAGGTGGAGTGGATTCGTTGAGAAAGGTGCTCAGGATACGTTCCACGAAAAGGTCTTGGCAGTAGAAGAACCAGGGTCAAGAAAGGCCTTTGTGGTCTACAATTCTCACACGGAGCCTTCGGCCCCAAACCACCAAGCCGGTTCGAGAAGGCTGGGACTAGATCCGGACTGTCTTGAGAGAAGGCCTCCTCTCGGGAGGGTAGGTACGCAAGTTTTGAAACAGGGCATCCTGCTCGCAGTTCTCCCGTTTGTGCGTGAAACGTGCAGAGAGCACACGCTCGCCTTTAATCCTTGTGTAAAGGGAATCCTCCTAACTTCACGGAGAAGGGAAACGGGCGCAGGAGAACAATGACTAATGGGGATTAGAACCCAGGTCTCCTACCGTGGTATCCCCGCCCTCTCTGCGCCGCTGGCGCCGGCTCGGAGCTCCCCCCACGTACCCGCAGCCCTACCCGGGGCCAGGTGAGGGCTCTCCCCGCCTCCCGTCGCGGGGGCAGAGATGCCCCCCACCTGGGGCTTCTAGAAGGCTGAGGGGTCCCAGGTGCGGGGCGGGGTCCGAGCGCGCCCGCGATTGGCGCGCGGGGCGGCGGGGGAGGTAAAGGCCAGGGGCAGAAGGGGGTGGGAAGAACCCGGCCGCCCCGCGCGCCCCCGCTGCCGGGGTGAGCGCACGTGGGCGCCGAGCGCGGGGCCGCGCGCCCACCATGAACTCCAGCGGCCCGGGTTACCCGCTCGCTTCGCTCTACGCGGGCGACCTGCACCCCGACGTGACTGAGGCCATGCTCTACGAGAAGTTCTCGCCCGCTGGCCCCATCCTGTCCATCCGCGTGTGCCGCGACGTGGCCACCCGCCGCTCGCTGGGCTACGCCTACATCAACTTCCAGCAGCCGGCCGACGGTGAGCCCCTGGGGGAGGGGGGCGGACCGACCCACCTACAGACAGGCAGACAGCATCCCAGCCACCCGCGCGCGCTTTCATCTCTGGCTAATCCTGCAAAATCTTCCATTTTGCAGCCAGGGAAACTGAGGTCCAGAGATACAAGGCCTTGGAAGGGGCTCCGAAAGGTCCCGGGGACAGGAACTAGCAGTTAGTGTGCTCCTACTGTGTTTTACTGGTGCTCCGTTTTCCGGAAGAGCTGTTAAGACAGTGAAAACAGCCAAGGGCTTTGGGGTCAGCCAGACCTGGGATTAGAAAGCCGGCAGCTGTGCGGTTTTGAGCAAATGAATCATTCTGAGCTTCAGTTGCCTGTCTGCAAAATGGGGGAGGTACCTGCTTTATAGCGTGATTGGGAGGATGAGCAATTGAAAGCACCCGGTGAGGAAGATGCCCGAGAAGACACGGGTGATGAGCGGGGCAGCCGGGAGAGCTCAGCCTCGGGCTGTGGCCTTTCCCGGCAGCCGGACCCGAGGTCTGCACCAGGCGCCTCCACCTTCGGGAACCGAGAAAAGCTGCCTGCGCTCCAGGCTCCACGACCCGGTTCTCGGAGCTGATAGGATTAGATCAGAGCTTGTCAGCTAGGTGTTGAGTGGAGAGGAGAGAGATTAGAGCGCAGGGTTTTGTTGGAGCTCTGCCACTAGGGTGCGAGCTTGAGCAAGATTTCAGGCTTGGCATCTCTTCATCTGTAAAGTGGGGCTAAGCCTTATTACCCAGTAGCATGGAAGGAATGGAGGGCTTTGTCTATGAAGTAGCACCTGTATCACGTGGTACATTGTAAGCCCTCGGTAAGTGCTAACCCAAGAAAAATCATAATAACTATAGCGTTCAGGTGTAAGACTCCAGAAGTATAACCAAAAAAACCTGCCCCAGCCAAGTCCAAAAGCGGGTGCCTTTACTCTGAGTCTCCTGGGAGGATGGGGAGGTTCCCTGATCTGGGAGTTTGCTGTGATGGTTCTGCCGGTTTCCCAGCAGGTGGTAGAGCTGGATTCCTGGGAGCCTTCCCCTCTGCTCTGCTTTACCCACCCACTACTGCCTCTTGCCATCTTCCTCCAAGCCCTGTGCAACCTGACCTTTTTGCCAGACTTCATAGATGGAGAAACTGAGCTCCAGACAGCAGAAGGATTTTACTCCTGGATGTTTATGGCAGGACTAGGTGGAAAACCCAGACTTCTTGAAACTTGCCCACTGAGTATTCCACAGTTTCCCTCCAAACCCTCTGAAACCAGAGGTGTCCCTGAAGCAGGGGACAGCATACCACCTGACAGAAGGATGGGCATAGGCTGTTGTTTTTAGACATACTACTGTTTACCAGACACCTATTTTGTGCCAGGCACAAAGTACAAGGCGCCTTGCACACCTTATTTAATTTTCAGTCTGTCTGACAACCTGGAGGCAGGTGGTATTCTCTCCCTTTGTTAGATGTAGAAAGGTGGGTAATATTGTCATCATCCCCTCTTTACAGGTGTAGAAGTGGGCTCAGAGAGGTGATGTTCACTGCCCCGAAAGCCATACTTCCTTGGGATCAAATCTCAACTCTGCTGCTCAGCACCTCTGAGCTTCAGTTTCCTCAAACTGCTGCCACCCTTGTCATAGGGACCCTCCTGATCTTTCCCCTTTCTGAGCCTCAGTTTGCCCTTCTGTAAAATGGGGATAGGAATTCCTGCTCACGTCATTATGGTGAAGAGTTGAAGGAGATCCTACCTGGAAGGTGGGAGGAGCACCACACACATGAATTCTTTCTGTTTATCCCTCCTGAGGCTTCAAGCTCTTATCCCAAGTGAGACCCAGACAGTGGCTCTTTTCTTTTTTTCTTTTTTGGCTCAGTTCCCAACTACGCTCCTTGGGGCTCAGGGAAAGAAAATCCCCTTCACTAGCTCCTTTCTCTCCTCTTGTCCAGCGGAGCGGGCACTGGACACAATGAACTTTGAGGTGATCAAAGGCCAGCCCATCCGCATCATGTGGTCCCAACGAGACCCAGGACTTCGCAAGTCGGGTGTCGGCAACATCTTCATCAAGAACCTGGAAGACTCCATTGACAACAAGGCCTTGTACGACACCTTCTCCACCTTTGGGAACATCCTCTCTTGCAAGGTGGGTGTGCCTCTTGGGGGGGGGGGTCTGTGTTAGACACCTGTGTGGTGGTAGAGGGATACCAAGCAGCACCTCATCGGTAAAGAGCCAGGTTCAGCAAGCACCTGAATGGTAGTTGTTCTCAGCTGTAGCGGTCACCTACGTATCAGCTGGCTCTTGCTGCGTAACCACCTCCTAACTTCGTGGCTGTCAACAACTGTGATTTATTCCGCTCGTAATTCAACCGTTGGCGGTTGGGGCTGAGTTCAGCCGAGCAGTTCTTCTGCTCTTGGCTGGGTTCCTTTGTTTGCCCACTGACAGCTGGATGGCTCTGCTTCTAGGGAGTGGGTGGTTGTCAGCTGGACCGACTCGGCTTTCCTCCCTGTGGGCTTTCATCCTCCAGCAGGCTAGCCCAGGCTATTCTCATGGCAGTAGCAGGGTCCCAGGAGACAGAGTGGAAGCTCACCTGGCCTCTTGAGACCTAGGTTCAGAACTAGCACACTGTCATTTTGTTGCGTTCTACTGACCAAAGTAAGTCATGAGAACAGCCCGAATTCAGAATGAGAGGGCAGTAGAAATTATAGGACAAAGCAAGTAGATACAGGAAGGCCATGATGGCAATGGACCAGACCTTGTCTGTAACATTTCTCTTATAAGAGAATGGAAGTTTCCTAGGAGTAGGGATCTTGTTCTTATCACCACTGTATCCAAGTACCTGAGATGTGAAAACATAGTAGGTGCTCAATAAATATTTGTTGAGCTAATGGCTGTATCATCATTTGGGAAGGGCTGTGATCATTTCTCTGACTTTGTAGTTGAGGGTCAGGGGCCATGCAGCAGATCAGTCTGTCCTGACAGGGCTTAACCCTGGGTGTTTTGCCCGCTAGATTTTATAAGGGTGGCTGGTCAGTTACCCTGCAGCCTTTGGCATGTCCAGCCTTCTGGGGAGGCAGCAGGGGGGATGGGGAGTGATGGCATCCTCTGTGTTAGAACTCTTCCTTGACTCCTACTATGTGCTAGGCACAGTCCTGCAGTTCTCAAGTGAGGCCTCACCACCTCCCTGTGAGTGAGGGGATATCCCTGTGACTCAGAGGGGCAAACAGACTGGAGGAGGTGCAGCAGCTGCGAAGGGCATGCCATGATAGACAGAAAGGGCTGTTTCCTGTCTTTGAGGATTAATGGAAAAGAGAGAGAGTCTTAACTGTGTGCTAGGTTCTTACAGTGATAACAGCAGATTTATCCAGAACTTTCTACGTGCTAGATTTTCTGCATACACATCCTCACAGAATTTCCCAAAATGGCCTCTTAAGATGCAAACAGGAGGATCCCGGAGTTACCCTGGAGGGCGGAGAGGCTCAGAGTTGGGGTTACTTGTTCACAGTTATATATTATAGGGGTGGGAGGTCAGTGGCCAAGGCAGGATCTGAACCAATGGGTTTGCTGGCTTAGCTGAAGCTAACTTAACAGGGAAGAGTATGTCTGTTCCCATTATCCAGGCCTTGAGGCTTCCTCTGGGCCACTGAGGATTGGACAGAAAGTTCTGTGAGACTCGGGCAAGTCTTTGCAGGCCTAATGAAGCCCTGTTATGGGCCTGGTTAGGTACAAGGCGTTCAGTGTGGTCCGTTCCCCTGGTGTTTGCTTTTAGGTTTTATGAGGATGGCTGGTCGGTTACCCTATAGCCTCTGGCATGTCCACCCTTCTGGGGAGATGGCAGGGGTAGGGGGAGAGGTTGGGAGTGATGCCTCCCTCTGTGTTAGAACTATTCCTTGCGTGCTACCAAGTGCTCTCAGGCTGGTTGGAGATGGTGAGACTTTTAGGAACAGCTGGACATTGGGCTCTGAGGGGAATGCATGGGGATCCGGGGAGTCAAAGACCCAGAAAGGAGAGTGCCCTGGGGCTGAGGAAAGGTTTCTGAGGCACTGTGGAACTCCACTAGGCTTGGGGTCACGCCACTCAAGTTCAAAGATCAGCCCAGCCTACCGAGCAGAGAGTCAGCATGACATAGTCAGCCAGACCTTGGACTTTGGGGCCAAGTGTCCTGGGTTCAAATCCTGCCTCTTCCACTTCCTGGCAGTGTGGCCTTGGGCTGGTTGTTTAACCTCTCCATACCTCAGCTTCCTCTCTATAAGGGGGGCAGTGGTAGAACCTACCTCTTAGGGTGGCTGTGAATGTATATTAACTCACATAATCTTCACAATATAGATAGCCCTCGAAAGAGTAGCGAGCATCTCATTAGGCATCTACAGGAATCAAATAGTTACTTCTGCTGGCTGGCCGACCTCGGACAAGTCATTTATTCCCATTTTCCCCAGTCGGGCAGCTGGGGCTCAGAGGTTAAGAACTGCCTGGAAGGGTTCTGATGACAAATATAACAGTATGTGATGCCCTTAGCAGGTGCTTGGCACAGAGTGGAACCCAGTCAATGTGATTAAATTTGAATGACAGGCCTGGGCTTGAGTTGAAAGCAGAGGGACCCTGCTTGGGGCTGGAGGGGTGCGTGTTGGGTGTGGACTTGGAAGCAGGACTCGTGAAGGGCCAACTGGAGAGCCTTAAATGCCACGTTGGTATAGTTCTGTGGATTGTAGGAGCTACTGGAGATTATTTCCCAGAGGGACATGATCACAGTTACATTTTGGAAAAAGCGTCCCAGTGGTCAGCCCAGAAGCTGGGTTGGGAGGCTGGGGTGGTGGTCGAGGCAGAAAATGTCACTTAGTTGAGCCGGGGCGGTGGCTGCAGGGATGAGTGGAGCCGTGGACCCCATGAGATGGTCATTAGGGGTCTTAGTGCAAGTTCAGCCAGAGGGACAGGAACTCTGTGAACTGAAGATCTTTCCCATTCACGAGGTCTGTCCTAACTTGAGTTGGGAGCCCTACAGAATGGGGGTAGTATGTTTGTGGGTCTTTTCAAAATTTAAAACAAGTTTGCTGTTGAAATAATAGATTAATTGGTAAAGTTTAAACAACCTGGAAAGGAATAAAGTAAAACAGCTTTCGTCGCTTTCAACTCTAGTTCCCGGAAATAATTATTAACCGTTTTGTGTGTGTCTGTTTTAAAAATTTCCCTGCCAAGATATGGAAGCAACCTAAGTGTCCATCAATGGATGAATAGATGAAGACAATGTGGTTTATATATACAGTGGAATACTACTCAGCCATAAAAAAGAATGAAATTTTGCCATTTGCAGCAACGTGGATGGACTTGGAGGGCATTATGCTAAGTGAAATAAGTCAGACAGAGAAAGACAAACACTATATGATATCACTTACATGTGGAATCTAAAAATTACAGCAGACGAGTGAATATAATAAAAAAAGAAGCAGACTCACGAATACAGAGGACAGATACAGAGAACAGGGGAACGAGGGGCAATATAGGGGACGGGGAGTGGGAGGTACAAACTATTGGGTTTAAGATAGG
This sequence comes from Aethalodelphis obliquidens, assembly GCF_003676395.1. NCBI lineage: Eukaryota > Metazoa > Chordata > Mammalia > Artiodactyla > Delphinidae > Aethalodelphis > Aethalodelphis obliquidens. The sequence goes on along the minus strand of NW_020837986.1, from coordinate 2,171,306 downwards.
CTCCAGGGCTTCTCTGGTGGCGCAGTGGTTGAGAGTCTGCCTGCCGATGCAGGGGACACGGGTTCGTGCCCCGGTCCGGGAGGATCCCACATGCCATGGAGTGGCTAGGCCCGGGAGCCGTGGCTGCTGAGCCTGTGCGTCCGGAGCCTGTGCTCCGCAGCGGGAGAGGCCACAACAGTCAGAAACCTGCATACCGCAAAAAAAAAAAAAAAAAAGATAGGCTCCAGGATGTATTGTACAACACAGGGAATCGAGCCAATATTTTGTAATCACTGTAAATGGAAAGTAACCTTTTAAAAATGGTATATAAATGAAAAATAATAATAACCATCCCACACTTTCTCTCTTCCTGCTTTCCTTCCTTCTTTCTTTCCCCTCTTCCTCACTTTCCCAATCTTTCTCTATTTCTTTGTCTCTCTCGCTCTCACTTTCCAAAAGTTTCCCCTAAATATGTATTTCTTGTGTTAACGGAAACACAATTGAATGTTACCAAAAAATGCCAAATGGTTTCTCAAAAGCATAGATGCCCACTTTAACCCAAATGGGCTTGATTCTTTCCCCCCACTTAACAGTATACCTCACAGGTCACCCTGCCAGCCGTGAAATCTACCACATTCTCTTCAACTATGCACATACAGCAGACCAAGATGAATATACTGTAATTTACTGAACCAGTCTCCTCTGGATGGATCTCGGGTTGTTTCTAACTTGCAGTTAGAAACAAAGATGCAGAAAGGGGGGAAGGTGGCTGGAATCTAATCCTTTTATCCATTGCTTTAGGAAGATCGTTAAAAGCTGGTCTGTGGTATAGATGAGATCTGCGTTCAGTTTGAGGACTCTGTCCCTCCTTACTGTGTGATCTTAAGCAAGTAGATTGACCCCTTTGAGCTTTCGTTTCCCATCTCTAAAATAGGGCTGTTGTGCGAGATAGGATTGTCTTCACAGGCACAGAGCAAGCACTCAGATATTAGTCATTATTGCCGTTGCCATTCTTGTTCTCTGTTGGATGCTCTTCATGTCCTGTTTCCCTGTGGCCCAGGTGGTGTGTGATGATCATGGCTCCCGAGGCTTTGGCTTTGTGCATTTTGAGACCCACGAGGCTGCACAGAACGCCATCAGCACCATGAACGGGATGCTGCTGAATGACCGCAAAGTGTGAGTGGTGGGATGTGGGTGGCGCCAGGGCTAAAGGAGCAGAATCATGGTACCACCAACTTAGGACCCATAGGACTGCCACCGTCTAATGGGCGCCTGGCACTGAGCAGCTGCTGGTATTCTTCCTGGCAGTATGGCCTCGGACGTGTTGCTCCATCTCCCAGGGACTCCCTTTCCTCGAGTACAACATGGGGCTGCTGGTATGCGTTAGAGGAGCTCTGAGTGGCAAATGGGGCGATGCTTTAGAAATTCTAGCAGGAACAGCTAATGGCCACATCATCAGTGGACAGAGTGATTTTTGTCTGTTTTCCAACCTTCTCAGCATGGCTGTGAATTTTATTAAACCTTTTGTTTCCTGAGATTGGGGACAGGAAGGAAGGTTGGCATATGCTTAGCCTGCCATTTTCATGCCTTTAAGTTTGGCATCATCCCCACTTCACAGATGGGAAAGTTGAGGTGCAGATGCTGGAGAGAATCTGCTCTGGCTGTTGCCTCCCCCAGTTCTGGTTCTGCCCGTCAGATGGCCCAGCCCCATGCCCGAGACTGAGCAGTGGAGGAAGCTTTGGGGTAGGAGATGCACCCAGAGTAATTTTGTCCAGAGTTTCTCAGGGTAGCCTCCTGTCAGTGAACCAGAACTTTGACGGGCTTTTCCCAGTTCTCTAGAAGTGTGTTTCTATCTTTGTCAGCTTTCAGTTTGCCTGTTTTCCTTTGTCACTCAGTTTCCTTCAATTTTTGGTGTCAGCTATCACTCGTTTGTGCTAAATGTCTTATATCAGGGGTCCCCAACCCCCGGGCCGCAGACCGGTAGTGGTCTGCGGCCTGTTAGGAACCAGGCTGCACAGCAGGAGGTGAGTGGTGGGTGAGTGAGGGAAGCTTCATCTGCCGCTCCCCATCGATAGCATTACCGCCTGAACCATCCCCCCATTGCTCGCATTACCGCCCAAATCATCCCCACCCCTGTCCGTGGAAAAATTGTCTTCCACAAAACCGGTCCCTGGTGCCAAAAAAGTTGGGGACCGCTGTTTTATAGGTACCATCAAATTTTCTTATGCTTGCTTTGTTTTTCTTAATCTAGGATGATTTCCTAGGTGTGTTTATGTGGACTTGGAAATTACAATTTTTAAAATTCATAATGTATTTAAATGATTTCAGTGCCCCCCTCCCCCACCCCAGCAATACTGGCATAAACCACATCTGGTTCTCTCACAGCCACTGCACCCAGTGTATGTTAAATGAATAAGCAAATCTCTGTGATGTGAGTTTGATCCCCAGTTTTACAGGAATGAACACTGAGGCTCAGAGAGGTTAAGTAACTTGCCCAGGGTCACACAGCTTGGTAACTGCAGAGCGAGGATTCAAGCCCTTGTCTGTGTGACTCCCAGATTTGTGCTCTTATCTCCTGAGCACTCAGCTGCCTCATTTGCAGTAGGAGATCCTGTGCATTTGCCCCAAGAATGAAGTCATCTTAACCTTACACTGGAACATAGAAGCTTGGATGTTGCAAGTGGTCAGTCCTTGGATGTATGCCATCTAAGGAGCATTGCCCTGCCCAGTCCCTTGATGAGGGGTACAGAGATCCTGGAGGCCAGCGGCAATTGACTCAAGCGACCCAGGCTTACTGGGTGGGCCGGGGCAGGGGTGGGGGTGGCCGACGGCAGCCATAGGCAGCTGCCTACCCTGTTGGCGTGTCCACAGCTTCGTTGGCCACTTCAAGCCCCGACGGGAGCGGGATGCAGAGCTGGGAGCTCGGGCCATGGAGTTCACCAATATCTACGTGAAGAACCTCCACGTGGACGTGGATGAGCAGTGCCTGCAGGACCTCTTCTCCCAGTTTGGTGGGCGTGTTCCCCAAGGGAGTTGGGGATCACTTCTCTTCTACTCCCAGCTTGGGTGCCCCCTGGGGCTTCCTGAAGACTTGGGAGAAGGGAGGGGACATCTCAGGGCTTGCCCGACTCCCCTTTGAGACAGGTTGCCCTTCCTAGGGAAGATACTGAGTGTCAAGGTGATGAGGGATGACGGCGGCCACTCCCGCGGCTTTGGCTTTGTCAACTTTGAGACGCACGAGGAAGCCCAGAAGGTAGGAACCTCCCTATGGCCCTGTTTCTTGGAGGAGGTGCGGAGCCAGGACTAGGAAGAAGGGAGATCAGGAGCAGAGGGCTCCAGCTGCCTGTGGAGGAAATAGTCCCTCCCCAGCATGGGTCCACACAAGCCAGGGCCCTTCCTGCCTGGGGTGAAGGCAGACCCTTCAGCCTCCTCCGGTTGCTTCCATAGCCTGAGGCTGGCTGGCTTTTCATAGAATCTTGCAGCCTGGGAGCTACTAGGGGCCTTTGAGACAGCCATCACCCTCTTGTTGAACTGATCGTGGGATTGAGACCAGGGAGGGGGAGTGCCGTGTTATTTCTTGCTTCCAAGACTTTGAACATATTGTTTTCTCAAAACACTTCCCCTCCGCTACTCTTTAGACCAATGCTGTCCAATAGAAATATAACATGAGCCACATGTGCCGTTCAAAATTGTGCAGTAGCCACATTAAAAAGGGTTAAAAAAACCCCTGCAACTTTAATAATATATTTTATTTAACTTATTCAAACTATCACTTCAATGTGGTATAATGTTGATATAATTGATTGTGATGTAATATTTACATTGATAAAAATTGAGATTTTTACAGTCCCTTTTTTGTACTACGTCTTTGAAATCTGGTACCTCTAGTCCATGTCAGTTCAGACTAGCCATTTTTCAAGTATTCAGTAGCTGCATGCAACAAGTGGTTGCCATGTTGGACAGCGTAGCTGTAGATAATTGATGGGTCTCAGCTTATACTTTTCCCTCCTTCAGGAAGCCACCTCTTCCTGTCCTCAGTGCTTCTGACAAGGTGCCCCTCCTGTCTGTCTCCATCATTAGCTCAGATCTCCACGGATAGAACTGAGGGCAGGGGCTGGGTCTCATGTCACCATTAAATCTCTAGCATTTCACTGCTGGTAGGTACCAGATACATATCTACTGAGCAAGGGAATGGTACAAGGTCACCGCGTGAGTAACAAAGCAGGGATAATGTCCGATCTTGCCTCCCACCATGAAGCTCTTTCCGTAGCTCCTGCCCCATTAAGATCACTGGTCATGGGAGAGCTCAGCTCATAGTGGATTCTGGATGGAGACCTGGATCCTGGGGCCACCTCGATAGCAGCCACTTCTCACTGAGCACTTACCACAGGCAGATTTTGCAGACACTGTCGTGTCTCCTCCCACCAGTGTGGGTTCTACTGTGGTTATCAGGTTCCGCCAAGTTGTAGCTAGGAGGAGAGAGCACTGGGATTAGAACCAACTCTTTCTGGCCCTGAAGTTTTGTTCTTAAGTAAAGGACACCTTTGAAAGGTAACTTCTTGTGTCTCCTTGGACATGTCCCACCCTCTCTGTAGACTTTGGTTGCCCCAACTATAAAATGACAAGTTGGAGTAGAGCAGTGAAGCTGGCAGGGGAAACCGTAGACTCCAAGGTCTTGGAGACTTCGGTAATGACCTTTTTTTTGCGGGTTTTTTTAAGATTTATTTTTTATTTATTTATTTATTTTATGCTGTGTCGGGTCTTAGTTGTGGCACACAGGATCTTCGTTGAGGCATGCGGGATCTTTCGTTGCAGCACGTAGGCCCTTTGTTGTGGCGCACGGGGTCTAGAGTGTGTGGGCTCTGTAGTTTGTGACACGCGGGCTCTAGTTGAGGCGTGCAGGCTCAGTAGTTGTGGCGCACGGGCTTAGTTGCCCCACGGGCATGTGGTGTCTTAATTCCCTGACCAGGGATCTAGCCCACGTTCCCTGCATTGTAGGGGGGATTCTTTACCGCTGGACCACCAGGGAAGTTCCCTGCCAATGACCTTTAAGACTGCTACGGATCAGGCAGTTCTTGGGCCCCCAGAGTGTTTTTACATATATTTACATATGTTTGCATGTCTAGGTAGGGAAGCAAGTCATTATGTGAAAATATTTACTCATGAACTGACCACTTAAAAAGTCAGTTCCCTTTCAAATATTTCTCCTCCCTAACACCAATGTCTAATCCAAACCTTTGAGTCAGTACTCACGTGGGTCTCATTTTTGCAGATAAGTCAATGCCGATTCAGTTCATTATTAGTGGATTGCAGAGAGACATTGCATGTCTGTTTTTTTTTTTTTTTTATGTGACACCAGGTTGGGTCACCGCCCCTGAACAAATTTAGTAAAAATTTCTCTCTCCCTCCCTTTTTTCTTTTATAATTTATCTTTATTTTTATAGTGGAGTATAGCTGATTTACAGTGTTATGTTTCTTGCTGGTGTATAGCAACTTGATTCACTTACACAGAGACATCTATATCTACATATTCTTTTTCAGATTCTTACCAGTCTTATACATTCTTTTCCGGTGATTACAGTGTGTTGAGTCAAGTTCTATGTGCTATACAGTAGGTCCTTATGGATTAAGACATGGCACGTCTTGCAGAAGATGTAGGAATTCATGCAATCAGAGCCACTGACGGTTTGGGGTGTGGCAGGCTTAGGCCAGTTAACTGAAGAAAAGAAAAATCAAGGGTTAAGAAGCAAATGTTTCTAAAGTCCTCATAGCGAAAACGGTTCTCTGTGCTGTGAAACCCAGCATGAAGGATCTTGATTACGCCATCACGCCCTTTGGAAAGAATTATGCTTGTTGCTTTGTTCTCATCGTCAGTGTGTAGTTACAGTTAGAACCTAAATGTTAAATCGTGGGAAACTTTGCAAATTTCAATTTCACTTTTTCAAGTAGAGCCCAAATCAATTTTTAAAAATTCTATAGTTTACTCTGAAATTCTGTCCCATGTTTTTAAAAAATGGATTCACTTTAATTGGCCTGGATTCTGGTACTAATTATTCTCGGCTATCAAGGCCAGCCTGGCTTGCAGGTGGCCCTGTCTGGGCCCAGAAGATGGGACTGGAGGACAGGGCTAAGGCCAAGGCCTCATGGGGGTGGTTACCAAGCCCTCTGGCTGCCTCTTCTCTGCACAGGCTGTGATGGACATGAACGGGAGGGAGGTGAGTGGACGGCTGCTCTACGTAGGCCGGGCCCAGAAGCGGGTGGAGCGGCAGAATGAGCTGAAGCGCAGGTTCGAGCAGATAAAGCAGGACCGGCTGACCCGTTACCAGGTGAGGGACAGGCTTCCTGTGGGGCAGCTGCTTCGATGTGAAAGTGTCTGTGTGTGGGCAACCCTGAACGCGACTCCCTCCTCCAGCAATCCCGCTTCTGGGAACTTGGCTTTAGAGATGCGGGGAGTGGCGAGGGGCTGCACCTTCCAGGTGATGGACTCGCTGAGTGATGGGTGAGGTGCAGGGGTGCTGCATGAGACTGAGAACTGGAGGCTTGGTGGGCGGGGCTTCCAGTGCCCCCTTGGCCCATGTAAGCCCCTCCCCCCCACCCCAAGTCATTCTGGGGCTTGGAGGGGAAGGGGCACATCTAGCAGGTATCCTTTCCTTCTAGGGCGTGAACCTGTATGTGAAGAACTTGGATGACTCCATCGATGATGAGAAACTGAGGAAAGAGTTCTCTCCCTATGGAGTGATCACCAGTGCCAAGGTGAGGGCCGGGGGCACCCACAGGGGATCGGTAGCCTTCCCCTCCCATCCTCACTGCCCACGCACACCCCCATCCCCGCCCCGGGACTTCCAGGGATTTGGTGCTGCGCTGCTCCTTCTGGAGTTTGGGAGCTGGGTCTGACCCCACTGGAGTTTGTCGTCCATCTGCAGCCTTGTCTGGGCTGGAGGGGAAGAGGGTAGAAATACAGTCCCAGTCACACAGCTGGACTTGCTGGGGCTCGCTGTAACCGAGGTTCATTCAACAAGCATTTATTGAGTGCCTACTGTATGCCAGAGTACAGAAATTTGTGTCTCAGAATTTCCATTGACTTCTGTTGTCTGGCCTTGGCTGGCGACATAACCCCTTTCTGGGCCTCAGTTTCCCCATTTGGAAAATGAGAGGCTTGGGCTGCATCATTCTTCACTCATTCTTCCCCACGTATTGAACAGCTACCGTGTGCCCTCCTAGCACCAGAGATGTGGTGTTGGCTCTGTGACCTTGAGCAGATGTCTTCCGAGCCTCACCTATAAGATGAGGGTGGGCGGTGGGCTCCCCAGATGGTTCTGAACCCTGGCTTCTCATTAAAATACTGTGGAGAGCTCTTAAATAGACACCCGAGTCAGAGAAACTGAATGTAGAGCTCTGGGCATCTTAATTTTAAAAGCTCCCCACGTAATTTTAAGAAGACCTAGTGTTCGTTCGTTCCATACTTGAGCACCTGCTGTTTTGCCAGGCCCTGTGGGAAGCACACAGGAATAAGTCAGACGTAGTCCTTGCCCTTGAGTAACTTATAGTCTAGTGGGGAAGTCGGATGCATCACTAACTCAAATCTACTGTAGGGTGGGGTGGGGTTGGGGTAAGTGGAGGAGGCAGAGCTGCGGGAGCTCAGCAGAACAGGAAGGAGGGCTTCCTATAAGAAGTGGCAGTGGCAGCAGCGTTTGACTTGACTGTGAGGAGGTAGGGAGCTGCGGGTGGGAATGAAGGACTTTCCAAAGAGGTCAGTGTGGGTGACGGGGCTGAGGACCTGCACGTGTGGTGTGATGGTTGGGCTCTTAGGACGTGGTCTAGAAGTTCTTTTGCCTGTTGAATTCAATTTAAAATGTCCTTCAGGGAGCCTGGTATTTGGGGAGGAGGTTCTAATAATTTTTGAGTTAAGGACGTTTTCCCCAAAAAAGTGACAGAGAGCTGTGGGACATGTGAATTAAGCATCAGGAAATCTGATTAAATTTATCAATCAGTAAATTGATAAATCTGATTTATAAAAAGCTCTGGGCCCTCTTTCCTGGCAAATGCATACTTGGTATAGTATTATGGTTGGAAGCTGGGATTTTAAAGTTAATCAGGAGTAGGTCTAAATCCCAGTCCTACCATTAACTACCTGTAGAGCCTGAAGGAAGTGACATTGCCATTTGGACCCTTTTTGCCCATCTGTAAAATGGGAGCAACATGATCTACTTCTAGAGGTGTCCTGAGAACTAAAAGGCCTGCAAGTGGAGCACCTGCCCACGATAAGTAGTGAAATAATGATCTAGTTGTTCACATACCTTGCATATAATTTCAGGAGATTCACTGACCTCCTTGAGGACCCCTTGAATGAAGGGAATTGTACAAAATCTGGATTGCTTAAGAGTTGACGTGCAGTGGGGTGGACCATCTTGTTATAAAATGGGAATTTTACATAAGTTTATATGTACTTATAAAATTTAATATATTTTCTATTTTATAAAATAGTGATTGAAAATGAGATAATAGTGTTATAAGCACTTTGTAGAGATTAAGTTCATAGTAAGCTCTGCATGAGTATTTTTTATTATTTTATTTATTTTCTATTTATTTAGGCTGCATTGGGTCTTAGTTGCGGCACGGGAGATCTTCACTGAGGCATGCAGGCTTCTTTCTAGTTGCGGCATGCGGCTTTTTCTCTCTCTAGTTGTGGTGTGTGGGCTCCAGAGTGCGTGGACTCTGTAGGTTGTGGCACACGGGCTCTCTTGTTGAGGCGCGGGCTCTCTAGTTGAGGCGTGTGGGCTCAGTAGTTGTGGCATGTGGGCTTAGTTGCTCTGAGGCATGTGGCATCTTAGTTCCCTGATAGGGCTTGAACCTGTGTCCCCTGCATTGTAAGGTGGATTCTTTACCACTGGACCACCAGGGAAGTCCTTGCATAAGTATTAGTTGTACTAATTTTATCTTCTTTAAAACTACCTAACAGAAGTTCTTATTAATTTGCTAAGACAGTATTTTTTTGCCAAGAAAATTTGGCTGTCTCATAAAGCCTATGGACCCCTTATCCTATGGAGGATATGTTTAAATGCATAAAAGAAAACTCATAAGATTACAAAAAACAATTGGATTGAAATATATTTGTTAAAATATGTTCTGCTTTATTAAGGCAGCAAACTATAAGATCTAGGGGAATTCCCTGGCAGTCCAGTGGTTAGGACTCTGTGCTCTCACTGCCGAGGGCCTGGGTTCAATTACTGGTCAGGGAAGTAGGATCCCACAAGCCACGTGGTATGGCTGAAAAAGGTAAAAAAAAAAAAAACAACTATAAGATCTAGTGAAGTAGTAATGAGCCTAAAAGATTTTGAGATCAGCAATAATTAATGTGATATGAAAATATTCTTCTTGACAAAGTCACAAGCACAGCTAATGCTACTGTATTTTTTCTTTGCCTATATTCAAAATAGAAGGAAATGCTAATGTAAAAATAAAGATGCCATTTTCCCCCCATCTGAGTTCACAGACCCCCAGAATTCTATCCATTGACCTCCCTGAGGGGATCTGTGAACGCTCAGGTCGAGGCCCCTGTATGAGTAGCAAAGTGCAGCTGAAAATCATTGATGTTAGAGCATGGGCTCTAATAGAGCAGGTTTAAAATGTTCTCAGCTCAAGTCCTCATGGAGTCAGGCCAGTGTCTCAACCCTAAAAAAAGATCAAGAATCGTATATGCGATATGGATGGGATCCTTGAAGAGAAAAATGTTAGAAAGTCCAGTGAAATCCAAATGAAATCTGCAGTTCAGTTAACAGCATTGTAGATAATAATAGTATTGTACCAATCAGTCGATATTGTAGTTCTGTCCCACTGTTAACATGGTACATTTGTCAAGCTAGGTGAAAGATATACAGCAACTCTGTACTATTTTTGCAACTTTTCTATAAATCTAAAGTCATTCCACAATAGAAAGGTTATTTTAATAAAAAATTTTTTTTAAAAAAGGCTAAGAACCTCTTCCCCAGACTCCTAAAGAACGTGGCTCTGTGCCTTGCCGAGGCAGTGGAGGTCTACCAGCACCATACATTAGGTTTGAGTTGTGGCTAATGTATGACCCACTGCCTAGGTGAGTCACTTTTTTTTTTTTTCTCCCTAATAGTAAGGAATTTTGTTTCTATCGCAAAGAAAATTAACACAATAAAGCACCAAAAATACAAATTCAAATTATTTTCCTATTCCATACAAATCTCTTTCATGGAGTCTCTAGGAAATATAACTCTTAAGAGCATCTTACTTTGTCCATAATTCACAAATGAACTAAAGAACTGTATGGATGGTTTAATAAAACCCGAGGAGTAGTTGAAATGCAGATTTTTCATTATAGTGACCCCTACAGAAAGGTTTAAGATTGTAGCCTGGCCGAAGGACCCTGCCCCTAGATACTAACCTGTCCCAAACTACCATCCCACTTCCTTTTAGCCACACAGGCGAAGGCAGATACAGTAACGATTTAAGCCGGCTTTCCATCACCGCTTAGGAAAATCTTTTCAGAAGGAAAATTTAGAGATCAAAATTAACTCTGAAATGCAGCTGTTCTCCCTGATTCTGGGGAATGGTCTAGTAAACGATGAGCAGCCCTCATTAGCAAGTGGCCCGGTCTTGGACAAGTCACTCTGAGCCTCACTTCCATCACCTGTAAAGTGGGCGTGGCCATGCCTCCCTGCTCAGGTGGCTGCACCTGTCGAGTAAGAAGGCGTGTCACATCTTCTTATCCATTCATCCGATGATGGCATCTGGCATACTGTGGGCCTCAGTAAATGTGTGGGTGAGAGAGGACCCCCCCTTAATCGCAGTTTCTCCTGGGTACCCTCAGTACTGGGCTGGGTCCCCCAGGGGGTGGGGAGCGTGGCCCCCGGAGTCTTCCTTCTCCACCCCCAGCAGCCCTTGTCTTGTCTTGCTTTTAGGTGATGACAGAGGGTGGCCACAGCAAAGGGTTTGGCTTTGTGTGTTTTTCCTCTCCAGAAGAGGCGACGAAGGCCGTGACAGAGATGAACGGGCGCATCGTGGGGACCAAGCCACTGTACGTGGCACTGGCCCAGCGCAAGGAGGAGCGGAAGGCCATCCTGACCAACCAGTACATGCAGCGCCTCTCCACCATGCGGGCCCTGGGCAGCCCCCTCCTGGGCTCCTTCCAGCAGCCTGCCAGCTACTTCCTGCCCGCTACGCCCCAGGTGACCTCCTGTCCGCATCCCTTCCCTGACAGCCAGGTGGGGCAGGAAGATCAGAGCTTCACAGGCAGACAGAGATTCCCAACATGCTTCAGCTGGAAACTCACTCGGCAGGCGGCCGTTGTCACCCCATCTCTAACAGGGGTAATTTTGTCCCTGTCAAGCAATGCTTCCCGATCCGGGAGAGAATCGTGAATGTTATGCTGAAAGATTCTCTGCAGTCAAATACGTTGGGGAAATATTGCATTAAGCCAAAGAAGCCTTGATTTCTTTACTGTGTACCTTCTTCTATCCTGATATGCCAGTAGGCACCATGACTTTCCCAAACTGGCAGAGTACGTAGCATTCCCCCAGCTTAGATGATCATTTTTGTGGGACGCCTGCTAACATCTCTCCTGTATGCTAATGTTCTAAGGGGCCTGGTTTGGGGAAGGAGCTTGTGTGACCTGGAGGGAGTAGAAAGATATCTGTAGAAAGATGAATGGCTCCGAGGATGGGAACATTCCTCCCCCTTAGCAGTTCCTCAGCTGGCACAAGTAACAGTGGGATTGTCGCCCTTTTATCCAGGTCACTGGGCTAGCAGTACTGATCATCAGGGGCAAGAATTGAGCCTGAGATCTTGCCCTGAAGGGGTCAGGGCTAATGGACCTCCTGATGTGGGAAGCAGGAGCCTTAACCCCAGCTTTGTGGGTCTATAATGACCAGTCCCCTGTAGGGGACAGTGGAATTCCCATAGTGGTGTCCCTGAGGGAATGCAGTTTCTCACCTCCCCTGCTGCCAGCCCCCCTCACTCTAGGTCTTTCTGTCCCACACAGCCTCCAGCCCAGGCCCCATACTATGGCTCTGGCCCACCTGTCCAGCCTGCCTCCAGGTGGACGGCCCAGCTACCCAGACCCTCGTGTGAGTGACCCAGCCCCTGCCCTCCACATGGGTCCCGTGGGGCAGCGTGTAACACGGTGGGTTAAGGACACGAGCTTGGGGGTCAAGCCTGGCTCTGCCACTTCCCAGGGTGTTAATTTGGGTGGGTCACGTCACCTCTCTGAGCCTCGGTTTCCTTTTGTGAACGTGGGCCTGAGTGAGATGTGTGTAAATCACCGAGGACAGGGCCGAGCCCGTAAAAGACACGGACGCAGCTGTTACCTTCCGTGAGCTCCGAAGGCTCTCCTGATTTGTGACGGTGAAAATTCCTGCAAAGCTGAGAAAATAATACTCCTTTGGCACTACTGTTGATGAATGGTCCTCCTCTAAGAGTGACGTTCACCCTGACCTGAAGCTGCCCTGGGGGACCAAGCTGTGTGGTCCTGGTACCTGTGCTTCTTGGGGTCCTGGGTAGACAGAAGTTGGCTTTGTAATTGCAGATTTCCAACGCCCTCCCCTGGAGTTCTGGGTCTGCCAGTGAATTCACTCCTCTTATCTGCTGCAGAATGTTCTGGTTCCCCTTCCCATCCCCTTCCTCACCCCAGAACTGTCAGGGTGCAGCGTGCCCGCCTGATTGTCCCCCTCCACCTAAACTTTCTCCATATTCTCTATGCCGCAAGCCGCCTACACGCCTGCGGCCTCGGTTGTCCAGCCAGCAGCCGTGTCTCGGCGCCCCTCGTTCCCCATCGGCAGTGCCAGGCAGATCTCCACCCACGTGCCGCGCCTGGTGCCCCACGCCCAGGGAGTGGGTGAGTGTGGGCAGGGCTGGGAGGAATGGAACAGAGGGTGGGTGCGGTGGTGGGTAGGGGCTTGCTCCTGGCAGGGAGTCAGAACTGGCTTCCACGGTGACTCTGCCGCTGGCCCCCTTGGAGGGCAGTGCCGGCATCTGAGGCCGTGCAGTGGGCTCCAGGGTCAGGGTCCTCCCGACCCAGTTCCGGGGCTGACTCACTCTGTGGTCATGCTACCTACTGTACCTGGTATCCTCTTGTCTAAAATCTGGGTGAGGGACTTCCCTGGCGGTCCAGTGGTTAAGACTCTGAGCTTCCACTGCAAGGGGCGTGAGTTCGATCCCTGGTCGAGGAACTAAGATCCCACATGCCGCGCAGCACGGCCCCAAAAAGAATCCAGGTGAAAGCAGTATTCCCGTCGTGTTATGCGGGTGAAAGTGATCATACGTGCAGGGGTGCAGCACCAGATCTGAACCTAAGTACTGCGGCAGCTGTGAACAGGGGAGCAGTTTTGGGCTCCAAGGCAAGCACCCGTTCCTTCATTTGGCAGGTGTTTGCACGCCTGTGTGCTGACCCTTTACTCGGTGCTGGGGATTCTACGTGAATGCTGGTTTTGAGGTGTCATGCCTTTGGGTTGCTGTCGGCCTTACCATCCCTGCTTATCTCTTACAGCCAACATCGGTACCCAGACCACGGGACCCGGTATGGCAGGATGCTCTTCACCAAGGGGGCCTCTCCTGACACACAGATGTTCCTTGGCAACACACAACACCCACCGGGTAAGGCTGGCCCAGCTGCCCACTGAGTTTGGGCTCTGGGGGTGCTTGGCTCAGAACCCTGTCTAAGGTGCCGGCCCTGTCTGGGTCTTGTTTTCTTTCTATCCTTGGCTTGGAAAGTTTCCTTTATGAACATGTACCATCAGGAGAGATGTCCCCACCCACCACCCACTAACAGAGGGGAAAAAAGACCAGGATCACATTCTGTTTGTTCATCACAATTTGCTTCGCCTGGGTTATTACCAAAATTAACTTGGGTTTCCTTAGTATTTACTTAGTAAGCAGCGAGGATGTGATCACTCTGCAGAATAGAACTGAAAATATCTTCTGTAATTAAGAGCTGTGTATTTTATCTCCCTGCCCCCTAAAAAACTCTCCGAGTCAGCATTTTCAGATCCTGTCTAGAATTTCTGTGGGTATACTTCAAACTATTTCTTGCAAAATGAACAAGAGGAGGCTTTAGAGAGCAAAATGGTTTTAAAGTTACCAAGATGCGAAAGGGTCAGAAATCACGCTGGGGATGCGGCCATAAAGCTACCTGAGTAGAAAGTGCTTTCTTTAGCACCAGGTGCTCAGTAACGTGTGGCTTTCACTTGACAACACGCATAGGGTTCCTAGCACCACGGAACACGTCTGCACTAGGACGTCACTTTGTCGTCTAGTCCACTGTGCCCTTGTTAGGGATTCTGTCCCGCCCGATTGTCCATACCTTGCCCCCTGCTCCCCCTCTTCTAGAGCCTTCCTGGAGGCCTGTGCTCACCCGACAAGGGTAAGTGTTTTGAGGCCTTGCCCATCCATGTGGTTAAGGGATGTGTCCCCGGCACCATGTGCAGGTCCAGGAGCCTGCTGTGCGTGTCCCCGGACAGGAGCCCCTGACTGCGTCCATGCTGGCCGCAGCGCCGCTGCACGAGCAGAAGCAGATGATCGGTGAGTGGCTGGTTCCTCGACCCTGGAGCAGGAAGGGGGCGCCACCAGCCGCCTTAGCTGGTGGGAAGTGCCTTGAGTGGAGGTCAGACGTGGGGACGAGGTCCCCAGCCTTGTGCTGACCCACCTGCCGGGTGGACTTGCCCAAAGGGCCTTTACTTCCCAGGACCCTGTTCATCTTGTCTTAAGACCCTGGTCAGACCAGATGGTCCCGAGATCTCTTCCAGCTCTGCTGTTGTGTGGCTTCGACTCAGGCTGGGAGAGACCCCAGACGTGGGGAGATGAGGGGCCAGGAGGGGGAGCAGAAGGGTAGGGTCTTGGGTTTCTGCCAGGAAATGGCCTCTAAGGTGGGTGCTGTGGTACCTCACACCTCTCGTGATGGGAAGAGGCTGTCACCGAGTTTCATGGGTCTCCCAGTGCCCACGGCAGGGAGGGAGAACATAAACGTGTCCTGGGAAACAGACATTGTTCCCCCTGGCCCCTGATCTCCCGTGCAGTCCGTCTCCACCCCGGCCTCTGTAGCGGGCCCCGCTTAAGGAGGCCGCTACCTGCTGAATGAGTGAGCGAGCTTGCTCTGGTTCCCAGGCTCTTTCCTTCACCTAGACCTCCAGACTCTTCTCGGAAGGCCCCCGATGCCACCACGCCATTGTTTGCTCGGCTCGCTTGGGGTTTTGCCACTTTACTACCCACCCCCAGAGAAAAATTCTAAATGGGCTTCATGGCGGTGGAAGGCTCTGTAAGCAGTGCCCTGGAAACATCTTCACTCCCCTCGTGGGAGAAGCCCTCCCCCACCACTGGAGGCACCTCCAGCCCCGGCTGCACCCTCCACACGTTGCCCAGATGGGCTGACCACCAACACTAGGCCCCGTCGCTCGAAGTGCCCAGTGGTGGAAGGGAAGTTTATCTTGTGTGCTTGGCTCCCCGTCCCTCCAAGAAGTCAAGTTCAGCATTATCGCATCCCGTCTAGAATTTCAATGTGATCCTTCAAGCGATTTCTTGCCAAATGAACAAGAGTAGTCTTTTTTTTTTTTTTTTTTTTTTTTTTGCCGTATGTGGGCCTCTCACTGCCGTGGCCTCTCCCGTTGCGGAGCACAGGCTCCGGACGCGCAGGCTCAGCGGCCATGGCTCACGGGCCCAGCCGCTCCGCGGCATGTGGGATCTTCCCGGACCGGGGCACGAACCCGTGTCCCCTGCATCGGCAGGCGGACTCTCAACCACTGCGCCACCAGGGAAGCCCCAAGAGTAGTCTTTAAAACAGCAACCAGCCTTGTGTCAGAGCCTATGCAGTGTACTTTACATGTACCGTCAAATTTGATTCTTCACACTAGCCTCCAAGGCGGGGTTGGCTATGCTCACTTGGGGAAGAGGCCCCCGAGAGTGTTCAGTGACACACCTGGAGGGAGCCGTTCTGGGACAAAAACCCGGATGCCCCCTCTGCTGCGTTCCACAATACCACCCCCGCCCTGGGATGCCCGGGCTGTCCGCCAGGCGTGTGCATAAGCCTCAGAGGCTCTTCCGTACAGGTGAGCGTCTCTACCCCCTCATCTACAATGTCCACACCCAGCTGGCTGGCAAGATCACGGGCATGCTGCTGGAGATCGACAACTCGGAGCTGCTGCTCCTCCTGGAGTCCCCAGAGTCCCTCAACGCCAAGGTGGGCTGGAGCCTGCGAGGAGCGGGGAGGCCTGGGGGCAGAGGAGGGTTACGGATCAAGGCCTCTCCTAGGCGAGCTGGTAGGCTGCTGCTTAGACAGGTGAAGTGTATGTATCTTCTTGCTGAAATCAGCTAACACCCGCAGAATGTGGAGGTGGCAGAGGGCCTTAGTGAAGGGCTGGCTACTTCAGCCCCTGCGGCCTCCCTGCAGCTCCCCAGGCAAGACTGTGCGACAGGGCGCTGTGTTCGGACCCAGCCCAAGGGTTAGGGTTCCCCCAGCCGTCTGGCAGTGTAGAAGGTGGCCGTGGGTTTCCGCCATGGGAGCCAGTGAGCACAGTCAGAGGGGGCGGCGGGGCTGGGCGCGGGCCTTCTCGCGTCCGGTGGGCCAAGGCGGGGAGGCAGGGCTCTCCCAGGACCCTGCTGGGGCAGCTGCACCAACCCCTCCCCCGTGTGTCCCACAGGTCGAAGAGGCCCTGGCGGTGTTGCAGGACCACCAGGCCACGGAGCAGACCTGAGTGCACGTGCGCCGGGACCAGGTGGGTGGTGGTCAGGGGAAGGGTGCCGCAGCAGCAGAGCCCAGAAGCGGTGCAGAGCTGGGAAGGGACGTTCACAGACTCCCAGAGAACGCTGTGGTGTCGCTGGCTTATCTCGGAGGCACCAAGGGGTTCAGGGGAAGCTGTGACGATCAAAGGCAAGGAGGACAGACTGCGTGATGGGAATTGGCGTGGACGCCAGTGCCGAGTGGGCCGGCCGGCCGGCCGCCCCGGCGGCCTCGCTCAGAATAGGCTGGCCTTCCCCCGGGCACCGCCTGGCCCCACGCAACCTGCCGGAACGCCTGACTTGGGCTCGTCTGTGTCCTTGCTTGAAGACTGGGTGTCTGCCATGCTTTAGAAACGTTTATTTTTTTCATCCCCAGAAAATGGACTCCTTACTCCCTTGGCTGACAAGAGAACCGCGTTTCCTGCTCTTGGCTCTAAGGCCCTGTGAACCGTAACTTCCCAACTGGGCTGTATCTGCACTTGAGCTTTTTGTGGAATGAAGGCTGGTCACCCAGCCAGCCTCTTACCTGTTGCTTTGTGCATTAAAAGTGCTGCAAACTCCGTCTTGTCTCCCAGGAGGCCTTCTTGTGTCAGAGGGAGGTGGGCAGAGCAAAGGGTAGCCTTGACTGGGCTGGGGCTTTGGCTGTAAGAAACAGGAACAGAAACCCAAAGGCACGCTGCGCTAACGCACACAGAGGGCGTGTAAACCGTGCACCAGACAGAGCAGAGCTGCCAGGAACTGAGCAGGACGACCTGTAAGGGCCCCAGAGGAGCAGCCGCCACCCACCAACCGTGTGGCGGGGGGCTAAGCGGTCGTCACACAGCACTGACGCTGCTGGTGCCCACGTGTGCACGGGGGTTCTGGGTGCCCGGCCTGAGCAGCCTGCAGGGCAGGGTCCTCTGGAAGCAGTGACCGCTTCTTCGCTCTGGGCCGGCTGACTAAGGCGTGTCACAACTCCACTCTTGTAGAAAGGTTTTCGGTTACCTTCCCAGGTTGTGATTTCCAGGTTATGCTGGTCTACCTGCCTCCTGTGTTTTCATGAGGAAATCAAGCTGCTTGCCTTGCGGGCCTCAAGAAGAGAAAGTCAGTCTGTTGTGACTAGATGGCATCTCTAAACCTGCCTAAAATCGGTGAGCGTCATGCCTGCTTGCGAGGCAGCAAGAAAAGGGGGTGCAGCTGCTCGCTTTGAAATGGTCCCCAGGCCAGGCCCCTGGAGTTTCTGTGACTCTAAAACCTGCTTCAGCCTGGAGGTCTGGTTGCTCAGAGACTCGGCCCTTGGAGGGGGCGGAAGCAGCGTGCTAACAGCTGAATGTTGCCCAGAGCCGAATGGGATGGGGGAGCAAAGGGACAATACGAACCCTGTCTGCCCGGCTTTCTGGAGTCAAACTTCTCCATTAAGATGAAACCAATTTAAGCTAAGACGCAGTCCGGGCAGGCAGGGGAGGCGGCCCAGCCTCACCCATACCACACTTGTGAGGCTGAAGGGCGCTCCCTGGCCCGGTCCTCCCAGCAGAGGCTTTCCCCGGTGCTGTTCCGTCTGCTTGGATTGCTCTTCCCTCCCCTCTTCACCTGCTGTGATCCCCACATTAGCACTTAATTCAGACTTGACTTCCTCAGGGACCCCTTTTCCTCCACGGGGTCAAACCTCCCTAGTCGAGGAAGGTGTTGCGACCACTCCTGCAGAACACTTAAGCCGGCCGCGGTTTCACTCTTGTGTGAGTAACTTCCTGCGTCCCATGGGACAGTCAGCCCTCCGAGAGCAGGGACCGTGTCTATTTACTCACCGCTGTTTCCCCAGCACTATACGTAGGGCCTGGCCCATGCAGACATTCCAGTAAATCTGATCAAAGAATGGATGAGTGCTCCATAAGCAGTCTTTTTTTTAAATTATTGCAAAGTTCCAAAATGAACCAAAACTGAAAAAGCATAAATGAAAGTACAACAGACGTTTATGTAGAAAACATTAATGCAGTAGCTTCAACACAGGGTTCAACAGAATCAGTCAGTTCAGTTCAGATTAACGTCAGCATATTACAAGGAACTAAGAAGCCTCGAGGGGTCCCTGCCCGGGACGGAAGGACACTGACTTCCAGGAGGCCTTTCTCCCTGTCTCGCCTTCCGAAGTGGCAGCCACACCTTCTGGCTCTTGAAACAGCTCAGGCGCCTCCACGCAGGGGGCGGCAGCACAGAGCCACAGACAAAGCCGGCCAAGGGCCAGGTCCTGCATCCCCACCAAAGGAGGGCTCGGCCAAAAGGCACTGGGGCTTAGAACACAGAGCGCTGTGCCAAGGACCGGGCAGGGACAGCAGCGCTGGAGACCAGCTCAACAGGCTGCTTTGGGTGTAGGCGGGTCAGGGCTTCCCGGTGCCCCCCACGCCCCAGCCCAGGTTGCTCAGGTGGACCACGGTGAGGGTGCCTGGTGACGCTGGAAGGGCAACTCACTCTGGAGCGTGCTGGGCAGAGACAGAGCCGAGGGCTTTGCCTATGAGGACCTGTCTGTGTGACCCGCTCGCTGTCTGCAGCACAGGGAGTTCGGAACAGGGAGAGACCTTTCCAACAAAACGTCTTGTTTTTGACTACACTGAGCTTAATGTGAACAGGCAAGTCCTCTTGAGGGGTGGGAGGCCGCCACATCTCTGAGGGGCAGAGGAGGGTGCTTCGGAGCTTGCCCTGGGGCATGCCGGGTCCCGGGAGCAGGCACGGAGGAAGGTGGTCAGGCAGAGGTGTCCTGCTGCCCCTCTGGGTTTTCAGTTTAAGCTCCGGTTAACCTCCTGCCGCAGCTTCTGTGCGGGACCGTTCCTGGGCTCAATCTGCAGGAGGTGGTTGATGTCCGCAAAGCTGGCTTTATAGTCCTGAGAGGAGAGAGAGGGTGTGGGGATGGAGCCCTGGCCCCGGGAGACCAGGCGGGGGTGGGGACCGCTGCTGAGCCCGCTGGAGGCCTGCCTGGAGCACCCGGGCCCCTGGACCAGAAGGCACGTGGCAGGTACGCCTCACCTTAGCCGTGCTCTGGAGGTGCCAGCACAGGCACAACTGGCTGGAGCCCTGTTGGTGCCTCCGGCCAGAACCTCTTTACCTTGAGTGCCTTGTAGGCTTGAGCCCGTCTGTAAAACGCCTTCACGTTCTTTCCGTCCAGCCTGAGGGCTTCCGTGCAGTCCTTCACGGCCTCCTTGTACTGCTTCAGCACCAGATGGCAGAGCGCCCTGAGGGGAAAGAGCAGGCCACGCAGCGGTCTGAGGAGCGCCCTGCGGCTCCCCGAACGCACCGTGCTGGGTGCTTCCTACCTCCCTCAGTCCTCACAGCCACCCAGCCCCCTTCTGCAGAGGTGACGCGGCTCAGAGGGTTGAAGGGACGCGCCAAGCTTCCACCACTACAGAGGGGCAGACCTGGGACTCAACCCGGGCTCGAATGACCCGAGATCCTGACCCTGTTCGGTGCTATTGTTCTCTCCGCCTTACACTCCCACACTGTACTCTTTCAAGCTATAAAAGGCTTCCCGAAACGCTCCCCTTGATAAAAAATTATCTACCTCAAGAAAAAAAACAAATACACAGGCTCTAAGTAAATAGCAGGCATGCTGACATGTTAGGGGCGAAATGTAAAGATGTCTACAACTTACGCATCAAAGATGATAAAGTGGATCAATAGATGGCTATAGTGACAAAGCAAATATAACAATATTCTTTTTAACTGAAGCGTACTTGATTTTATAACAATGTTTATGAATTTAATTGGGAAGTATATGGGTGTTCAATACATAATTCATTCAACTTACATTTTGAAAATTTTCACATTCTGCATCAACTGGGCGGGGGGAAAGTATATATTTGTATCTCTCTCATTCAATTTTAGTCCTTTCCCCCAAAGATAATCACTAAAAACAAAACAGATATCCATTCCACCTCACTTTTTAACGGATACGTAGTATTCACTTGTATGTACCATAATTTATTTTATTAATTCCTTATCAGTAGACATTTTTCAGTTTCCAGTTTATAAATAAACGATGCTACCATGAACATCCTTGCGCATAAATCTTAGACGCCTATGAGGAGGGACTGCTGCATCAAAAGGTACATACATTTACATTTTTGATTATTACCAAAATGCTCTCCAAAAACCAGCTGACCCTTGAGGAACACGGGTTTGAACCGCGCAGGTCCACTTATATGCAGATTTTTTTCAGTAACAAATTCTACAGTATTACACCATCTGCATTTGGTGGACTCCATGGATGCAGCAGAACCGCAGATACGAGAGGACGACTGTGAAGTATGCTGAGATTTTTTGACTGCAAGGAGGGTCAGTGCCCCCAACAGCCGCCTTGTTCAAGGGTCAAGTGTACTTAAGAACAGTTACTAACAGAGACTATTTTCCTGCAACTGTACCAACCCTGGGTCTCAACCTTTAACTTCTGCCAATATGAAAGAAAATAGCATCTGTTTTAATGTAGTTGCTTTAAATATAGGTAAAGCTGAGTGTCTTTATATAAGATTTTTAAATCTTATGAAATAAAATTTATCCAACTTCTTTAATGACTTCTGTGGGTCCCCCTCCACCACCACCAAATACCTTCCCCACTGCAAGACAGTTAACCCACACACTGTTCTAGAACTTAATGGTTTTACTTTTTACATTTGAAACTGTGATCCACTTAGAATTTATTTTAAAAAAAGGAGTGAGGGTAGGGATTCGGGTTCCTTTTGAACTCTCTCCAGCCAACCCAACACCATTTATTGGATAATTCCTCTTTTTTTCCCACACTTTATCATATCTAAGTTCTCTTATGCTGTTATTCTTTTCCTGACAAATTATGGAATTATTACCAAAAATGTAAAAAAATTCTAGTATTTTCACTGAGATTGCATGGAACTTATAAATCAACTTAGAAAAAGCTTCTCCTTGTAACCATTTAAAAGCAGGCACAAATTCTGTGGCATTCTTCCCATTGAAGAGGTCCTATGTTCTTTCCTCTTGAATGTAGGCAGGTTCTGTGACGGTTCTGACCAATGAGTACAGAGGAACGTATGAGTCCCAGTGGTCGGCTACAGGGGTCTTGTAGCGTCAGCCTGTTCTCTGGGAACACCTGCTCTTGGAGCCTTTAGCTGCTATGCGAGAAGCCAACTACCCTGAGGCCACCATGCTCTGAGGACACTCAAGCCAGCATATGCGACAAGGCTGCCAGGAGAGGAGAAAAAAGGCTCCAGCTTGCTCTATCAGTTCCATTCCCCAGCCATTTCAGTCATCCCAGCCCTGGTGCCAGATATGCAGGAGAAGTGTTTAGATGACTCCAGTCCCAGCTACCATCTTGTTGACCCTGAATGACAGACCCGGAGTAAGAACTGCCCTTTCCGAATTCCTGGCTCACGAATCATGAGCAAAATAAAACAGCTGTTGTCAGCCACTAAGTTTTAGAATAGTAGTCCCTGATCTAAATTTGAACATAGAAGAATTCTAAGGAAACTAAAGTGTTCTCTCAATGGACTCTGGTAATTTAAAGAATTAGCCAAATTTCTGGGAAGCAGAGGAACCACAGTATAAGCATTAGGTACTATTTGGTGACTTCCGAATATAAATGTTGCAATGAAAATAACATATGCACTCCAAAGATTATATTCAAGATGTGAAAAACGCATAACTTTGGCCTATAAAATAAACACCCTTGGCTTTTGGTAAACAGAATGATTTTGTATCCAATCAGAAGGGTTTTCATTATGAAGGAGACAAGACAAGTGAGTGAAAAGGAACTCAGGCTTTGGAGTATAAACACCTGACTTAAATCGCAGCTCCACCATGTATTAGTTGTTTAACTTTATGATCATTTAATTCTAAAATTAAATGATCTGGGACCATGACCTAACCTGAAGGACTAACCTGAAGGACTGCTGTGAGTACTAAATGAGACTCTTCGGAGGTCCATTCAGGGCCTGGCAAATTGTAGGTGCCAAGTACCTGACAGTGATATCCACTCAGGTATCAACTGTACAGACAGAACCGGAGCCTAAGATGATGCGCTGGTCCATACAGATGCATATGTACGAAATGGAGCATTAAAATGGCATCCAGGATGTGGTATATTCCGCCACAATGGATAGGAAATTGATCTGTATAAAGTTTTCAGTCTTCTAAATTAAATTTATACAATCAATGTAATTACATTCAGTCTTCTAAATTAAAGTTATACAATCAATGTAATTATAATGTAATTACAACCAAAAGCCCAACAAGATACAGTTTGGAATTTATCACAGTGAACCTAAGGTTTAGCTAGAAGATCAAAGCTGGGAAAATAGCCAAGGATACTCTGATTAAGAAGATTAAGGAAAAGACCAGTCCTACAAGATATATTGCAAAGCAATAGTAATTAACAGTGTGGCACAGACATATTTGCATGAAAATCAGTATTTAAATAAAATCAGTGTTTAAATAAAACACTGTCCTGAATGTGGTAAAAATCCAGGAAAATGGGTTAATAGAGGTCTCCAGCAACATGAGGTAATAAGCAAGGCCAGAGAGCCCACAGAAAGAGGAGTTAGAAGATGATGCTGGACTTCCCTGGTGGTGCAGTGGTTAAGAATCTGCCTGTCAATGCAGGAGACACAGGTTCGAGCCCTGGTTCAGGAAGATCCCACATGCCGCAGAGCAACTAAGCCCGCGCGCCACAACTACTGAGCCCGCGAGCCACAACTACTGAAGCCCGTGTGCCTAGAGCCCATGCTCTGCAACAAGAGAAGCCACCGCAATGAGAAGCCTGCGCACCGCAACGAAGAGTAGCTCCCGCTCGCCGAAACTAGAGAAAGCCCACGCGCAGCAACAAAGACCCAACACAGCCAAAAATAAATTAAAAAAAAAGATGCTGCTGCACAAACATGAACAAAGGGGCTGCAGCCCTTTTTCCCGAGTTAGCCTGGCTGACTGAGGCACCTGGGTCCAACTGGCCAGTAAAACCACAGATCCAAAATGCCAAAATCCATGCTTTAAAACTAAAAGTTCCCTTTTCAACTCATTTGGCAGCAAAACCTGACTTGAACTTACATGAGGCTGCTTAGTCTTTCTTTACACCATTCCATGTGATCCTGGAATTTCCGTATGTTTCACTGCAGAAACACTTAACGATTAACTTCCGCGAGATGCCCAGACCCTGCTGGAGTGTTATGGGACTCAGCATATGCACTATGATACCTTCCTAAAATCGGAAACACATTTTATCCCAAGAGTTTTGGGTAAGGAACGGTGAGCCTACAGGAGACCCAAGATTTCTGAAATAAAGAGTAATGTTGGGAAGGAGAAACAGACTCACAAGATTTATTAACGACTTACAACAAATGTTTGGATCAGATCTGGTCCCTTGCTGAATGTTTCAAGCTTCTGACAGTAAAACTAACAGATCCCACTGGAGCCAGGTTCCAATTCTGTCTCCGCCATTTACCGGCTGGGTGAGCTGAGGAAAAGCCCTTCCTGCTCTGAGCCTTGGTTTTCTCAACATTAAAACAAGATGAGCATCTACTACCAATACCTTTGAGGGCTACTGCTGAGCAGGGACTCCTACACAATAAAGAGACAGTACCTTGGCTCCCAGGCTCTCACTGTTGGTGGAAAGAATCACCGACCACTGGCAGCAGCTCAGGGCGCAGGCCCTTCTATAGCGCCGCAAGTCCAACCCCTCAGGCTAGACTGGACCCTTCTCTCTTGCTCAGGCCAGGCAACAGTTAATCCATACCCTGGGTTCTGCCCTGGTCCTCGCAGACAGACAGTGCCGAAACTTCTAACCAGAGGGTCTTGGAGAAGCCCACGGGGTGAGAGTCAGGGAAGGTGCAGAGGCTTTGATACTTGTGTTGGGGGTGTGTTTGCATAGCAAGCCCATAGCTTTTACTCACATCCTATGTTTTTCTGGTTAATGAAAATTTGGGGGGTGGGGGGGTGAACAAAGCCCAGGCTCCCCATGGGCACCCCTCAGTTTCTGCCCTTTAAGAGCGTGAGTGCCACTGGCAACGCCTATCCCACCGTGACCAGAGTGTGAATGCACGTTTTGAGCTGTAACACACAGGCATACCTCGTTTTACTGTGCTTCACAGATATTTTGCAGATATCAAAACTGAAGATTTGTGGCAACCCTGCATCGAGCAAGTCTACTGGCACCATTTTTCCAGCAGCATTTGTTCACTCATGTTGATAATTCTCACAATATTTCAAACTTTTTCATTATGATTATACTCGTTACAGTGATCTGTGATCAGTGATCTTTGATGTTACTACTACGACTTGCTCGCATGATGACTGGCAATTTTTAGCAATAAAGTATTGTTAAATTAAGGTACGTACGTTGTTTTTTAGACATAATGCTGTTGCACATTTAACGGACTACAGTATAATGTAAACGTAACTTTTAGATGCACAGGCAAACCCCAAAACTCGTGTGACTCGAGTTATTGCGATATTTGCTTTACTGTGGTGGTCTGGAACTGACCCTGCGATATCTCCGAGGTATACCTGTACTGACTAAATGCTGGGATGCAGAGCCCATCACAGTCTAAGAGAAGACTACGGGAGAATGTTCAGTGTCCTGAAATCTTCCCAGGCCAGCCGTGTGGAAGGTACCTGTTGCTGTACGTGGCGGATTCCAAGTTACTAAACCAGAGGCTCTCATTGTACTTCTCAATCGCTTGCTTATGGTTCCCCTTCTTTACAAGCTCATTGCCTTCCTCCTTCAGAACTCTGGCTCTCTCCACATCCCCAGCAGAAGGCACTAGATACAAATTCAGAAGAGGAAAAAACCATGGAGCAGGTGCCCAGCTGAGCTCCAGGAGATCTCTTGGGCAGCGTCTCTTCTAAGCCGCCTACAACGCTCTCTCCCCAGAGCGTTCCTGCACTGTGTAAAGCATCCTGCCTGAGTAATGAGACCCCCGATCAATGGCTTCTGGGATATTAAACAGTTTTTCCTTTGGAAGAGATTGGGATTCCTGATATAAACATACTTTTACACACACAATGATAAATACACAATAAAAAGTAACCCAGGTTCTGGCCTCAGCACTGCCACTCAGTAGTTGGAAGTCCTGTGTGACCTACCTAATGCTTCTGGACCTCAATTTGCTCGCCAATACATTGGGGGCAATATCTACTCCACACAGGGCTACTGTTAGGATGAAATGTGAGAAAACAGGAGAAAGTGCAGAGCACCCTATAAACTTAAAGTAGGAGAATACGTGAGAAAGTATTTAAATAAACAAGCATCTGGTAAAAACGGGTGAAGATCCTGCGCTTCCAGAAAAGGGCAGCGGTATCTGCTACTCCTCAGTTGTTTTGGTCTGAGCCTGTGTTCTCCCCAACTCGACACCTGCAGCTGTGCCCCAGCCTTCGGGGTGGCGGGGTGGGGAGAGGGAGAAAGGGAGAAAAAGAGAGAACAAGGTGAAATGCCAGCTGCTCCACCTGGCCTTGGGGCCCCCCACTGCACCGCCCCAGTTAATTATTCCAGCCCCAGCTCCCATATAACCTGCTTTTTCAATTTTTAAAAACTATCTTTATAAAATACTCAATACTTATGACAAGGGTAAGGTTTTAGGAATAAAACTAATACCCTTGAACTCATCCCTCACCTTAAGAAACAGAACATTTACTAAGACCTTTGAAATCCTGTGAGCCTCTCCCACAATCAATCCACCCCAGGAGGAAACCATCGTCCCCAGTTCTATGCACACCAACGCCCCCGTTTTTTGGTTAGTTTAACCAAATATACAATCGTCTCTATAAACTGTTTATTGTTTACGTTGTTTTAGAACTTCACATAAAGGAATACCTAATTCTATGTATTCTTTTTCCCCTCAAAATTATATTCCTGAGATGCATCTGTGTGGATGCACACACCTGTAACTCCTTCATTCATTCCCACTGCTGCAATGCAACTGATTTATCCGTTCTACTGTTTATGGAGACTTGGGTTATTTTGCTTTTCGCTCTTACCAAATTTTTTTAATTAAAAAAAATATATTTATTTATTTTTGGCTGTGTTGGGTCTTCGTTGCTGCGTGGGCTTTCTCTAGTTGCGGCGAGCGGGGGCTACTCTTCGTTGCAGTGCGCGGGCTTCTCGTTGCGGTGACTTCTCTTGTTGCGGAGCACAGGCTCCAGGCACGCAGGCTTCAGTAGCTGTGGAACGCGAGCTCAGTAGTTGTGAGGCACGGGCTTAGTTGCTCCGCGGCATGTGGGATCTTCCCGGACCAGGGCTCGAACCCGTTTCCCCTGCATTGGCAGGAGGATCCTTAACCACTGCGCCACCAGGGAAGTCCCTCTTACCGAATTTCTGCTCTGAACGTTCTTGTACATGTCTCCTTGTGCACACGTGCAGGAGTTTCTCTAGAAGCAGAGCCAGTGGGTTGCAATGCGCACACATCCTCAGCTTCACCTCGGCTCTGCAACGCACCCCACGCTGCCCCACGCTTGTCCCCGCTAGCCACCAGCGATGCCCCACCACTTCATTCTCTCACTCCTTCCACTGCCTCTGCCAAAAACCCCCTTCCCTTCGCGCCTGAAGAGCTCACCCTTTCAGGCCCAGCTCAACCTGTCACCACCAGGAGCCTTTCCCCAGCTCTCCCAAGCACACTGACGGCAGTTCCCAATTTGAATTCCTCAAACATTAGAGACTCTAAAGCACCTGTTCTTCCTCCTGTATTTTATTATTTTTTAAAATTTCTTGAGATACAATTTATCTACCATAAAATCCACCATTTTAAAGTGTACAAATCACTGATTTTAGTGTATTCCCAAAGTTATGCAACCATGACCACTACCTAATTCCAGAACGTTTTCATCACCTCCAAAAGAAACCCCATACCCATTAGCAGTCCCTCCCATTCCCCTGCCCCCATCCTCGGTAACCACCAATCTACTTTCCGTCTTTTAGGATTTGCTACTGTGGACATTTCATCTAAACGGAATCATACGATATGTGCTCTTTTGTGACTTCCTTCACTTCGCATAGTGTGTTCAAGGTTCATCTGTGTTGCACCATGTATCAGAATTTCCTTCCTTTTTATGGCCAAGTGATGTTGCACTGTATGGATATACCACATTTTGTTTATCCATTCATCATCTGAGGGACATTTGGGTTGTTTCCACTTTTGGGCTGCTATGAATAATGATGCTGTGAACATTTGTGAACAAGCTTTTATGTGAACGTGTGTTCGATTCTCTAGGAGTGGGACTGCCGTCGCGTAGCTCTTAAGTGTATGTTCGTTTTAATGCATCTCACGTGAAGCCCTTTACACACATAAAGCTTTCAGCCCCGGCTTGGGACTTGAGCGAGCAGATAGGAACCTATCTCACCAACAACACATGGTGGGGTCCAAGTCAGCTGGAAAGCCCAGCCAGAGTCCCACTGGCAATTCTCTTTCCTCTCTCCCGTGCCCTGAGAGGCTCGATGGCTCCTTCAATTCAAGATGCTGTGTATTTGATAACAATTCAGAGGGCTGGGGTAGGGGAAGTGGTGGCAGGAAAGTTTCTTTTGACACTGATTGTAAGATACCTCCTGATTTTAAAAAGTTAAATTGTTTGGGGGAGGGGAGAGGGATTATTGCATTTTTAGACTTGGGGAGATTAGTCTTACATTTAAAGGTCACCCCCAGAGGCCAACCCAGCATTTTTATAGAGGAGGAAAAGGAGGGATGGCTCCACAGCTTAGACAACAGTGCAGGCCAACCCGTACTGCTGAGGCTGCAGAGAGAAGGGGTGTAGACACAGAAGCAGCAGGCAAGGCTGGGTGGTGGTCCCTCTACTGAGCATCTCTGATGTGGCCTCCGGGGGCAGCCCGTGGAGAGAAAGGTTACTCTGTGCTACATCAGACACTAAGCAATAGGGATCTGTTCCTTAATTCTCCATACCATGGTGTCACAGGAAAGGCTGAGGAGCTCCAAGGGGCAGAGCCCAGAGAACTCTGGACTCCAAGCCCAACCCTGTTCCTTCCATAATGCCACGTATTACTTCACCTCCCTGGGCCTTGGTTTCCCGATCTGTGCAGTCAGGAGAGTGATCCCTTCCCTGCCTGAGTCACTCTGTCATTATCAGGACCAAACAAAATGAGTTAATAGGGAGGTGAGCATTCTTTAAAATGACGGACACGTGGGTGATGACGTATCATGGGCCTGGATTCATTTAAGCTCATTGATCTATTCATCCACAGATATTAATAAGCACCTGGTTATAGTTCAACCTCAACTACCTCTTAAAGTAACTACCACTACATTTTTATTACCTACTGTACGCTTTGTTTATCTAAGTCACTCTAATCTCAGAAGCAGCTCCTTAGGCTTCCCTCCTAGTACTCATGCCTCCTACTCCCTGCCCAATACTCACGCCTTCCTGAAACCTGGGTCTTTACAGTGGTCTCCTTCTCGGGACTCTTTCGACGCATTAACGTTTTGGCCTTCCTCCTGTATTTTAAATTGCTCTGTTTACGCGTCTCAGTCTCTCACTGGGCCGAGAGCTTCCCGAGGGCCTCTCTGGGCCACACTGCTCAGCACAGGGCCTGGGACACACCTGGCCGTGACTCCAACAAAAGAATGAAGTAAATGGTAGGTGCACTGAAGGCGTCGAGTTCATTAGCGCCCCACGTTCTCGTTCTAGGGAGGGAATTCTCCCCACGGCCAGATAGGTTTCCTCCTGGGAAGGGGAACGACTCCTGCCCTCCTGTACACCCGATGCAAGGCTCCAGCCCCACCTCCTCAACACCTCACCTCCCATCCTCAATACCTCACTTGCTGGGCTGGGAGGACTCCCCTGGAGCATTATTAAGAGTTTCCAGTTGCCCCTGCCTGGAGGAGGGCCTCTTGTTTTTATAGAGCTGAGGTGGACAGTCTCCTGTTTGGGGCTACCTGGCTTTGATCTCCCGTCTCTTACTCATCCTCCTCCAGGGACTCATACAGTGTGTGTGTTCCTCTAGCTATGGAGGTGGAGCAGATGGCATAGAGCTGAGCTCATCACAAAATCTCAAGCCCTGGTCACAGTGACTAGTGTAGGGAATGGCCTGTGACCACATAAGGCCAAAATGAATTAAGAAAAGAGGAGCTAGGGATTTGGGGGAAAGAAACCCTCTCTTAGGTAGCTATCAGAAAAAGAACTCTTTCCCTCTGGGTCATGAGGCATGGCACATGGATGCGAGTCAGTGAACTGCTACAGCTGTTGTACTACTTTGGAGGGAACACTGCCTGCAGACAAAGACGATACACATTAGAGAAGAGCGCAGACAGAAGTGCAGAGAAATGGAGCCAGAGTCTGATGATGTAGTGAGCTGCTGGAGCAAGCCATGCCTGAACCCGAACTCCAGGCCTTTCAGTTATACGGGCCAATAAATTCTCTTTATTATTTTTACATGAAGTTTTTCTGTTCTTTCAACCAAAAACATCCTACATGATACATCCAAATGCTGCCGGAGGAATGAGAAGGGAACGAACACCGGATACCTGTGCGCCAGGCTGGGAGCTCAACGAGCCTCACATCCCCTAATCCCTACACCTGTGGGGTAGGCTTTCTCATCGCCCACTGTAGAGCTGAGGAGACAATCTCTAGGAGGTTAAGGCCTTTTTGGTTTGTTTTTTACTTTGTTTATAGGATTTTTAAAAGAACTCATCCTACACGAGGCCAATTTTTACAGGATTACTCTAAAGAAAGTGGCTCTGGGGAGACTGGACTCTCTCCGGGCAGGAAGTCACAGCTTACCTCTGCTCTTCGTAGCTGTGGTTTCTTTGGATTTGCTTTTAGCTGTCTCTTTGCAGTCTCCCGAAGGCATACACTCCCACCTCTTCTGAGCGGAAACAGGCACCAAGGGGATAGAGGGCAGCTTCTGGCGCCACTCGGGCCCAAAGGAGTCCATAAGAGCTCTGGTCATTCTGGAAAGGCAGGCAGGATCACAGAGAGGTTTCCAGCTGGGTCACGAAGATATTCCTCCTCTCGTAAGCCCAAAGGAGGTATACGAGAGCCAGTTATCATCTGCCCCTGGTTTGAACCATCTCTTTGTACCCTTCTGACTCGCAGCAGGAAAGGAACAGGAGCCTGCCACCATATACGTCTTCTCAGGTCTGCCACCACGACACCCCCTCCCTGCCTGGCCCTCGCTTGTCACACTATGTTAACTTCAAAGGGATGATCTGGTGCTTGCTAAGGTAATTAAACCTGACCCCCAAGGGACCATGCATGCCCCAAGAACCACATGTTTTATATTTTCTTAATGAATCTATTACAAGGCCATGCAAAAACCTGACATTTGATTAACGCTCAGAGATTTTTTTAAAAATGCAAATCTTACGTCATTCAAATTTTGAAATCTTTCAGTGGTTCCCATTTCACTAGGCTGGCAGGGCCTGAGGCCTGGTGCCCTCCCACCCCTGTTTTTATCGTGTGCCACACTGCCTCTCGATCCTCACGCTCAAGCCTTTGCATGTGCTCTCCCCTCCCCCCAGAAGAATCTCCTCCACTTCCCATTCCCCACTCCCACCTTCTAGGCTCAGGGACCATGCTGGTTTTGTTAACTGATCTCCAGCACCTGGCACATTACCTGGCACCCACGAGGGCCCATTAAGTAGGTGCTGAGTGAGTACATGAAGCTGACTGTAACTTCTGCTCCTACAACAATGTTCCGGTGTTACTAGAATGAAGAGCTCACAGACTGGTATCACTAAATACTCAGGGGCTCTAAGCCCCCAAAGCTGTTTTTCTGATCGGCCCAGCTGCTTCAAAACTCTACCCTCCTCCACCGTTCTCCCTAACCCTCCACCTTGGACTTCCTCACACCCTAAACACAAACCTACCTGCACGGGCACACAACAACTCCTATTTCTCTCCCACCAAAACAGAAGAGTCGACAGGGCCAATCCCTCCACCTCGGCTCGGGAGCCATCTTTCCCTGCCTCTCTTGGGCCGCACTCGGCCGGCACCGCCCTCTCCCACACTTGCATTCTTTCTCTCTACCGACCCCGACGCTCAGCAGCTAGCTCCCTCCTCCCGGACGGACCCCTGACACAGCAGCTACACTGCTCTGCCCCTTCCCAGCCAGGCTCCTTAGGCCCACCGCCATTTGGCTTCGGATCCCATTGAACTGCTTCCATCAGAATCACCAGTGACTTCATTCCTAAACCCTGAGTCTACGTAAGCTCATCGAAACACCTGATCTGAATGACGTCTTCATCCCCCTGAAACGCTCCTGCCTCCGTGATGCTAAATGCTCCAGTGTCCTCCTCCCGCTCCCGCTGCTGTTCCTCTGTACGTCCCTCAAATGCTGGATTCCTCAAACTCCATCCTCTTCCCCCCACACACTTGCTGTGGTGCTCTGTTTTTTCCCCACAACCTCAAGCCGCCCCTATGCTGATGACCTTCAGATCTCTATGTTTGGCCCGTATTTTTCCCCCTTTGCTCTGAATGCATGTAAATGCCCAGCCGGCTTCTTGCTTGTCTGGTCTCCGCCCCACAGTCACCTCCAACTCAGGGTGTCAACCACCTGGACGCCTCCTCTCTTCTTTCCTTCCCCCCACCCTCCAACCGCCAACACTTGTTGAAATACCACCTGAGTGTCCCCTGAATTGGTCCCACTGTTCTCTATCCACCATCTCTCCTGGATTACTGCCCGCCCCATTCCCATTCTGTTCTCCTTCATGGTCGACACAGCGGGCAGCCACTCAGCTTTTCTCTCAAATCTGCTCATGCTGCCCCCCTGCTAAAGACCCTTTCACGATGCCTCACTGTCTGGGTTAAATCCAAGCCCCTGGACACAAGGCCCTGTGTGGTCTGGCCTCACCATCCTTCCTGAACCGAGCCACTCGCGCACAGCACCATGAGCAGTGGACTTCTCGCAATCCCTCTAAGGCCTCGTACTCACCCACCTCGCACACGCGGCCCGTGCTCCTTGCTGGCCCCTGGCCCAGAGCACTACTCATCTCTCTGTCTCAGCCCACCTTCTCTGGAAAGCCCTCTCTGGACTCCCCCTGGCTGTTAGGTGCCTTCTACCACAGCACACATCACACTGCAGGTTTGCCTATGACTGACTGCCGTCCTCCTGGAGACCAGGAGCTCTACTAGGGCAGGAAGAGGTATGTCTCAGTCATCGGCCCAGGCCCTAGCGCAAAGTCTGGTACATAAGTGGCAGATTTTGTTGAATGATAGAGACTAAAAGCAGAGAGAAAACAAGTCAAGCCAGAAAGGACGCACTAAACAGATACCATGGAGTCCTGTTCAGGGTTTCTGTTAGTGTGGTGTCTGGCTTTCTAACAGACCATGCAAAGAGGGGAAACATGACCAGTTACCCAAATGAGGGCATCTGCTCAGAAGACCAGAAAGACATTTCACCTGACGGGCCTTGTGAAGGGGTCACAGTACAATATACTGAACCATATCCACAAACAACAGCCCTACAGCCTGGGGTGACAGCTGCTTGTTCTGTGTCTTACTTTCCCCACTCTAGTTAGCTCTTTGGAGCAAGTGGGGTCTACCTCTTTTTTATATTGGTATTCCCCACTGAACCCGGCTTAAACAGAGCTCAATTAAGTACGACTGTGTGAACGCATTTGAGCATCTAGGCAAAAAAAAACCACACAAAAAACCCCAAGACCCCCACAACTCAGTAATTCTGACCCCTTAAAAACCTGCTAAAATACAACAGCAGACTGTCCTTCCACACTTTCTGCACATGCTCATTAGGAGTTTCTAAGGCTAGCCCAAAGGGATCCTCCCAGAAGACGACCAAAGCAATGGTTCCAAGCTAATCAGGGAGGACAGGACATCTCAGAGAGACCGACCACAGTGGCCCAGGCTCACCTGCTGCTGCCTTCCAAGGCTGACGTCACACTGTCATCAATCTGCAGCACAGTCAGGTAGTCCATGTAGGCCAGGGTGTACTTCTCCAGAGCCTCGTAGGCTGACGCTCGCCGCAGCAAGGGCTTCATGCCAAAGGGAACCAAGGCCAGCGCTCTGGGACAGGAGGCAGAAATGTCATCGGGCTGCTGAGTCACCAGGGCTCCCCGCCACAGTTCCTGCCAGATAGGGCATCTGCAGCACTCAGTACACGGGAGGTCATTTCTGACAAGACAATGCTAGACGGTGAAGTCTTAGAAGAGGGACTTTTCAACTTAGACTGAAGTGGAGTAGGGAAAGAGGGCAGAGAACCACTACTGTTGTGAAATGTGTGCGCGTGTGCTTCGATCTTCATAGCTGCAATCCCCCGAAATCAAGAATAAGTGTCTTGTAGCTTTCATGCTTCTATGTTTCTATAGAGCATGGCCAAGTGGGAACAACAAACAGGCTTTGGAGTCAGATGGAGCAGTGTCTGAATTCCACCTCTGCCACTAACCACGTGACCCCAGGCAAATCACTGTACAGCCTCAATCCTCCACAACCCAGTTCTAGCCTGGGAAGGATGGCTGACTTACCCCACAGAGTGCTTATGAGCGCTCCATGAAGGAAACCTAGCACAGGGCCTGGGAAAACCAACTGAGCGCAGGCTCCACGAGCATGCTCACCCTTCTCCTCCTCTCCCACCCATCACCAGGGCATGAATCTAAGGCAATGTCACAGGATATCAGATCTGAGAACACATTAAGGTACATGTGCTAGTTTAGCGATGACCATGAAGGCAATCTCAGATTGGCTTGAAGAAGAAAGTATGAAAAACTGTTTAACGTTCTCTACACCTGGTCATTGCTTACTTCTTTCGAGGCTATCTATTAAGCTCCATCCCTCTTTCTTTCTCTCCCTCCCTCCCTCTCTCACACACATCCACCCCAGAAAAAAACCTGAGCAAGCCAGTCACTGGTCTGCAACTCCACCTCATTCCCAGGTCCCAGATCTCACAAAGCTTAAAGGCCTACCTCTAACTGCCCACCCTACTCCTTTCAGCAGCAGAGCTGAGGCTCCAAAGACACAAGTCAGGGGCCACAAGGACCAGAGACAGCTTCCTATTCTCAGTGACCTGCTGACACTTAGTGACAGTTCCTAATATCTGTCGCAGAGGTAACTTGGTGGGACCAGAGAAGCCCAGCCTCCCCTCCCGAGCCCCCAGCACCCCAAAGTCAGCCCTGCCCGCTCACGAAGTGCAGTCCTTGATGCAGTCTATGCAGTTCCCGTCCTTCAAGTGGCACGCTGCTCGGTTGGAGTAGAGAACACTTTCTTTTTCTGGGTCTGAAGAACCTGCCCAAGTGGAAGCAGAAAGTGCACTATTAACAGGCTGGGAAATGGATGCCTCAGGATATCAGGAGTGCATCCACACCCTGAGCTCTCTGGGCTTTAGTAAACGGCAGCAGAGATGACTGTAACCCCATCAGGCCTGGTGGTCTGATGGGCTGGCAAGTCTGGCAAGGGAGTGAGAACACCCAGCTTCCTGCCATTCACAGGGCATCAAGCATCTGCTCACTCACTCAGCTCAGCACTGAACGTGGTACCAGGCCAAAGATCAGAATGAAACAGCTCAAAGAAATCCACGCTGTAACTACCTGGGGTGTGTGTGTGTGTGTGTGTAAACCCACATTGTAACTACCTGGTGTGTGTGTGTGTGTGTGTAAACCCACGTTGTAACTACCTGGTGTGTGTGTGTGTGTGTGTGTGTGTGTGT
>NW_020837986.1:2012433-2136006 GCF_003676395.1 Aethalodelphis obliquidens | reverse complement strand
TGTGTGTAAATCCATGCTGTAACTACCTGGGGTGTGTGTGTGTGTGTTAATTTTAGTACAAGAAGCGTGTAAATCCAATAAAGAAGAAAGAGACGAAAATGTCATAAATGCTATGATAAATGGATCGAACAAGTGTTATGGGGACACAAAAAACTAATTCTACCTTCTCAGAGAGGACTTTGCCAAGTCCTCTGGGTCTGGCAGGACTACAGAGAACTTAATCAGCAGAAGGGCTCAAGCTATGCCCTGGGGAAGAAATCATTACTGCCTTTCCCTAAAGGCGGTCCTTATCCTTAGGAATCTCAGAAAGCTCAAGTCCTTTACTGTGGCCACAAGGATTTTCATTTCTAAAAATAATTTTTCAACCACTTCATACCCACTAGCATGAGCCATAATGAAAACAAAAAGTGGAAACTGTCAAGTGTTGACCCAGTGATTCCGATCCCAGGCATATACCCAGAACAACAGAAAACAAGCTCTCCTTTGAAAATTGTGAAACATATGGAAACCAGTATAAAAGATAGTTGATATTCATCACTAAACTCAGCATACAATCTGTTTGTTTCCACCTTTTTGTTTTTGATATGACTAAAGCTCCGCTCATCCCCACCCTTTTCCCTTTGCCCGCTTCCCAGTCCCCCAGAGGTTGGCATAATCCTGAACTTGGTATGTCACATTCTCATGTATGTCTATCTTTATTACATAGGTATTCACAGGCAAGACACAATATCACTTTCTTTCTTTTTTTTTTTTTGGCCATGCCGCACGGCATATGGGATCTTAGTTCCCCGACCAGGGCTCAAACCCTCACCCAGTGCAGTGGAAGCGCAGAGTCTTAACCACTGGACCGCCAGCGAAGTCCACTTCCTTTTAAAGCTTTCCCTAAGTGGCATAACCACTGGACCACCAGGGAAGTCCCTGTCCTTTTAAAGCTCTTCCTAAGTGGCATCATATTGCCTCTCCTGCAGCTTGCCTTTTTCACTAAGTATCATGTTACCATACTGATGCATGATCTCTTTCATTCAATACCAAATATAATAAAATTATCTTCTTTTTTCTCTTATTTTTGCCAGGCCCCGAGTGAGATAGCAAAGTACAGAGATAAGTAAAATACATCCTTGCCCTTAAGAAGCAAGCACAAGTATTCAAAACTTGCAATCCATCTCAAGTTACCAGAGCACGGTTGCTCAGAAAACAGCAGTGGTGTGGTGGAAAGGGCATCAGAACCTACAATCCAGCCTGCGATCCTGCACAAGTCATTCAATCCCCCTGATC
Organism: Aethalodelphis obliquidens; assembly: GCF_003676395.1. Classification (NCBI taxonomy): domain Eukaryota; kingdom Metazoa; phylum Chordata; class Mammalia; order Artiodactyla; family Delphinidae; genus Aethalodelphis; species Aethalodelphis obliquidens. The sequence continues at coordinate 2,134,731 of NW_020837986.1, read as the reverse complement.
ACATGTGCTCACCTATCGGATGAAGGTATCATTTCACAGACTTGCTGGAAGGGTTTGTTGTATTAGGTTGCTCCCTGCTCTCCTTTCAAGATCAGGGAAACTGATCAGAGAAATCAAGGGACTTGCCCATAAATTACCTAGAAAATCAGTAGCAGGATCAGAACCAAATTCTGGTCCCCTGCTGAATCCAGACATCAGGCCACCGCTTCTTGGGGCCCAGAATAAATCCATACAAAAAGACAAGTTTTTCCAGGCCAGCTGGGGTAGGATGAAAGAAGAAGGCAGAAATATCAATACCTCACATTCCTCAACAACTTTATTAAGTTGAGATGAAGAGCTGGGCCTACAGAGAAGTGTTCTAGAAAAAAAGACAGGGCAGTGGAGCAAAAGAGTGGCTTGAAACTGCAAAAATTCAAACAAAAAAGACTGAAACTTAGAGAGGATTTGGACAAAAGTCTAGCAAAATGATTAAAAACTTGGACTTGGGAATCGGAGAGACCCACATTCAAATTCTGCCTCTGACATGTCTTCACTGTGTCAGCCCAGGAGAGGCAATTTAACTCTTCTGGATCCCTCATCTGTAAAGCGTCTTACCCATAACTTAGTATGAAGATAAAAAGGGGTAATGTCAGGCTTCCCTGGTGGCGCAGTGGTTGAGAGTCCGCCTGCCGATGCAGGGAACGCGGGTTCGTGCCCCGGAGCGCCTGGGCCCATGAGCCACGGCCGCTGAGCCTGCACGTCCGGAGCCTGTGGTCCGCAACGGGAGAGGCCACAACGGTGAGAGGTCCGCGTACCGCAAAAAAAAAAAAAAAAAAGGGGGTATTGTCTATAATGTCTAGCAGGTACTCAACAAATGCTAGCCAAGGAAATGAGAAAGAGGAGGAGGAAGGCAAAGGGAAAGAGGTACCAAGGAGGGGCTGAAAGGGGTTCCAATGAGGCTCTGGGATAAGACATTCTGGAGAGGCTTTGGGCAAAAGGCTGTTGTTGGCTGAAATGAGCCGGAGGCTGGGAGAACTGGTAACAAAAGGTTACTCCTCTGTTGAAAATTCTCCAGTAGCTTCCCATCAGAGAATAAAACCCAAACTCCTTACCATGAACTGCTATGTAAAATGCCTACACAATAAGGTTCTTTCTCTGTAACTGATCAAGTCTTACTACTTCCCCCACTGGCTCCCTGTGCTTTTTGGCTCCTGGAACACACCCGCTGATTCTGTCTGGGGCCTTTGAAATTACGGTTCCTTCAACCTGGAATGCTCGGCACCCAAGACTTTGTGCAGTTGGCTTCTTCTCACCATTCAGATATCACCTCAAATGTCACTTCTGCAAAGAAGTTGTCTTTGACCTCCCATTCTTCATAAAGGAGCTCCCCAGTCAAACCTATCACAGCATCACATCTGTCTTCTTCAATAGCCCTGATCATTATTGCACAGTTGTTGTTTGCTATTTACTAGCTTAAGATCACACCTGTGGCTCCCTCACCAACAAGGATGTATGACCCTTGAGAGGAAGGACCTTCTCCATCTTATTATACACTCATTACATGCAGCTGCTGAACAAATGTTAATTTAAGTAAAGACTGACCCGTTGAGGAGAATGAGAGTTGCCTCAGGGATCAGAATGAGGCCTAAATATCAGAATGGGGTCCAATAGGACAATTAAAAAGCAGGCAGCTCACACACCTACCAGGATGGCCACTATCGAAAGAACAGAAAGTAAAATGTGTTGGTAAGGATGCTGAGAACTTGGAATCATTGTGCCCTGCTGGTGGGAATGTAAAATGGTGCAGCTATTATGGAAAACAGTATGGAGGTTCCCTGCCCCCTCAGATTAAAAATACAATTACTATCTGATCCAGCAATCCCACTTCTGGGTATGTATGCAAAAGAATTCAAAGCAGGGCCTCGGAGATATCTGCCCATTCATGTTCATCATAGCCAAGAGGTGGAAGCAATTCAAACGTCCATTAACAGATGAATGGATAAAGACAATGTGGTATATCCGCACAATGGAATATTATGCAGCCTTAAAAAAGAACGAAAGCCTGTTACATGCTACAACATAGATTATAATGTCATAGAGATTATTCAGTCACAAAAGACAAATACTGTATTATTCCACTCGTTTGAAGTACCTAAAGTAGTCAAAATCATTGACATGGAAAGCAGAAAGGTGGATACCAAGGGCTGGGGGGAGAGGGGGAATTAGTGTTTAGTGGGTACAGAGTTTCAGTGTTGCAAGAGGAAAAAGTTCCAGAGATTTGTTGTACAACGACGTGAATACACTTAACTCTACTGAACTCTACACTTACAAATGGTTAAGATAGTAAATTTAATGTTTTTTTAACCACTGTAAAAAATGTTAAAACATCTATTAATATGGAAATATGTTCCTGTTATGTCATTAAGTAAAAAAGAACCAGGAGGTCTTCCCTGGTGGGGCAGTGGTTAAGAATCCGCCTGCCAATGCAGGGAACACGGGTTCGAGTCCTGGGCCGGGAAGATCCCACATGCCGCAGAGCTACTAAGCTTGTGTGCCACAACTACTGAGCCTGCAAGCCACAACTATTGAAGCCCGCGCTCCGCGACAACAGAAGCCACCGCAATGAGAAGCCCGGGCACCACAACCAAGAGTAGCCCCCGCTCGCTGCAACTAGAGAAAAGCCGGCACGCGGCAACACAGCCAAAACTAAATAAATAAATTTTAAAAAAATCCACACACACACAGACACAAAGAACCAGTAATAAAACCATGTTACAATAATAATAATAATAAAAGTGGAAAGAAAGGCTAAGGAAGTTTCTCGTAGGATGCCCAAGCTGGGGGAAGGGGGAGGAATGGGCGGGTGGTGGGAGGGCCTGGTTGGCCAGTCGGCCTCGGGGTAAGTAAGCCCTAGGCCGACAGGGCCAGAGCGACGTCTGGGTAGCTGGGGCCGGGGGAGACAAGAGGGAGAAGGAAGCCTGGCGGCGAAATGGGGGGCCGGGGTCGCACCTTGCGCCTGCAGCATCCGTAGCGCGCGGCTGTAGAGTGTGGAGGCCTCGGCGAACTGGCCATTGCGGAAGCTCAGGTTGCCGGCGGCGCGGAGCTCCTCCACAGAGTCTGGAAGTTTGGGAGCCATCCTGGCGCCGGACCGGTAAACTGGGGGGTGGCCCCGGTTCCCGGCGCCGCGGCGTGCCCAACCGCGTCTGGGCGGAGGCACCGGCTGCGAGTATTTGGGTGCAACGGCTACCCTGGCGGGGAGAGGGCGGGACGGAGCGGGGCACGGGCGGGGCCTGCGCGGGGCCTGCGCGAACCCGAGGCTCCTAGTGCCCCTCCCTCTGCACATGCTCAGTTCTGACCTAGCGCGGAGCTGCATTGGGGTCCCCGGAGATGCGCTGGACGTTTTGGCTTGCTAGAACCCTAAGGATGAAACCGTGAACAGGTCCCTACTTGCCTGGTGTTTACATTCTAGGGGGGCCTGACTTGTAGTTACCTCATGAGCAAATGAAGGCGATAATCTCATAATGTGTTTAGTGCTATATGGAAAGCAAAACAGTAATACCATAGAAGGTGACCACGTGGAGACTTTTTAAGTAAGGGGGGTGGGGAAGGCGTCTCCGAGAGACTAATAATTGAGCCGAGACCTGAGACTATTTAGGAAATGCTGTTTCAGACAAAGGGTTAGCAAGTGCAAAGGCACTTAGGCTGGAAACTGGCACCTAGTTATCTATAGATACTGATTTTATAAATAAATGCAATGATAGATTGATGTAAATCTTTCGCTGAGGGAAACTAGCTTATCTTCAGACTCATTTGACTTCACTCTATGCCCCACTTACAGCTCCAATTTTTTTAAGCTGCTTGTTGCTACCTGTGCATATTAAGCTGTTTCTTTTGCTTCTTAACCTTTGCTTATGCTCTCCTCTTCCTGGAATTCTTTTCCAAACACTTTTTTCTCTTCCTTAATCCTGACTCAACCACTAATCAACTCAGACATCATCTCCTCCATAATCTCCCTCCTCTGCTCGTATTGCTCCCGGATTTTATTCCTAATTTAGCTCTGATTCTGTGATTGTCAGTGTCGATGAAAATTAATCAATAGTCAATCTGTGAAAGAAGTGGAAAATTTTATTTGAGCCAAGTTTGAGGATTGTAACCTGGGAACAGCACCTCAGCTCTGAGAACTGTCCCCCCATTAGAAGTCAAGGCACAGTTATATAAGTTTTTTGAGACAGAGGGCAAGTGTCATTGTGACCCCCTACAAGATCAAGAAGGAATGTTATCTTTTAAGAAGTTGTCTTTATGCTGGGAGAATGTTGCTGTTTATGGTGGAGCAGGTATTTCTGCTGATGGGGAGGTTTGGTTGATGTATAATGCAGACACACAATGCTCAGTAGGGGGGAGAAAGGAAGCCAAAGGGCAGAGAAAAATTTTTATGTCCAAATTTTTGTCTTGCCATAAAATATGAATTTTATTTCACATCAGGTAACAGTTTTTCTCAGACTGTGAGGTCTTTAAAGGCAGGAAGTAGGTCTTCTTTATTTTTCTCTCCCCAGACCTAATAGGATCTGGCACCCAACATGCACTTATAAAGGTTTGTTGACAAAAACCTGGTCTCTGCCATCAGGTATTTAGTTATACAATTGACCCCTGAACAAGGAAGGAGTTAGGGACAACCAACTCCTGCACAATTGAAAATCCGTGTGTAACTTCACTTGGCCCTCCTTGTCCAAGGTTCTGCAGCCTTGGATTCAACCAACCTTGTGTTGTGTAATACTGGAGTATGTATATATATATATATTTGGCTGCATTGGGTCTCCATTGCTGCACGCAGTCTTTCTCTAGTTGTGGCGAGTGGGGGCTACTCTTCGTTGTGGTGCGCGGGCTTCTCATTGTGGTGGCTTCTCTTGTTGTGGAGCATGGGCTCTAGGCGCGTGGGCTTCAGTAGTTGTGGCTCGCGGGCTCTAGAGCACAGGCTCAGTAGTGGTGGTGCATGGGCTTAGTTGCTCTGTGGCATGTGGGATCTTCCCAGACCAGGGCTCAAACCCATGTCCCCTGCGTTGGGAGGTGGATTCTTAACCACTGCGCCACCAGGGAAGCCCTGTGGTACATATATATTTTAAAAAAATCCACATGGACCCATGCAGCTCAAACCCATGTTATTCAAGGGTCAACTGTAATTATTTGTGTAAACTCATAACCCAACCAGACCTTAAACATTCTGAGGGTAGGGTGGCTGTTGCATCCGAATCCCCTTGCAGTCTGAATTTTGCCTGAGATTCTCCTGGCCCAGAAAATGGATCAAGATTTCTGTAAACCAATCACAATAATCTCATTCTTTTGCCAGTGATTGGGCAAGGGGTGAGCATGTGACCCTGATCTAGCCGAGGAGATAGGAGGATGTGTGCTGGGTGCTTATGGGAAATTTTTCCTTCCCTGATAAGATAGAGACACAGGACGTCAAAACAGCCTTTTTTGCTCTTTTTCTGTTGCGTTAAGGACATGGTACCTGGAGGTGTGGCAGCCATTTTGCAATTGTGAGTCAATAAGCCCAAGTATGAAAAGCCAACATGCTGAATCAGGCCAGAGAGGAAAGATGAAATCGATGTGCTTGTGCCCCTGAATCAACCCTACAACTGCTGACTTCTGGACTTCTTAGTTATAAACAAGATATGCTGTAAGGTCAGGCCACTCAAGATGGCTGTTCTCTTGCTCTCTGTACATCCCCTGGTGGACCAGGGCCTGCTGCACCTATACCCTACTCACATGACTGACCTTCCTCTGTACTTGTCCTAGGCCCCAGCTAATCATGGCTTATCAAAGGGGTGGTGAGGGGCATGCCCCTCTGCTGGTTTCCCCAGTAACTAATGAGCCCACCTGACATCAATTCCCCTATAACTGGTAATTCCCCCCCCACCCCCCAGCAAAGACTGCCACTATGTCCTGCCTGCCGTGAACTGCACACGGGTGGGGTGTCACTCCAGGACCCTGCTTCAGGCATGTAAGCTCCCCCATCCATCAAACTATTGATGTCTCTGTTGCTGATTCCAGGTTCTTTCTTCGGTCTTGAAGCTGGGCAAGCACAGGCCTTGTAGGCCTGTGGGGTGCAGCCCAACAAATGCCACTGTGCCTTAAACCACCATTTAGATTGTTCTTTTTCAGTTGCTTGAGGCTGAATATATTCTAAGTGGTATACCAGACAAGTACACCTGAGGCAAGTTGTATTTTCCCTAAATGGCTGAAACAGTATTTCCAGTTCTCCATGCTCCTCCAAAACCTTGCCACTCCCCTATCAAGAGATGGAATCGTATGTCCACTCTCCTTGAAACTGGGTGGGTCTTTGGGGGCCCCTTCAACAGGGGAAATGACATTATGTACCTTCCAAAGCTATGCCATTGAAAGGCATTACAGCTTCCTCCTGGCTCTTTCCAGAAATATACTTTAGAAGCCAGCCTTTATTCTGTGAGGAGGCTCAAGAAAAATGGAGTTGGACCCCCCATCCCTGATCACCAAGTGGGCTTCCAGCCAACACTAACACCAATTTGTCAGCCATGTGAGTGAGCCATTTTGGACAGGGATTCATCCAAATTCTGACTGCCGCTGACTGACACAATGGAGCAGAGGAATTATGGGTATAATTCTTACTTCATAGGGTTTTTTGAGGCTTAAGTGGTAGCTTAGAATTGTGCCTGGCACATAGTAGATTCTCAGTAAATGTTTTCCTCCTGTCAGGAGAAAGGCTCCATTACTCCGCTTTTAACATATGGGGTCCCATACCTGGGTGACCCTGAAAGGTGGTTGATCAGGTGTTAGGTTTTGTAGATGGCATATCTTTGAGAAAAGCAGGACAATTAAAACCAGTGAGAGGCTGCTCTGGGTAACTTTCTCTGTGAGTAAATTAGGTGGAATCTTCCACTTTCTTAAACACTTGCTGATGGTGGTGGCAACTGAGGATTTATGAACTTCCACAGCTGTAACTGGATCTCTGAGTGGAGAGGAAGCTCTGTCTCTCATGCCCAACCAGAGGGTCCAAGTGGTTGTCCAGTTTGGTGGTGCAGGCTCTGGAATCAGATCCATCTGGATTTAAATCCCCAAACCTATACTTTTAGCTATGGGAGCTTCACCTCTCTGGCCTTACGAGAATAATATTACCTAACTTACAGTGTTTAAGAATATTAAATGAGTTAATAGTAGTGGAGTACCGCAAACGTGATAAGCAGTGTCAAATAATTAATAGATAAGATTGGAGATAACGTTACAGGCTTGATATAAGGATTAAATGAGATAATATATGAAAGCAAGTACATGGTAAGAGCTTAATAAACATTAGCTATTTTTATGTCCTCAAACTGACTGAAAGGTAAGGCTCTTAAAAGGATGCGGCAATTTGCAAGCTGATGCTATGTGACATCCAATGAGAGGTCATGCACGTTCCAGCCTCCACCTGGAACAAGAATTCAACCAGAAAGAAACGGTAGGAAACCACAAATACCTCCCGCGTAGAATCTGGCTTGTTAAGAATCCACAGTTCTTATCAAGGCGGTGCTTCGCAAGAAGCCTCAGTATCTCCGTCTGAGAAATGAGCGGCCGGGCCCGAGGCACAGATGGGTTCTTGGTTTCGAGACCGAGTGTCTTGGGCGAACAATGTCGCAAGAGACAAGGACGCCGTCCCGAGCTTGATTGAGGAGGCCTCCCCTGGGAGGAGGCTCCAGTGCTCCGCAGTTCCGGGTCCGCGCCTCGGCGCTCCACGTGACTCGGGTCCACACCACGTGGTCCAGGCACGGACTTCGCGGCCCCGCCCCGCTCCCGCCCCGCGCGCCGCTTCCGGTAGGGGCGGAAAGCGGAAGTGTGGGAGGGTCTGCGGGGCGGGATCCAGGAGGTCCCGGGGGAGGATGGATCAGTGAGCGGGTCTGGGCGGCTGCCGGCAGCGCCATGGAGACGGTGCAGCTCAGGAACCCGCCGCGCCGGTGAGGGGCTGCTGGCCAAGAGGAAGGGGGTGGGGGGAGAGGGAAAGGCGGGAACTGGCAGAGGGGAGACACTGGCGTGCGAGACCCCGGAGGGGACGGACCTGCGGGGTGATCCGGCTGATGGGGCACCTGCTGAATCAGGGACCTCTGGCTGGTGGGGGTCCGGCCGAGGGGGATAAACGTGGGGCTGGTTAGAGAGATCGCTTGCTGGGGTAACATACTGGCGGAAGTGGGGGACAGGTGGGGGGAGCAGCTGCTGAGGAACGTGGGGACAAGTTAGGGAGAGCACCTGCTGAGGGCGGGGGCCGCTGGGTGAGGGCTGTCCTAGAAGGGACTCACTGAGGTAGGGAGCATGCTGAAGCCAGATGAGAACCTACGAGGGGTCTGGCTAAGGGATGGGTCGGGAACTAGCAGAGAGGAGAGCTGGGCAGACTTTCTAAGGGAGGGAGTCCCACCCGAGGGGTGCAGTGGAGAGGATCTGCTGAGGGGAAAAGCTTTGCGCCTGAGGCTGAAGATGTGCCAAGGCAGGTGGACGGTCTGGCAAGGGAGGCTTCGTGGAGGAGAGCATGTAAGAAGATGGTTTTGGTCCCCACTCTAGATGATGGCGCCTTTCATCCCTGATATCCAGGGTCCTCCAAATTTTCCTCATATCCAGCACTGGGAGGTAGAGAGGGAAATAAGAGACCATTTTCAGGACGGGCAAATTGAGGCCCAGAAGAGTTGAGACACAGTCCTGTATGTTGACTTCTTTGCTCTAGGTCTGGGTCACTGGATGTGGCCAGACTGTGCCCTTTTCAGGTCTGTATTGTTTTATATCAGCTCCAAATCCTCTTGCTCCCTGGAAATTGTTTTAAGTCAAGATCTGGGGGGTGGCTGATCTTGAAAAGTCTAATCCCCTGAGTTGGTTGCAGTTGTATCAGTGATTTGCTCTGTGGACACCAGGGTCTTCTCTCACTCTGCCACATCTGGAGAAAAATCGAGAGTAGAGACTGAGGTGCCAGTGCAGTTCGCTTCAGTTTCACAGAGACCTCTGACTTCCTGCAGCAGAATGAACTCTAAAGTAGGAAGTGTTCAGTGTGTGGGAATTCGGGGCAGTGGAGAGGTGAAGGGAAGGGATCGACAGCCTGGGCTGCGCCCTTGGCTTTGTTTGAAGGGCACAAACACTGCAGAAGGCAAATAGCTGGTTGGGATGGACTCAGCTCACCCTACTGTAGTGTGCTGAGTCTGAAATAAAATCATTATTGCACTCATCTAGCACTTACTGGGCGCCAGACACTATTCTCAGTGCTTTCCATGTCTCTTGTTGAACCATATGAATTTGCTGATATTTGACCATTTTTGATCTATAAAAATAGAAGTTTCATTTGGTTAAACTTATCGTTGATTCATTTGACCCTCACATCAATCCCATCACCTGTATCTCTATTTTACAGGTGAGGAAACTGAGGCCCAGAGAGGTTAGTGATCAGCCAAAAGTCCCACAGTTACTAAGTGACAGAGCTGAGATTTCTTTTAAAATTAATTAATTAATTAATTTGTGGCTGAGTTGGGTCTTTGTTGCTGCGCACTGGCTTTCTCTAGTTGCGGCGAGCGGGGGCTACTCTTTGTTGCGGTGCGTGGGCTTCTCGTTGCGGTAGCTTCTCTTGTTGTGGAGCATGGGCTCTAGGCGCGCGGGCTTCAGTAGTTGTGGCACGCAGGCTCTAGAGCGCAGGCTCAGTAGTTGTGGCGCACGGGCTTAGTTGCTCCGCGGCATGTGGGATCTTCCCGGACCAGGGCTCGAACCCGTGTCCCCTGCATTGGCAGGTTGATTCTTAACCACTGCGCCACCAGGGAAGCCCCAGAGCTGGGATTTTAATCCAAGCAGTCTGGTCCAGAGTCCATGCTCTTGGCTGCCTCAGTCTGATGCCTTTCTGGAAGTATCCCTGTTTCACAGGGCCTTGTGTATGTTAGCAGATATATGCTATAGCACCATAGATCCAATTATAAATGGACACTGGTTATAAATCCTTCTGAAACGTGTTCGTTCTCTCCCTGAGGCCCTGGTTTAATTGAAAAGAGAATTAGGAATCTGCGTTTTGCTTCTGCTTTTGCCTTGTGCTGTATAATCTTGGGCAAAAGAGTAAACCTTTTTGGTTTTGACACACTCATTTCCTGGGCCTTTTGGATTTTAAAAATTTTATTGAATGTGCAAGAGAAAAGCATTGCAGGGCTGAATTCTTTTTTTTTTTCTTTTTCAAATTATGTATAATTTTTAATCAACATACAGGAGTACAACTCCTCTCATGAAGAGGGCAAGTACTCTGTAACACCTATAAGGTTGCTCCAAGCTTTTCTAACCTTACAGTGTGATTCTCAACCATCTTCAAGATCACTGAGATTAAATAAGTGGAGTATTAGTAAACTCTTGCTGGTCAGTATTTCAAAAAAAATCGTCCAGGAGGGCTGAATACTTAAATGACTGGTGCTTTCCTGCTCACCATAGCTGGTGAACTGCCGGGACTTGCAGCCAGTTAACTTTATTATCATTTGTATCAGTTTGTTAGGCCTGCTGTGTCAGTTTCACAGACTGGGCGACTTAACAGAAATTTATTTCCTCACAGTTCTGGAGGCTAGAAGTCTGAGATCAAGCCATCAGCAGGGTTGTTTTCTGTTGAGGCCTCTCTTCACATGGTCTTCCCTCTGTAACTGTCTGTGTCCTTATCTTATGAGGACACCAGTCATGTTGGATTAGGGCCCACCCATTGACCTCATTTTTACCTTAATTACCTCTTTAAAGGCCCTGTCTCTAAATACAGTCACATTCTGAGGTACTGGGGGTTAGGACTTTAACATGAATTTGAGGGGGTTGGGAGAGGGAAACACATTAATTTTATTTTCATTAAAAAATTTCATCCATTTATCTTATATATGAGTTGTAACCCACAACAACTTCTGTGCGGAAAGAGGAATAGGTATATATAAACAAAATGGACCTGACAAGAGTTCTAAGGTGGGAGAAAGAAATTTGGGAATTAGCCAAACCGGTGAGTAACTACTTCATAAACACCCTTATTGTGTTTGGAAAGATACAGGTGTCCTTTCAGAGATTCAGATGGCATGTGTTTCCAACAAGGGAAAGCAGTCCCAATGCAGGAAGTGTTCTTTGTGTCCTTGAGTTTGACATTTGTGTGTGACTAAGTGAATGATGATAGATTAAAGTTGACGGTTTATGTAGGAGTTTATGATTTTAAAAAGTGAGTTGCCATTAGATACAAATAGTGTGGTGGAATGTGTAAGTACATTTCTGGGATGCTGGCCGTCCACGTGCCCACCTGACTTAGGAGCGGAGCATCCCCCTGTGTTGGATCCATGGAGGCTGTGTTGGCCAGGCCTGTTAAGTTATGAGCGAGCAGTGAAACTACCTAGGACCTGGGGAAGTACAGCTGAGAGGGCTGAATCATCAGAGTTGGGCTGTTTGGTTATAGTGCTTCTTCCATGAAGACTCATGTAAAAAATAGCATTGAGTCCCTTATCAAAAGATTTTCCATAGAGATCTTATTTGTCGATAACACAGTAATACTTTTTCAGGGTGATATTCTTTTAGTTTTGAAACCTCACAAGGATTGCTGAGAAAGGTTTATGATTCTCATCATTGCATTCATTAATCCATTTAACAAATGTTCTTATTGACCACCTCTGGATTCAGGCACCAGAGATAAAAAGATCCCTTAAGACCAGACCAAAACCAAACAAAAACCCCACTTAGATTGTTTTAAAGAAGTATCTAGCACTCATATAAAGTTTGTCTGTCACTGTATTATCAGAGGCCTACAGCTGTCTCTCATGGCAGTGGCCGTTTCCTTTGTTATGCTGTGTTCTCTGTAATAGTTGAAATAGTGAGTTTTGCTTTTTGTAAACCACGAAGTCACCACTTCAAAGGAACACATTTGATCTTCCTTTATATGAACTGTTTATAAAACTGTAATTATACTTGAGAAATGAGGTATTGTCCATTGTTTAAACAGTTATAAATTCAATGCTTCACCCCCCCTCCCCCGGGTTATGGGATGTTCATTCTAATTTCTGAGTTCATAGAAATTTCACTTCTGACATTGAAGAGGAATTTCACTTCAGTCCTTCTTGTTTTGAAACTGGGAGTTTTTGTGATGTCATTGGAATTTAATTCTTAGAACCTTTTGATTTTCAAAGGTCGGTGTGGTTGTGTTTGTTAATTTTCAAGTTATGGAAGTTACTGACTTGGAGCAGTTCTCCATTTCTCTAGTCTTTGACATTTATAAAATCCTGTTAAGATTGTCTTTTTGAGATCAGCGTTTATTGGTGGATACACTTGATGCGTTGAGGTGTGTGGGTTTTTTTTTTTTTTTGTCTCTTTTTTGGCTTCTTTCATGGTTTTGCCACTTTATCTAGGAAGGTACACATTTATGTGTATGTGTATTTTTTTTTGTTCAAGTCTTTTCTTGTAAAAATTGGTATTGTCCAGCTAGTTTAAACATTTTTCTTTTCAAAGAAATTTTCAGTGGACTACTTCCATATTTCACCATTTCCTGAGCTCTCCTTTCTTTGTTGTCCTTTGTAGTTTCAGGAAACCATTGTGTAGAACCCACACACGCAACTAGTCCTTAGCAAACTCCTCTTTTAAGCCTGTTAATAATTTTCAGAGGTCTCAGAGTTTTTTTTTAAAAAACCCTACTCTTAATTTATAACCTTCCATGTTTGTCATAGTCAGAAAAATCGCAGTTATCTGGAAGTTGTGAGCAGCACCTATCTGATTTCGGGAAATAGTCAGGTATACAACTGCCCATCAGAGAGGCTTGGTGAGACTATTTGAAACTCCCAGCTGCCTGGTTAGTTTTTACTTTTGGTCACGTCTGAGTGTATACTCTCCACTTTCTGTTTCTGTGATACCTACAGAATCCACGTGTTTCGACAGAAGTGCCAAAGTCTTGCTAACGGAGGGCAAGACTCTTCTATGTCTTCCTTGGCCTCTAGTCTAAGACCATGTTTCAGTTCATAGCTAAGCTTGCATTAAACATCTTTTCTGAACAGAGAGTTATGCCATCTTAATTCATGGAATCTCAAGATTTAAATGGATTCTGAAGGTTATAGCTAATGCTTAAATCCACTCTATAACATTCCAGCCACACGAGGACTCATTTTCTGTTTAGATGCTCCAGTGATGGGAATCTAGGGACTTCTTAAGGCAGTCTAAACCATTTCGTAACAACTTTAATTGTTAGAAAATTCTTACTCCTGTGGAACTGAAGTCAGCCTCTTGGTAGCTCTTCACCCTCTGGTCCTGATTCTGCTGATCAGGGTGACCAAGGACATGTGTAACATGTCCATAGACCAGCCCTTCAGCTTCCCTTAAAGGTCTCTTAGCTTGCCTTTATGGTCATTTACCAGTGAAGACTTTGTAAAGAAATCCCTAAGATGCTAATTGTAAAATAAATAATGCATTTTGTATTCTAGTTGCTAGCAAGTAAAATGTATTTTATGTTTAAATTTCTTCGTCCACAGGCAGCTGAAAAAGTTAGATGAAGATAGTTTAACTAAACAACCAGAAGAAGTGTTTGATGTCTTAGAGAAACTTGGAGAAGGGTGAGTACACAGAAAATGTAGGTGGACTAAGTAGGTCACAGTCTTTTTCCTGCCCCAACACCAGAAGGACGTGAACCTTTCTCGTGGCAATAATTTGGAAAACTAAGGAAAAGAAAGGGGAATGTTGCATATCACCACTGCTCTGGGTAGTATAGGAGGTAAATTTAATACTTGAAATGCCCTTTCCCTCTTTCCCCTATTAGTTCTATAGACAGATTTAGTGATTCCTGATCTTTTCAACACCATGGACATCTATTGTTTTCTCTCTTGTAAAATCTGTGGTTTGCATGATTTTATCTGTTTAACAAATAACACTAATTAGTTTTTACTTCATTTAAATTTTTTTTATTAATCAGACATATTTTAATTTTCTGTTCATAGCTTCTGAGAGATATGCAATAACTTGTTTCATGAAAAAAACACTGGAGGGACTTCCCTGGCGGTCCAGTGGTTAAGGCTCCACACTTCCACTGCAGGGGGCACGAGTTCCACCCCTGGTCAGGGAACTAAGATCCTGCATGCCACACAGAGCAGCGGGAAAAAAAAAGGAATTCAGCATTTTATCAATAGTTAATGCAGCTTTGGGAAATACAGTAAATAAGTCAAGGACTGTCACTACCTTTACATCTTTCCTAAGAGATCCAGAATTACAGGTGGGGAACCAGAGGACTTCTTGAAACACAGATTGTGAATGAGTTTATAAAATACTGGTGAAATGATATTTGGTAGTAGATAGTGGCCGTTATTGGCTTTCCTGATACAATAAACGTCATATCATAAGTTTTTATACTTTTACATATATTGATACTTTTAATCTTTGTATGTTTATTTCTTTTTCTTAAGGACCAAGACATTAAAATATTAGAGACACCCTTTCTTAAGTTTTTGTTGTTCATTTTTGAATAGGTAATCAAGTCACATGATCCAGAATTTTAAAAGTGTTACAATGAAAAAAATTTGCCTCCTGTCTCTATCTCTCAGCCACCCAGAAGCAACCAGTATAGCAGTTTTTTGTGTGTTCTTCAGAGGTAGTTTATGCTTATATAAGCAAATAAACATGTGGGTGTGTGTTTGTGTAATTTTGTAAAATCTCTTGGGAGTACTTCTGGTTCAAGAGAAGACCTGAAATGTTAACTTATAAAAATGTCAAATTAATGTCTGTTCTTTAAAATCAGCTTTTATATGTCATTATATTATTTCGGAGTTTAGTGTTATTTATGCCTAATATAGATATGCAATGTTAAACCCAATCCTGGATTACACGGAATAGGTTTTCATGGATTACCTCCTTGTGAAAAACATTAGTCATCATCTTTTTGTAAGTTGGAAAAATACTCTTTGGAATCAAGCAAGAAGTCAAGCAGAGAAGGGAAGTAAAAGATGACACCACCTGCGCTGCTAAAAGACAAGTACACAATGAATCTGAAACCACAAGTTGACTTGGCATTGTTAAAGGTATGCGGGGGGGAAAAAAACCCAGTCCTTCTATGTCTCTTGCTTGCCATTTTCGGCTCTAACTTGATATCCTTGGTATTTCCTCAAGGCAGTGAGTCAAAGGCCCTTAATCTAACCATGCTCACAGGTTATACTTAGAATAAGATCAAGAGTGGTAGGCATAGTTGACTTATGTATGTAACTAACTTGTTTCTTTCATTTTTAATGAAAGTATATTACAGTTGTAAGAACATAGACTCTGAAGTCAGACATATCTGGGTTAAAACTTGCTCTACTGTTTATTAGTCATAATAAACAAGTGAGCTCGAGCAAATTGCTGAATATTTTGAAGCTTCGCAAACCTCAACTATAAAGTGGGGATATTTGCATCTCCCTCATAGGGTTATGTTGAGTGTTTCATGAGATGGGACTAAAGTACTTAGTACAGTGCTTGTCACCTAATAAGACCTCGTTAAATGGCAACTATTATTATTTTATTTTTAAATATATCAATTGAAGCATTTTTTCAGACCTTATCATGACAAATGAAAGTTAAGTCGTAAGTCTTAAAGTATATTTAGGTGTTTTTGAAGGGAGCTCTGTTTGGGTTGTTTGGTTTTGAGGAATGTCAAAAGAATACTGTAGACAGAGAGTGATCAGGAATGTAAAATGAGAAACTAAGCTAATTATGATTATTTTAAATTATGTTTTAGATCTATGGATGTCTTCATTAAGGACCTTGGAAATTTCCCTGTAAAGACATCACCAGAGAGAAAACAATGAAAACTTCAGATCTTCCCATGTTATCCTCATATTGTCTTTTTAAATGATACCACAAGTGCTTGGATTTCTGTCATCCCGACTGAATGAGCCTGAACAAGCTTCATTTAATGAGCAAAATCCCAAAGGAAAACCCAAACTGCGCTTCCTTCCTAAACACAAATGGCCATGCCATCCCTAAGTAGTTCTGGAAAATGAATGGATTGTGAACTCTCACTGACATGGGCCTTGTGAAATGAGCTCTGGCTAAAAGATTGTATCGGATTCCCAAGGCTGCAGCTATTCTGCCTTTTGAGGAAATCATGTGGATCTGTGGCAGAGCAGAGCCAAAGCTCCAGACCAGGATGGATGGACAGCACTTGGAAAGTGTTTTGAATTAGAGCCTAGTGCCTTTTTTTTCCTCTTATACTTAAAGTTTTACACATTGACTCATTTAAGTTTTTAATCCTAGGATAATAACAAAAACATCTTGCCCATGGTTTCATAGCTAGTGAGTGGTATTAAGACTTATGCCTGGTTAATTTGGCCTCAAATACTGTATAATTTCTATGTTTCTGCATTGACCCTTGCCTTGCATAACTTGTGGGAAGCACTTCCATCCCCACCATCTTTGTTCTCTGCCAGTTAAAATTCATTGAGTCACTGTAGTTTTTGTTGTAGGGAATTAGGTCTTAAGGGACTTGCCTATAAGGGAGCATGACTGCTAAAGCCTTCTAAATCCTCTGTACTGTAAGTGTGATCTGTGGAATCATGAATCTTAATCGTACCTATGAGCTCTTGGAGTTTTCTTGGCTGTCCAGATAGCATAGTGAGGCGTGGAGGGTGTTCTGGTCAAGACTGCTGAGTAAGTGCACGTAGGAACCTCTCCATTTCAAATATATAAGAATAATAAATGAAAAAAAATTTTTTAAATATAAGGATACATAGCCAGCTATAGACCAGGGGTAGAGAAGATAGCTGTCATCGTAAGAGGAGAGTAAAGCATGCCTTGTCCTTGTCAGAAGATTGTGGATGGGCTTCCTGTATGGAGTTGTGGTATCATTTGCCTGTGGCCTGGGGGAAAAGCAGAGGGACTGGTCTGACTATAGGAACTGGGCCTGGACTGTATTCAGGTATGGTGTCTTGAGGGGCAAACCCCCTAAATCCTAGTGCAAGACCTGGTTTAAATTGTACAGCCTAGATGACTGAGCTAGGGGAACCATGAAACCATCCTGACATCATGAAACACTCATGACAGTGAGCACTGTGTAGAGAAGAATCATTCAAAATAAAAGGAAACCCATACAAGGAAATCCAGTACCGTGAGATAATCAACAGACCTAACAAGTGGGAGAACTCCCACCCGAGGAAATAGAAGTAATGGAGCCATCTGAAACAGGATTTAACGTTTGTTTACGATTTTCAAAAAGGTAAAAGGAGGGAATAACATCCTTAAAAGGAGAACACGAAATTATTAACATGAACAACCCCATGAAAAAGAAAAAGTTGGGCATCTTGACAATGAAAACTACAATAATTGAAGTTCTAGAGCCCAATAAATTGGATAAACAGTCAACTAGACAAGCTGAGGAGAGAATTTGTGAATTGAAAGCTAGAAGTGAGACTGATCACCAAATGCAGGACAAAAATATAGTGTTGGAAACTAGGAAGACAGCATGGATTGAGGAGGTCCAATATAGGTCCAATAGGAACTCTAGAAGGAGATTAGAAGTAATAGAGAGGAAATAAAGAGATAATACTAAGAATTTTCCAGACTTGAATAAAGCCTTCAGATTGAAGAAGCTTATGGAGTGCCAAATAAATCAACTTCTAGTTATAGTAAAATTACAGAATGTTAAGGATAAAGAGAAATCTGGAAAGCTACAGAAAGAGAGATTACCCATGAAAAATGATAACCTGATGACAACTGACTTCTTTACAGCAATAGAAGATGAAAAACTACAGTAAACGAGCTGAGGGAAAGCTATTGTCAAAGAATTCTATATCCAGAAAAACTCGTTCCAGAATGAGGGTGAAATAAAGACCTTTTCACATGTATGGGACCTAGGGTATCAAGAATAACTTTGGATGAAGTTACAGAACACCCAACTAACAGTGGCTAACCAATAAGAGCTTTAATAACTAAGTAGCAAAAAATCTGGGGGTGAAAGATTCCAGAATGGCTAACTGGCTTGATAATGGTTTAGCATTTGTGTAATTCTCATAGTCTCAAGATGGCCATGTTAGTTTCAAGCATCATGCCTCACGTGACAGTAACCAAAGCAGGAAAGGAAGTGGCAGGTGAAAATGGGCCACCTTGTTTGCTTCTCTGTTACCAGGGAGGAAAGTTTTTCCTAGAGACCCTTCAGAAGAATTCCCCTTAAATTTCATTGGCTGGAACTAGGTCATATGCTTACTACTAGTTCAGTCACTGGCAGAAGGGGATAGAAATCCTGCAACTGGCTTGTACCACCATGCTTTAGCCCCAGGGACCAAGCATTTGCCACCCTCACAAGTCAGGGTGTTATCGTATCAAGGAAGAAGGGTCAGTGGTTGGATCTTCCACACATGGTCAGCAGTTGCCTTTCCCTGGCAAAAAAAAAATGTTTTAGGTAACATTTAAGTATCATTATACTAGCTTTGCCAATATAAGGGATTCTGATGGAATGGAAATTTTTTGTGTGTGCTCTACATAGATTTTTTTAAAAAGTTTTCTGTGACTTTCACATTGAAACAATCCTTGAGCGTCATTTTGTTAGCTAGAGCACTCAGCTACTTTGATGTATTAGGTGGCACTGTTATGATCTTTTTTTTCACGAAGACAGTATGAAGAAACAGGTGTGTTTGGGAAATATGAAAGACAATTTACTCATTATTTCCCTGACAGCCATCCAGAATTGCAGTGAAAATGTAATCTATGCAAGATGATGATGATATCTCATTTAACCATCACAATTGTCTTGTAGTAGTATTGTTGTCATTTTATAGATGAGAAAA
The DNA here is from genome assembly GCF_003676395.1 of Aethalodelphis obliquidens. Lineage (NCBI taxonomy): Eukaryota > Metazoa > Chordata > Mammalia > Artiodactyla > Delphinidae > Aethalodelphis > Aethalodelphis obliquidens. Next base: position 2,116,000 of record NW_020837986.1, on the reverse strand, counting down.
TTGAGGCACAAGGTTAATAATATGTCTGTAAATGAGAGCTGATATGTAGTGGTGGTAGGACTCCAATCCTGGGTCTTTAGATTCTAAATCTATTGTTCTTTTAGCCCCCAAATTGAATAGCTACATAACCTTTTATTTATCTTGATAATAAACTCGTAAGGGAAGATGGAGCAAAAGGCAAAAAGAATTTGTATGTGCTCTGTTCACCTGATACTAGCATTTAAGAGGCTTACATTTTTAGTTTCCTTAATGTTTTAAGTATTATTGCAAATAGGAGGAGAAAGGACTAAAAGACCTCATGGGACTAGAATGAGTGCAAGAAAACCAAGACCCCCATTTTTGTACCCCAGTACAGATGTGGAAAGAATCTAGGCTTTGTATTCTGACAGACCTGGATTCATATCCTGGAATGACCACTTATTTATCACTTATGTGACCTTGGGCAAGTCATGTAACCTCTCTGAGCCTTTTCACATTTGCCTGTAAAATAGGGATGATGACCCCTTCATGACCCCCTTTTTTGTAAGGATGAACCTCAGATGATGCAATTTCTAGCAGACATCAGACATGGTAGCTACTCTATCACTGTTATTTCCTACTAATACATTCAGTAAAATTTAAATGTGAAGTTTCTAAGATGCCATTTTGTGGTAAGTTCTCTTAAGGACAATTTTTCCCTGAAGTACTTTAGCTATCTCAATTTTGCAAGTGTAGCTAAGTATATATGTCTTGGGCATGTAGGGATATAAATTAGAATGGGGAGTTGCTTGTGTTTTACCACTTTTTATCTCTTGGCTTGCTTTGACTTTGTAAATGTTCTCCTTCCCCCAATTATAGGTCCTATGGCAGCGTGTACAAAGCTATTCATAAAGAGACAGGTCAGATTGTTGCTATTAAGCAAGTTCCTGTGGAGTCAGACCTGCAGGAGATAATCAAAGAAATCTCTATAATGCAGCAATGTGACAGGTAAAGGCATCTGGTGTTATTTTGGAGATAACATGGTTTCGAATATGCTGTGATTATATTTAGAGTTTGACGCCTAGAATTGCATTTACTTAGATATTTTGCAAACGGAAGAGTTTAGTGGAATCACTACGAATGTTCTTTTCAGAAAAAAAAAATGATGAAAAAGTTTCTGTGTTTCAGCAGCTAAACTTTCAGAGTTTCTGTTTTTGCATTGTTTTGTTTTGTTTTGTTTCAGTTTAGCCCTTTTCAAAACTAGGAAGAAGAGGCAAAGAGGCAGAAGGTGGTGGTGGCTAGCCTTTTTTTTTTTTTGATAATGATCTCTCTTACTTCCTATTGAGAAAACATTTCTACAGAGACAGCTAAGAAGAGAGAATTCAAATGGTTTTCGCTCCAGAAACCTTAGAATAGCAAATGGACCTATAAAAAGAGAATACTTATTTATGTATTACTGTTCTGTTCCTTCCTTCACAATTTTAAGAAATGATTCCAGCTGAGAGTAGTTAAGTATTTTATTTTTGAGGAACTAAGATTTGTCAAATGCTGCAAGCAGGAAGTTGGGCCAGCAGGTGACCGCAGAAAAGCACGTGGTTTGCCCTGAAGCTCCATGACAACATGGGAGGTCACTGTGGTGGAGCAGGCTTCCTCAGTTTCGATTGGCAAGAGACACAAACTGAAGGGCAGTGGCAGCTCTAGGGAGTTGAAAGGAGAATGAGAAAGTCTTGCAGCTCGAGGCTGCCTTCATCTTTCTGAAGCTCTTTTGGTCCGCAGATCAACTCAGTACCTCCTGTTTGTAAAGCTTGTACCTTAAGGCAGGTGGGGCTACCTGCTAGGCATTTTGCCCAGGAGCCCTTAAGTCTTGTAGACTTGTGAATGCAATCACTTCTCTTCTCCCTCCCTCCCTTTCTTTTTTTCTTTATACTTTTGTGGTTACTTTGTGCTGGCTAAAACCCTCCTATTTCTTGATTGGAGCGACCAGAGTAAGGTAGCAGTTTTTCTTTGCCTCTTGCATAAGATATATTACAGGAGCTTTTTCCAGTGGGCAAATTGGAACTTTGCCACTTTTGATAGACTGTGCAAGAGCTGTGTTCCAAACAGGGTGTGCAAATGTGTCTAATTAAAGATGAGGGATTTCAAAGAGATTTCTCTGTGCTAAGAAATACAAAGAGATACAGGGCAGAGTGCTGGCCCTCTTAGAGTTTATAGACTTTAATTGGACAGGACAGGCTTATAGATGAACAGGAGAATCTAGTCAACAATACAGGATTGTATAGGACATACTCCAGCAGTGTACCTGACAGTAATTGCCTTGTAGAGGCATTAAATACTATAGAAATTCAGGGAAGGGAGAGCAGGTGTAGTGATCTGTATCTTAAGAGGTTTATTCATCCATTTCTTTATTAATATTCATTTTGTGTATGTGTATATTTTTTTCCCTGCTGTCCTTGTCATTGGCATGTTTCCCAGGGATGAAGGGGCGTTTGAAATTTTGAGAGTTAATGCAGCTGAGTTGGTTTTAGCATCTTCCGTTACTATGTTATGCAATATTATTTAGCCCTGATAATGATCTAGCTAAAGCTGGTAGCTTCAGAGGACAAACTATTTCATTTTAAAGGGATTTTGACATTTTTCTGAAATCTGTCTTCAAGACCCAAACTTTCAAGTCTGATTCTGAATATTTTTCCTTTACAATAGATTGTAGTATGATTTTATTATTTTCCTGTTACAAAGTATATGTGACTTCTTGGAAAAATGCAAATAAAAAAATAAAGGAAACCACTTTTCTCTTTGGAGAGAGAATCGTTGTTAAATACTACTTGGTATACATATCCTTCCATATCTCTTTTTGGAGTTTCACCATGCTTGCTATTATGTAACTTGCGTTTTTGTTTGTTTTTTGGTAAACAGAGTGTCGTCTCCTATTATCATGTATTCTTCTATAACGTTTTCCATGGATTCATGGTTGTTGCATTAAACGGATATATCATTATTTCTTAAAGAAACTCCCTAATGTCAGACATTTAGATGGTATCTGAATTTTCACTTTTATAGACAGTACTGTGATGTTACCTATTTCTTTTTGAATATCTGTAATTCTTAGGATGAATTGCAGACTTACAAATGCTGGGTTGAGACCCACACAATTTTTGCACTGCTATTATTGCCCTCCAGAAATCTGTACTGTTTTACATCCTCATCAAGAGGGTGCGTGTTTTAACCTTAAATATGAATAATTGACCTTTTGAGCTGAGAAATTAATTTTCATGTATTTAACATCATGAATTCATAGGGATGTTTGAAGGCTGCTCCACTAACTCATTGTCTCTCTCTAGCCCTCACGTAGTCAAATACTATGGCAGTTACTTTAAGAACACAGACTTGTGGATTGTGATGGAGTACTGTGGGGCTGGTTCTGTGTCTGATATCATTCGATTACGAAATAAAACGGTAAGTTCACCTTCTGGAATACTAGGTATTTCCCCCTTTCCATGGTTCTTTCCCCCTCTGCTTTTTTTTTTGTTTGTTTTTGTTTTTGTTTTGTTTTTGCGGTACGCGGGCCTCTCACTGTTGTGGCCTCTCCCGTTGCGGAGCGCAGGCTCAGCGGCCATGGCTCACGGGCCTAGCCGCTCCGCGGCATGTGGGATCTTCCCGGACCGGGGCACGAACCCGTGTCCCCTGCATCAGCAGGTAGACTCTCAACCACTGCGCCACCAGGGAAGCCCCCGCCTCTGCTTTTTGATGTCGCTTAAATGTGGCAGTTTTGATACCAACCAACCCAGTCCAGTGAAGTGCTTTGCTTATTTCTAACTGGGGACAAAAATGACAATCAAATCTTGGTTAAGCAATGAGTTCTGAGTGTTTAAATTTGGTTGGGTTTTCTCCTTCTACCCAGCGTGTTCACAGATTAGCTTACTAATCAGAGAAAACTCTCTGTGAAAGATGATTTGCTGTTACTGTGATTGCTGAGAGAAAAGCTAGGAGTCATGGGTTCTAGTTTGGGCTCAGTTGCTTAAACTCTTTGTTTATTCGTTCAGTAAGTATTTCTAGAACACTGGTCTAGGCCTTCGGGATCCAGTAGTAAATAAGACAAGGACCGTGCTCTCGTGGTAGTGCATTTTCTAGTAAGGCAACAAAAAGCAAATTAGTGGTAACCAGAGAATAAATACCAGATAGAGAGAACTGCTGTGAAGACAGGGAGTGACAATAAAGTGATAGTGGGTGCTTGGTGGGCTACTTGCGAGGAGATGGTTGAGAAACGTTTAATTGTCACTCGGGGAGGCGACATTTGAAGTAAAATGTGAATGACAAGAAGGAGCCATGAGTTCTAAAAGAACATTCTAGGTAGAATGAATTTGGCACGTTTGAGTGCTGGAGAGAAGGCCACTACATGACTAGAGAGGAATAGGTAAGGGGGAAGCTGTAGGAGGTGAGGTGAGGCAGGGGGGCAGGACTAGATTATGTTGTGTATTATTGGCGGTGATAATGAGTTTGATTTTTTTTCCATGTACAATAGGAAACAGTTGCTGGGTTCTAAGCAAGTGAGTGAGCCATCTGATATAAAAGATAACTTCTATAAACAACAAGGTCCTACTGGGTTGGCCAAAAAGTTAGGTTGGGTGTTTTTGTTTTTTTAATTTAATTTATTTTTTATATAGCAGGTTCTTATTAGTTATCTATTTTACACATATTAGTGTGTACATGTCAATCCCAATCTCCCCATTCATCACACCACCACCACTTTCCTCCCTTGGTGTCCATACGTTTGTTCTCTACATCTGAGTATCTATTTCTGCCCTGCAGACCAGTTTATCTGTACCATTTTTCTAGGTTCCACATATATGCATTAGCATACGACTCACGTTATATTTCTGTTGGGCAGTGCTACCTTAACTGATTAACTCAGCTGGTTAGAATAAAGAGTTAGTAAGTCATGAACTTTGTTCTTTGGCCACAGAAGGTACCCCAGACTCTTGCTTGCCACTGTGCCAATAGTGTTTGCTTGGATTTTAATGAAACCTCTGTCATTTATTAGCTCTGTGACCTTTGGCACAAATTACTTGTCTGTGCTTCACCTTCCTTATCTGTGAAACGGTGATGATAATAATAGTACCTACCTCATTCGATTTTTTTTTTTTAATTTGTATTTATTTATTTATTTTTGGCTGTGTTGGGTCTTTGTTGCTGCACGTGGGCTTTCTCTAGTTGGCGGCGAGCGGGGGCTACTCTTCGTTGCGGTGCACAGGCTTCTCATTGCAGTGGCTTCTCTCATTGTGGAGCATGGACTCTAGGCACACGGGCTTCAGTAGTTGCGGCCCACGGGCTCAGTAGTTGTGGCTCATGGGCTGTAGAGCACAGGCTCAGTAGTTGTGGCACACGAGCTTAGTTGCTCCGCGGCATGTGGGATCTTCCCAGACCGGGGATCGAACCCGTGTCCCCTGCATTGGCAGGTGGATTCTCAACCACTGCGCCACCAGGGAAGCCCCTCATTCGATTTTTATAAGGATTAAGTGAGATTATAAAAGTAGTGCGTAGCATAGATGAAATGCTTAATATTTTTTAGTTATTTTTAATATTATTAGCATAATGCCTGGCTCATAATAGATGCTTATTAAATATTTGGTGATTGTCTGATTGATTCTGTAATAGTTATTAAACAACATGGTTTCTTACATGCCTTACTATATCATTTGATTTTCATGGCGATCTTGAAGAAAGGTGATTCGCCTATTTTATAGGTGGAGCAACTGAGACTAAGAGACATTAGATAACTTGCTGAAGTCACACAACTAGAAAGTAGAGCCAAGAGTAAAAACTAGGTCTTTCTAATCCCAAATTGCATACTTTTTGCACCACAGCATATTCCCTTCTAAATATGAGTTGTTCGTCAGAAGGGGACTGATTGAGAGTCTGTTGATTGAGTTTGTTTAGGACTGGGGTTGGATCAGCACAAAGTCAGCATTGCACCGATCAGATATTCTGTTAGTCTCCCGCATTCTTGCTTACATTTACTCATCATCATTCAGCAAATATTTTTTCAGGACCTACAGTGTGCTAGGTGGCTTTCTTGGTGCTAGGGATTCAATAGTAAGCAAATCAAAGACATTTTAAAATGGAGCTTATGTTTCTAATAGGGAAGATGTCACATAAATAGGTATACAGATAATGTATAGTATGTCAGGTGGTGATAATGCTGCAACGACCAATAAGTAGGATAAGGGGATAGAGAACGGTCTAGGAATGGACGGAGCTAGCAAAGGCCTCTCTGATTTTCTGATGAGGTGACATTTGGGCAGAGACAGTGAAGTAAGGGACCAACTCATCCAGAAATCTAGTTGAAGGGCACTGCAAGCAGAGAGAACACATAAAAAGGCCCAGAAGTGGTAGTGTGTTTAGAGTGTTCAAGGAATAGCAGGGTAGCCTATGTGGCTGAAACAGGATGAGCAAGGTAGAAGGTGATAGAAGATGAAGGTAGCTGGGAGCCAGATAAGGTAAGACCTTGGTGAGGACTGGCTTTAATTCTGAGTGACTTAGAAAGGCACTGGACGATTTTGAGCAGATATGGCTTATATTTTAAACGGTTCATCATGGCTGCTGTGTGGAAAATACAATGTAAAGGGTCAAGGGCAGAAGCAACGAGACCAGTTAGGAGATTATTAGAATAGTTCTGGCAGGGCATTATGGTGGCTTGGATCTGGGTGATTACAGAGGATATAGTTGCATATATTTTGAAGATAGAGAAGAGCCAAGGATGACCTCAAGGTTTTTGGCCAGAGCAACTGGAAGAATGAAATTGCCTTTTACTGAGAGAGAGAAGACCATGGGAAGAGTAGAGTAGGTGAGTGGGTGGTAAAGAAAGGGATAGGGTGGTGGTAAAAATAAAGAATTTGATTTTGACGTGTTGTGCTTGTGATGCTTGTTAGGTATTCATTTGGAGGTGTAGTGTGGGCAAATATATGAATCTGATATTTGGGGAGAGATTTGGGCTGGAAATAAAACTTTGGGAGTGGTCAGCATAGCGATGGTATTATAAGCTATCAAATGCTGTTCACACGTTGAATAAGATTGTATATTCTAGGAAAGGAGTTTGGGTCTTATTTATTTTTTTCCTTTTTCAAATGTGCTGATGTAAACTAATAGCATTTTAACTTCTCATTCTTTTTTCAGTTAACAGAAGATGAAATAGCTACAATATTACAGTCAACACTTAAGGGACTGGAATACCTTCATTTTATGAGAAAAATACACCGAGATATCAAGGCAGGAAATATTTTGCTAAATACAGAAGGTCATGCCAAACTTGCAGATTTTGGGGTAGCAGGTCAGCTTACAGTAAGTAAAAATGTTACTTGTGTAGGTAACTTCCAGGTCTTTCTTGAGAAGCAGTTCCTTTTATTTATTTATTTAAAAATATAATATTTGATGTAATTGAATTGTAAAAAATTTAAAAATGTACCAATAGGTTACAAAGGAGCTGGTAGGTTATTTTCGATCCTTTCCTGGACTTCAGGTCCGTAGTTTATCTTTGTTTAGCTTTGATAAAGATAAAAACAAAAACAGGCAATAATGGAGTAGAAGTTTAAATTCTACTGGGCTACATCATCATATTTATAAAAGGAAGAAGAATTAAATCTAAATGGCTTTCCTTGAATAAGACAGAATGTCATCTCATTCAGCCTCCAGGTAGCAGTTGGCTTTACTGAAAACACTCTCCTCATTTGGTTCCAAAATACAGACTCTTGATTTTCCTCCTACCTCAGTAGTGCATGGCAGTGAAATAAACCTTGCTTTAAAACAGGAAGTCTAAAATTATCTGATTTTGTAAAATCAGATAATATATGTGAAATATGTGTAGAAAAATAGAAGGAGTTCTGGACAGATATATACTAAAATTTGCAACAATGTTATCTGTCATTTTTCTTGGGTAGTAGAAAAATATATACATATATAGTTTATTTGTTTAGAGCTGGTACTATATACAGGTTTTATTTTTAAAAATTTTAAATCTGCCTGGAACATGTTAGGGACTTTCATAGGTATTGCAACAGCACAAAAATTGCTTTGATATTTAAAAAAAACTCAGGAACTTATTCTATACTGTGATTTGTGGGCCCTTCCAAAGATTTTGTTGTTAGTACATAAGTAAACAGTACTAAACAGTATTATCTAAATTACAATCTTAATAAGGAAACCAAATTGAAAAAAAAAATCTCCTGGTGCTGTGTAAAAGATACTACAATTTAAAATATCAATTGCATTTAGTAACTGAGACTTTTTCCACAGAAATAGAAAATAACAATTTAAAATTCATATGGAACCACAAAAGGCCCCAAATAGCCAAAGCAGTCCTGAGAAAGGAGAACAAAGCTGGAGGTTTCACACTTTTTGATCGCAAACTCTATTACAAAGCTAAAGTAATCAAAACAGTATGGTATTAGAATAAAAATAGACACATAGACCAATGAAAGAGAATCGAGAGCCCAGAAATAAACTCATGTTTATACGGTCAACTAATATTTGACAACGGAGCCAAGAATGCTCAGTGGGAAAAGATGGTCTCTCCAATAAATGATCTTGGGAAAACTAGATATTCATATGCAAAAGAATGAAACTGGACCCCTTTCTTACACCACTCACAAAAATTAACTCAAAATGGATTAAAAACCCTAAATATGAGGCCTGAAACCCAAAAACTCCTAGAAGAAAGCATAGGGAAAATGCTCCTTGGCATTGGTCTTGGCAGTGATTTTTTGGATATGAGAGTAAAAGCACAAACAGTGGGACGTCATTGAGATTTTGGTTGGGATTGAATTGAATTGTGTTGAGGTTGTGTTGAATTGTAAATCAATTTGGAAAATATTGCCATCTTCATGATGTTATGCTTTAAAAGTCCTTTTCTGCTTCAACATTGTATAGCTATTCATCTATACTTTCCTTTAGTACTTTTTGGATTTTGTTCTTTGTATTTAAATTTTCATCCTATTTGAACTTACTTTGGTGAAAGCATAAGGTAGGAATTTAAGTGTAGAATCTTACAAATGAATAGACAGTTGCCCAGTGCTTTTTTCCCCCCATAATCTATCCTTTGCTTGCTGATTTAAAAATGACGTTTTAATCATATCTTCAAATTATACATTTATATACATATAGGGGTGTGTGTGTGTTTCTATACCATAATCTGTTTCTGGACTTAATATTTTCCATTGCTATGCTGCTATACTAATATAACTTTGTAATACAGATCTAGTTAGGTTAGTATCTACTTATTACTCTTAATGTTCAAAAAACGTTTAGTTATCCAGATATCCATTTCTAACTGGAAATAAACCTTGACAACAACATTGACTGTCACCACTTGAATGGTGCAAATTTGAAGTTTCAGAGCAAAGGAAATGACTTAAGCAGTAAGTTAGTTCCTCTGTTAAATTTTTACATAGGACTGACAAAGTGAGATCAATTTAAAAATATTACCTGTTGTTTGCTCCTGACTGGCATAACCTAACTTAAGTGATAGACATTTTAGAAGGAACATGGGTGATGATGATGGGAAGTCCTGTTGTCTATTTAGTTCTGTTTAAAATCCTTCTCTTCCTAAAACACAGGAATTCTAGAAAGGTTCTCTTTCATTAGGGCCATGCTATTCTGGGAAAGTATGCAAGTAGTTATTTGCCCATGTGTACTATATTCATATATTATTTAAGCCCCAAAGTAAGACTATATATATACAGTATAATATTATATAAAATATATATATATTATAAAAAAGAAAATCATATTTGTACTATGTGTACACACATATTTTCTCTTTTTTAAATTTTCTCTTTTTAAAATTTCCTGATTGCACATGTAATATACACTCACATAATCCAGCTGAGTGTTACAAAAGTATACGGGATGGAAAGTAAAAGTCTTTTGTAATTCTGTCTCCTAGATATGACTCTTGTTAATAGTTTGGTGTATATTACTTGGAGATTTTTTTTTCTATCCATATAACAGCAATGTTTATTATTATTGGTTGTTGTTTTATTGTTGTTTTGATCATTGTTTTTCTTTTACAAAGACAAGGCTGTATTATATATAATTTTGAACATAAGTTTTTTGCTTCACAATGTGTCTTGTACATTTTTTCCATGTCAGAAAAGTGTATCTAGGTCCTTTTTTTCCATTGTATGGATATGTATTATATTTAACTTACTTCCTTTAGTTGGAAGTAAGTTGTGTTGTTTCCTTTTCTTTTTTCTCCCCCTTCTATTACAAATATTTCTACAGTACTTGTGCATATATCTTGGGGTACTTACATATAGGATACATTTCTAGAAATAGATTTGAATCAAAGGATATGGACATATAAAGTTAATAAATATTGCCAAGTTGCATACTAAAACATTGTATCAGTTTATGCTCCTATAACATTGTATTTTAGTGCCTGTATTTTAATCTATGCTATTATCAGCAATAGTTAATAGTAATCAATCTCATTTTAGTGTTTCATTAATTGATTATTATTTTTTAAATTAATTAATTAATTATTTTATCTTTGGCTGTGTTGGGTCTTCGTTTCTGTGCAAGGGCTTTCTCTAGTTGTGGCAAGTGGGGGCCACTCTTCATCGCGGTGCGCGGGCCTCTCACTATCGCGGCCTCTCTTGCTGCGGAGCACAGGCTCAGTAGTTGTGGCTCACGGGCCTAGTTGCTCCACGGTATGTGGGATCTTCCCAGACCAGGGCTCAAACCCGTGTCCCCTGCATTAGCAGGCAGATTCTCAACCACTGCACCACCAGGGAAGCTCGATTGATTATTTTTTGTGTTTTAATAATTGATTGAGAATCTTTTATGTTTCTATGTCATTCGAATTTCTTTTGTGACTTGATCAGTCATGCTTGAGTATGGTTTGTGTATGTATTTCAAGTCTAAGACATTTCTTATTGCTGGAAGGGACTCTTTTTCTCAACAGTTTTATTGCTTAGTGTTGATCTCTCTCCTTTCTATTTTAGGATACCATGGCTAAGCGAAATACAGTGATAGGAACACCATTTTGGATGGCTCCAGAAGTGATTCAGGAAATTGGGTACAACTGTGTGGCAGACATCTGGTCGTTGGGAATAACAGCCATAGAAATGGCTGAAGGAAAGCCCCCATATGCCGATATCCATCCTATGAGGGTAAGGAAATGGACAGAAAACCAGTGGGGTGGTTAGTTACCGGTGATCATTAGAAACTTAGTTAAATGACGTACTTGGTTGGGTACCAAACAATAAATGAATTAATTGTAAATAATTGATAAGTGTCAGTCTAGACTCCAGATGATGATACACTTCCACTAGTTGTAGTCACTAATGAAGTCAAGTGTAATCCACCCCTCTCCATTCTAGAGGTTGTGTGTTAGTAGCCCTCTGGTAGGACGTGGGCCAGGACATGCGTGGTTGACTTGTGCAGTGTATATGTCTTTTATAGTTCAGGTGCTCACATTTTAACATAACAACACTAACTGGAGCTGAGCAGCAGTCCTCTCCTTTATACGGGGCATGGTGTTTCCACTTTATCAGTCTCCACGATTCTCTATTCGCCAAGTATCACTTACTGCGGTGTTTTCTCTAATGTTTTCTATAGTAGTATTAAGAGGAAAGTGGACTATTTTTTTAAACTTATGTCCCTGACACCCAGTCTGATTGATTTGTTGTCTTTTTCCTGCCTGGCCCTTATAGGTATTTACATGTATAAGTTCTGGAGGCTCTGTACTCTCCAACTTCCATCCACTTTTAGAGTATGAAGGGCCCGTAGGTTCAGTCTCCATTGAAACTCCTTCAGTGTAGCTACGCTAAGCAGTTTCCAGGCTTTCCCCACCCCTAGAACCCCTCATGATAGCACTGTTACAATACTTTGACCCTACCTTCTTCAGCGGCTCCGTAGTCTTCTCCATACCGTCCAACTCAGCCCCTCCTCTCTTCTGATTAAATAGTCCTTCTATTAATAGACTTAACAGTTATTTATTTATTAAAATTTATTTTATTTATTTTTGGCTGCGTTGGGTCTTTGTTGCTGCTCATGGGCTTTCTCTAGTTGCAGCGAGTGGGGGCTACTCTTTGTTGCAGTGCGCGGGCTTCTCATTGCAGTGGCTTCTCTTGTTGTGGAGCACAGGCTCTAGGCACGTGGGCTTCAGTAGTTGTGGCACGTGGGCTCATTAGTTGTGGCTCGCAGGCTGTAGAGCACAGGCTCAGTAGTTGTGGCGCGTGGGCTTAGTTGCTCCATGGCATGTGGGCTCTTCCTGGACCAGGGCTCGAACCCATGTCGCCTGCATTGGCAGGTGGATTCTTAACCACGGTGCCACCAGGGAAGCCCCCAGTTTTTAAAAAAGTATTCATGTGCCCAAAGATAAGCTCCTGTCTTTTTGGGGGGGGAAGAAGTGGAGAAGGGTGGGAAGATTTACTCGTTATATTTTTAGATTTAAAGAATACAATTTAAGCTGATTATTGCAAAGAGTTTTATGGGTTTTTGTTTGTTTTTAATTAATTAATTTATTTATTTTTGGCTGTGTTGGGTCTTCGTTTCTGTGCGAGGGCTTTCTCTAGTTGCGGCGAGCGGGGGCCACTCTTCATCGCGGTGTGCGGGCCTCTCACTATCATGGCCTCTCTTGTTGCGGAGCACAGGCCCCTAGAACGCAGGCTCAGTAGTTGTGGCTCACGGGCCTAGTTGCTCCGTGGCATGTGAGATCCTCCCACACCAGGGCTCGAACCCGTGTCCCCTGCATTGGCAGGCAAACTCTCAACCACTGCGCCACCAGGGAAGCCCCAAGAGTTTTATGTTTTTAAAAAACTGTACCTCTTTTATTGGAAACTCAATAAATAATACAGACATACCTCATTTCATTGTGCTTCACTCTATTGAGTTTTTGACAAATTGAAGGTTTGTGGCAACCCTGTGTTAAGAAAGTCTATCAGTGCCATTTTTCTTTTTCTTTTTTTTTAAAGACTATTTTTAAAAATTAATTAGTTTATTTGTTTGGCTGAGTTGGGTCTTAGTTGCGGCATGTGAGCTCTTTGTTGCAGCGTGCGGGCTTCTCTCTAGTTGTGACACGCAGCCCTAGAGCATGCGGGCTCAGTAATTGCGGCGTGTGGGCTTAGTTGCCCCGCAGCATGTGGGATCTTAGTTCCCTGACCAGGGACCGAATCCACGTCCCCTGCATTGGAAGGCGGATCCTTAACCACTGGACCACCAGGGAAGTCCCTATCAGCGCCATTTTTCCAACAGCATTTGCTCACTTTGTGTCTCTGTGTCACATTTTGGTAATTCTCGCAATATTTCAAACATTTTCACTATTATTATATTTGTTATAGTGATCTACTTTGAGATACCTGGATTTTTGTTGTAATTTGGATGTGCTTTAGTGGAGAAGAGAAAAATCATTTTATCAAACTCCAAATGTATTTCCAGTCATATTTTTATTGGAGCATCACTTTTATTTTGCCAATTTTTTTTTTTTTAAACTAGGCAATCTTCATGATTCCTACCAACCCACCTCCCACATTCCGAAAGCCAGAATTGTGGTCAGATAGCTTCATGGATTTTGTGAAGCAGTGTCTCATAAAGAGCCCTGAGCAGAGAGCCACGGCCACTCAACTCCTACAGGTATGAATCACCCTGGGGTGCTGCCTCTTCCTGTTTCATTCACAGGCTGACCAAAAGATGTTGTTAACCCACCTACATGGAGATGGTAAAGAGGTATAAAATATTCCCTTTGAATGTAACTGCTTAGAAAAGACATAGAGGATAAAGTTAAATCATTGAACAAGATAATAAGAAAATACAGGGCTCTATGGGATTAGAGAACAGGAACTGACATTTATTGAGCACCTACTGTGTGCTAGACACTTTGCATGTTGTGCCATTTAATCATTACGTACACCCTGTGAGAGAGGGGTATTAATTTACTTTTATAGGTGAGAAAATGAGGATTTAGAGAGTTAACTCATTTAGAGCCACTTAGCTGGTAAACAGCAAAGCCAGGATTAGAACCTAAGTCTTTTTGATCCCAAAGCAGGAGTTCCATTAAAGATACCCAGTTCTGACAGAGAACTGGGATCAATGGTAGGTGCTGTTGTAGCTCAGGGTGGAAAGAGGCCACTTTGGACTAGAGATACCAGGACTGCTTTCCTGGAGGAGGTAACCTGTGTGCTTGGGCCTTGAAGGATGGGTGGGGTTTGGCAGGCAGTGTGCTTAATAGTTAGGAGCTTGGGTTCTGGAGCCTGTCCTGGGGTTTGAATCATAGCTCCCTGTTGCTCTATGACCTTGGGCAAGTAACATAACCTCTCTGTTACTTTAGTTTTCTTATCTATACAGTGGAGGTCAAGTACCTGCCCCATAGTTGGTTGTGAAGATTAAGTGATACAATGTGTATGACTTTGAACAATGCTTTACACATATTAAAGGTAGTATATAATGGATTTGACAAATACCTGCTATTATTACTGAGCTAGGCCAATGGTTTTCAGTCATGTCAGATCCAATGCCCCCTTTTTATAACCAATGCATATTTTTTTTAACATTTGTATAACATTTATAATCCTTTTGGAATGAAACTCATAGATGCTAAAGTCTGTTTATGCCCAAAGTTTAAAAAGAATCAGGGTAATGTTGGTGCTATGATGGAGAAATATAAGAATAATAATCTATAATAATACAAATGTCAATATAGAAATGCTCCAGCTTTTCAAGTTATAGACATAATGAAGTAATGAGACAACTGTATCTAGCATCATGAATGAGTTTAGATTTAAGAGCAGTAAGAAGAACAGAAACCATTCCATTCAAGAAACACAGGAAAATGAGTGTATGGACACTAACAGAAATCTAATGTTAAGTAATAACAGGGCAGACTCATTTATATATAAGAGGAGGGAAATGATCTTATAGACTTGCCCAGTGGAGAGAACAAGGAAATACGATATTCTTGCAAATGAGCTGGGTCTTATTTCCAAGAGCAGTGGCAAATTCTTTTCCTGCCTGGATGGGGTACTGATGCAGTTTTATGGACAAGATATCTTCTGTATTTCGATCGTACCACACGTTGAGGTATACTGTCCGCTTCTAGGGTCCTTGCAAAGACCTTGGAGCCCATATCCTCTGGTGGGTGCTGGGGAACAGAGAATGGATTACAGATAAACACTGAGGGCACTGTCAGAATAAGTTTGGAAAACAATAGGCAATGCTCCCCCCCGCAAAAAAAAAGAATTTCCACATGTAACTTGCACAGTATAGATTTCTTACTGTGTTACAAAGGCAGACAAAATATAAGATGGTATAAGATGGTATTAACATTAAAAACTTTAAACTATTTCTATGAAGGAAAGTCAGCAATATCCCTGTGTTTCAAGTATCTTTGCAGATTGAATAATATTGGGGCCTACACCTGTTACGTATTGGTGACCAGTTTTAGTATTTCTGTAGTAACTACACTTCGGCACTAGTTGGAAATGCTATAGGACATTGAATAGAAAGAACAAGCAGGAGGAGTAAACTATTCAGTGATTTCTGAACAATGTCTTTATTCTGCTTAAGCCCCCTCTCCAGAATCACCTCCCAAATTACTAGACTTTTCGCTTATCTCTTAAAGAAGTTCGTAGGCATTATTTATCAAAGTGTGTATGTACTCTGAGACATTTTAAAGATATGGAGAATTTGCTGTGGTTCATTGTTGTATAAGACTGTTCCACATGTTACGGGATTACTTGTGTCTCTGCCCCCTTTCCTATGTCCCATGTAGTTTGTGTTCTCCAAACATTGTAGCAACAAGCTCCCAAGATGTTTACAGAACTTCCTCTAGGGGGCAATGCCAGCCTGTTGAGAATCTCCAGAGTTGGTAGAGAGAAATGGAGGAGACATTCCAGCCAAGCCAGAAAAGGTGGGCCAAGCCTGCATGCACCTGCTCACCATTATAAAGCAAGTGTGGGTTAGCTGTAGTCCAAAGCATAAAGAGAAAGATTAGATTCACTGATTGATTCGACAAAGATTGTCGAGTGCCTACTGTGTGCCAGGCAGTGTTTTGGCACTGGTACCATATAAACCGTCTTCAACTTTCTTGCTAAGCACCCATTTGTCAAGAGTGCCAAAGGAGTGTCCATACTGCGGGATTTAATTAACGAAGCCATGGACGTGAAGCTGAAACGCCAGGAAGCCCAGCAGCGGGAGGTGGACCAGGACGATGAAGAAAACTCAGTGAGTGGCAGTGGCAGGTGTTGTGGTGGGCCTCGGGCATCAGTGCTTGTTATTTCATGATTGCCAGCCAGGTAAGATGAGTTGGAGATGTGGGTTCCACCTGGAACTGGAGGCTCTTCTTGCTGACCGTGTCCTGCCTGGGACCAGGGCTTGCTAGAGGCTTGCTGGGTCTGTGTCTGTTCGTCTCCCAGTGCTTCCTCAGACACTTCCACATTTTATTCTCTTGCCTCCTTATCTTTTCTTCAGTTTAACTTTTTATTCGGGAAAGAGAATGCTCAGGTCTGAGACTGGATTTTCCCAGGCCCTTCTGGGGAGTCTAGGATCCATACTAAATATGTAGACTTTACATATGTATTATCTTCTTTGGTTGAATAAGAGTACTGTCAATGGGGTATAACCTTTAAAAATCGTGACCCAATGTCTTTTACACCTGTAACATATATAATATTGTACATCAATTATAGTTCAATTAAAAAAGAGTGCTCTCGGTTCTAGAGAGTTGGGTTTAGAATCCAGGTAAGCATCAAATCCAGAAATATTTGCACCAAGATAGTAAGAGTAATTCGGAAAACTCCATCTTTTTTTTTTTTAATTGGAGTATAATTGCTTCAAATGGTGTGTCAGCTTCCGCTCCACAACAAAGTGAATCAGCTATGCATACAGAAAAAATCTTTTGATCAAATTCGCCCTCATTTGAGATTTCGTCCTTTTCCAGGAGGAGGATGAAATGGATTCTGGCACGATGGTCCGAGCAGCGGGGGACGAGATGGGCACCGTCCGAGTAGCCAGCACCATGAGTGACGGGGCCAATACTATGATCGAACATGATGACACGTTGCCATCTCAGCTGGGCACCATGGTGATCAACTCAGAGGAGGAGGAAGAGGAAGGCACTATGAAAAGTAAGGCTCTGATTAAACAGACTAACTTCGCAGGCAGACCACGCACATTCCAGAGAGAGCAGATTCTCATGGTCCACATGGACTCAGTCTTGAAGCTCCTATCTGTTGTCACAGTCAAAGGAGTAAGAGTGTTGGAGAGTTGGGGCAGCAGTGGAGGGTTCGGGGAGGAAGGAAGCCGGCATGTGGAATCAGAGGCAGGAAAGCATCAACAACAAGAAGGGATTGACTTTCAAACCTGAACGGCCATTCTCTCGTTGAATGTTGTCACTTTTTCCTTCTTTTCCTTGATCTGTGGAGGTGAGCACATACATTTGTTTTTTGTTTCTTTTTTCCAAAGTGATTGTTTATTTTATTTTTGTTTAATTTATAGTGATTGTTATTGATTTAAGTGATTATGTGACTGTTTAATTTATATTGCCCAGATCAATGTATGATGGTTCCAATGGTTCTACCTCTGGGCCAGCACTTGGTATGGGCAGGCTTTGTAAATGTAGATGACCTAGTAGGTGTGTAGTGGTATTTCATAGTGGTTTTAACTTACATTTTCCTAATGACTAATGCTTTTGGCATATTTTCATGTATTTCTTGGTCATTTGCATATCTTCTTTTGCTTCTCCCTCCTCTCCTTTGTGCTTTCATTATTATACATTTTACTTCTACGTAGCACATACGTTGTTTTGATGCATAATTCAAAGTGTAGTGAAATTCTGAGCTATTTATCATACATATTATCTTCAGTCTGTTTTCACGGTACTCTGTGTGTCTAAACCAGACTTACCAATTCTCAGTCAGTCTGTTAAGGATGAATGTACAAACTGAAGAGTCCTATCCAGTCCCTTCTAGTGTAAGCCCATCTCTGCTGCTTTTCTTATGCTGCTGATCATTTTTTCTTGGCCTATGACTGAGGCCTATCACCTGTGCTCAGTTCCCGTTGAAGAGGGCCATCCTTTCCTCTCCCTTCAGTTGTTTCCTTTCCCTTTACTCTGTGCATTACAGACCAAGCCATGGAGAAAAGGAATTTGGGAGTACAAAGTGGTAATAATAATTGAGTTCTAAACGTACAATTTAGTCTGAGCTTTGCGTAGGTTTAAAGCATTAAGTCTCTATGATCTTTTCATCATCTTTTGTTTTCTTTCCTTTTTTCTTTTACTTTATTTTTAATTAATTTTTATTGGCATATAGTTGATTTACAATGTTGTGTTAATTTCTGCTGTGGATCAGTTATACATATACTTATAACCACGATTTTTTAGATTCTTTTCCTGTATAGGTCATTACAGAGTATTGAGAAGAGTTCCCTGGGCTATACAGTAGATCCTTATTAGTTATCTATTTTATATATTGTAGTATGTATATGTCAATCCCAATCTCCCAATTTATCCCTCCCCTCTCCTTTCCCCCTTGGTAACCAAAAGTTTGTTTTCTATATCTGTGACTATTTCTGTTTGGTAAATAAGTTCATTTGTACCACTTTTTTAGATTCCACATATAAGTAATATTTTCCTTCCTTTTTTTAAAATTTAGAGTTTCTTCCTCGAAACCAGGGACTGATTGGCAAACTATGGTCCACAGGCCAAATCTGGCCTGACACCTGGTTTTAGCAATAAAGTTTTATTGGAACACAGCCATGTCCATTCATTTGCTATTGTCTATGACTGCTTTTGCACTACAAAGGCAGAGCTGAGCAGTCGTGACTGAGACCATGTGGCCCCCAAAGCCTGAAAAGTTTACTGTCTGATCCTTTACAGACAGAAAAAGTTCTCTAACCACTGCCTTAGACCAACTGCTTTGTGATTGATTAATTCATTCAATAAATTTCTCTTCAGTATCCCAGGTACTTTGCTAGAGGCTGAGGATACAGCAGGGAATGAAGAAACAGTCCTTGCCCTGAAGGAAGTCACTGTCTAGTCTGTGGGACAGACCATTTAATTACACTTCAGCATATGAAATGGGCTTTAAAACAGAGGTAATCTGAGGGTGTTGGCGAAGCAGAGTGGAAGAGTATTTAATTTAGGCTGGGGATTACTGACAAATTTCTGGAGGAAAAAGGCGGGAAGGTTGGCAGTGAGTAGGGTGGGTGGAGATGTTCCAGCAGAGGGAGCCGTGTCCACAAAGTCCAAGTGGCAGTGAGTTCAGGGCAACTGCAGCTGGTTTATTGTGGCTAGAACAGATGGTTCCAGGGCTTTAGATCTCAGGCAGCCCTCTTGAATTTTCACCTTCCAGGTCTGTGTATTTATAACCAACCCTTTGTTTTTGAAGGGAAAAGGTTTTCTTGTTTTCTTTTTTTCTATTTTGGGGCCAAGGCTCATCATCTGTGTTTGGCTTCAGGTCAGAATTATACAAATGGTGAAAGAGTAGTAATACTGCTGATGGATGTGTAAATAGATCTAACTTTTCCGGAATGTAGTGCATATCAAGAGTTTAAAAAATTCAAGCCTTTCACTCAGTAAATTCCACTTCTAGGAATTTGGCCCAAGAAAATAATTGAAGATATAGAGAAATTATATTCTAGCTTTACAAAAGTAAAAAGATAAATTAACATGTTAATATGTATATAGAAAAAAGACTGAAAAAACCAATCAAAAGGCCAGAGGAAAATAAACCAAATATTAAAAGTAGATAATGGGATTATAGGTATTTTAAATTTTATTTATTTTCCAAATTATTTTCTAGAGTTATTATCAGAGAAAAAAATCCCACCAGAAATACTGCCGATATCATAGTGTATCCTGTAAATTAGGACTTTGAATTCTGCATTGCCTTAAGAATCCTTTTTTTCTCCCTTCTTCCTCCTTGCACTGTTTTTTATGGCCTTAAAAATGGATATTTACAAAGAGTTTATTAAAACATTGTCACTACCCTGTTAGTCTCTCTTTAAATCCTTATCGAAAATGTGTTCTTACAGTATGTTTCATTCCCTGGACTCAAGATTTGGTGTTACGTAAATTATCGAGTGAATGATACGTACTAAATTTATTTTTTCTTTTGCTCTTTTAAGTAGCTAGCCCGTGTGATTTGTTAGGAAGATTTGTTTTGCAGCAGTGAGCTGCTGACTTCTTTTTGTTGACTCGGAATGCTATATCTTCTGCTTGTTTTAAGGGCTTTAATTATGCAGATGATTATAATCCCTGTGTAACATAACTAGACTGACCCATTAACATGTGTTGTGCATGTACGTGTTATGGGAAATCCACCTTTTTAAATTTAAAGAATTAATTTTGTTCCAAATGTAATTTTCGTATTTTAAGTGCTCATTAATTCAGTGGGTTGTTTGTTCAGTTTCTGAGCTTGGATAGTTTTAGCATGTCTAATGAGAAACATGAATCTTTTATTATAGTCATGAGGGAAAAACCCATTTAAAAACCTCAACAGTCACAGCTAAGTGACGTTAAGTAAACTTAGTTCACAATCTGTTTCAGGTCTTGTAATTCAGTTTTGAGTCACAAGTTAGATAGATTCGCCACTTAATTCTGAGATCTTTACTCATTATTTTAGGAGCTATTGAAACTTTTCATTATGGAAAATGAAAATATATACAGTTACACAGAATAATATCATGACCCCTATTGACATGTAACCAGTTTCAAAAATAACTCACTGCCCATCATATTTCAGCTCTCCACCAAAGAGAATAACAAACTGAATTAATTTAAAGCAGATCTCAGACATTAGACCACTTCTTCATATTGATTTCTAAACATTTAAAGGAGACTATCTGACCAAGCTTGGCTTAGATAATAACTATCTGTGTTACATTGGACAATTCTCTTTCCTTATATGGGCCTCAGTGCCTTAATCAATAAAAATAAAGAGTTATTAATCTTCTCTATTTTCCTTGTCCCTTGTAGCTCTAATTGTTTATAAAAATGATATAACTCATGACTAATATAGAACTGAAGTTTCTACAGGTTAAAATTTGTGAAAATGAATAGGGTTTCACCTAGTACCTTAGAAAAGTTAGATATTTCAAATGCCTCTGTTCTCATTTACTGTATTAAAAATTATTTATACCAACAGTATTACAACAGTATTAATGCACTGTTACAAAAGAAAGTAGTTCACCCCTAAGTCCTCTCACTCCAGCAAAGAACTCCTTTTCTTGACCATATGCCTGTATAGTTCCTATATGGTAATAATTTGCTTGGATATTCTAATTTCTGATTAATTTCTCCTGAATAAGCATACACATTTTTCATGTTGTTGCATAGTCCTTTTTATATTTATCACACTTAACAGTGTTTTTTGATCATACCCATTGCTGGGCATTTTGGTTGTTTCCAGTTTTTCACTAGCACAAATAACTCTGCAGGGAACATCCTACATACAAATTTTGCCTTCCTTTTAACGTTTCCTAGGAAAAATTTCCAGAAGTGTTTGAACAATTTAACGTGCAGGTATTGCCATATTGTCCTCCAGAAGGTTTGTACCAGTTTACCTTCCACAAGGATTAGTAGCGGCTATCAGTATCCTTAGTTTCTTCCCTTTACAGCAATTTCTCCTTTATATTTTCCATTTTTTAAAATCTCTCTGTGCCACTTTCTGGGTGTTAGCCCTGGATTCATCTTCTAATTCTATAATTCCTTTTTGAGCCATGTCTAATCAGCTGTTTGACCCAGACATTGCGATTTTTTCGGTGGCTAACATTTGCTATGGTCACATGGCTAGTAAACACGGGAGCTGGGAATTCAAAGAACTCCAAAGTCTATGGTCTTTTCATTCTACTGAACTTCTGATTTGTTCTGGAAGCCTACCCTTATGTTAATGGGCATTAGATCCATAATATAAAACCCATGAAAATTCATGGTAAGACTGGTGCTGGCTTTTGAGGGATTCCAAAGATAACCTTTTTTTTTCTTTTTAAGAAACAGTTGTTTTTTTTTCTTTTTTTTTTTTTTAACGTATATATGTATCTATTCTTTTTCGAATTCTCTTCCCATTTAGGTTGTTACATAATATTGAGCGGAGTTCCCTGTGCTATACAGTAGGTCCTTGTTGGTTATCCATCTTAAATATAGCAGTGTGTACATGTCAAACAATTGTTTTTTATATATAAATTATTTATTATGCCCAAGAAGATAGACATTATAACTGTCAATAATAATCATTAATGATTAGGCACTTAATATCTACCAGGTACAGTGCTTAATCCTTTATAAGCATTTCATATATTTTAATCATTACAACCGTGATGTGTGGTGTTTTCATAGCCTGCCCCCGGCCTTTTACAGAAGCAGAAACTGAATTGCAAAGAGACTAAGTAACTTGCTCGTGATTACATAGTGAGTAACAGAAGAGCCAAGACCTGAAGCCAAATACGTTTGATTTCAAAGCTCATGCTCTTAACCATTATATTATCCTGCTCCTCAGCAGAGCCCCTTTATTAAGTTGTTAAGGGACAGGACCAAGGCTCATGTTACAAGGGCATCTGATGGCAAGTCTCAGCTTGCAGTGTCCCTTGCTGGTTGTTTGAGTACCTAGCCTCGCTCTGTGTCTGCCCAGGATTTCCAGACACAAAGGGCACAAGGTTTTCAAAGGGAACCTGCCTCTGATGATTTTGTTACATCTGAGGGAGTATGTTTTGGTTGTGTATATCTGAATCTACCATAAAGAATCAGATTGCGGTTGGAGGGAGGGTTAGAGTGGGGTGTGATTTGATTGCTTTATGAGAGACCCCAAGAATACCTGTCAGAACCATAGAGGTAAACCATTGTCCACACTACTTTGAAAACCCGTGCCTGGATAAGCTATCAGTTTGGGGATTTTGGAAGGCTTCTCCTGTTTGTCTGTGTCACTGGGTTTTTTTGCATTAGGACCATAGAAGAACTTTGCCCTCACTATTTGAAGGGCACATTCCTGAGGTGACTTGAGAGGTTCTGTGTCAGTGTCAGGGTCCTTGTACTTTCTCTGGGCCGGCAGAGGGAGCTCTGTCATAGGTTATGAGTTTAAATGGTGTTCCCACTTGTGTCCACAAATCCCCTTTCTATGGAAGGCTTCATTCTAGATCAAGACTGTTATTTATTTATATTTTAACATCTATTTTAAGTAACCACAGCAGCACTAGGGCAATGTCTTTATTTTAGGTAAGAGATTGGATACCTCATACTTGGCAAAGTTCAGATAAGACTGAAGTCAGTTAGAACGTCTCAAAATAGTTTAAACTTTTCCTTTCTCTTCCCACATTTCTCAGTAGACCTTAACCAGAACTGATGTTTTCTTTCCGTAGCGTGGTACCACGCATATAGTTTCGAACCTATCATCAGCTAAAATGGCCCTAACAAAGTAATTGAATACATTAAAAAAAATAAAACTTAAAATTCTTGTGCAGAACTGACTTGGGAAAAGTTATTATTTTTTTTTGTTGTTGTTGTTGTTTTTGTTTTGTTTTTTTGCGGTATGCAGGCCTCTCACTGTTGCGGCCTCTCCTGTTGCGGAGCACAGGCTCCGGTCGCGCAGGCTCAGCAGCCATGGCTCACGGGCCCAGCCGCTCCGCGGCATGTGGGATCTTCCCGGGCCGGGGCACGAACCCGTGTTCCCCGCATTGGCAGGTGGACTCTCAACCACTGCGCCACCAGGGAAGCCCGGGAAAAGTTATTTTATGTATCAAAATAAACATTAACGATGACAGTTTATAGCTTTTCTTGTGTAGCCTCTTTAGTTTTCGTTTAATTTATTTCCATGTTGACTATACAAGTCTGATGCTTACTTTGCGAGTAGCCTTTGCCCTTTTTCTTTTCTTTTTCTTTCTTTTTTTGTTATTGGTTTGCAGTGGTTCTTTATATGTTGGATACTAATTTTTTATTAGTTATGTGCATTGTAAATATTTTCTCCCAGCTTGTGACTTGTGCTTTTAATTTTTCAGGTTATTTTCTTAGAAAGCAACTTTTGTTTTCATGAAGTCACATTGGTCTGAATTTTCTTATACTGTATGTTTTTTGTGCCTTCTTTAAGAATTCTTAATAATATATTTAAAAAATTTTTGTTTTATATTGGAGTATAGTTGACTTACAATGTTGTGTTAGTTTCAGGTGTACAGCAAAGTGATTCAGTTATACATATAAATATATCTCTTCTTTTTCAGATTCTTTTCCCATATAGATTATTACAGAATATTGAGTAGAGTTCCCTGTGCTATACAGTAGGTCCTTGTTGATTATTTTATATATAGTAGTGTGTATATGTTAATCCCAAACTCCTAATTTATCCCTGCTCCCTACCTTTTCCCTTTGGTAACCAAGAAATTCTTAATAATATCGTAATAACTTTATATGGTGATAGATATTTACTAGACTTATTGTGGTGATCATTTCATAATGTATGCAAATGTCAAATCATTATGTAATACACCTGAAGCTAACATAATATTGTATGTTGACAATATTTCAATTAAAAAAAGAAATTCTTTCCTACCCAAATGTCTTAGAAACAGTCTCCAATTTTTTTTTCTAAAGGTTATAAAGTTTTACTGTTCACATTTAGGACTTTATTTAATATATCAGGAATTTTTTTTTAGTTTACAGTATGAACTGTAGTCATCTTATTTTATTCCTTCCATCTGAAAGACTCACTTTCTCCCTCCATTCAGATCTTTGATCCTGATACCTTCTCAGGCCTTCCTTGACCATCTATCAAAAATAAATTCCCCTTCCCCTTTTTATTTTTCTTTCAATACAGATTACTCTTGAAATTTATATCATTATTCTTCCATGTAAATTTTAGCATCGGGGGCTTCCCTGGTGGCTCAGTGGTTAAGAATCTGCCTGCCAATGCAGGGGACACGGGTTCGAGCCCTGGTCTGGGAAGGTCCCACATGCCGCGGAGCAACTAAGCCCGTGAGCCACAACTACTGAGCCCGTGTGCCACAACTACTGAAGCCCGCATGCCTAGAGCCCATGCTCCACAACAAGAGAAGCCACTGCAATGAGAAGCCAGCTCACCACAACCAAGAGTAACCCCCACTCGCTGAAACTAGGGAAAGCCTGCGTGCAGCAATGAAGACCCAACGCAGCCAAAAATAAATAAAATAAATAAATTTATAAATTTTAGCATCAGTGTATCAAATTTTGTAAAATACCACTGGGATTTTGACTGAATTACATTGAATACACAGATTAATTAGGCAGAATTGCCATCTTTATGATGTTAATTTTTTCTGTTCATGAACATGGTTTATCTTTCCATCTGTTTGGCTTATATCTTCTTTTCGTAGATAACTTTATAATTATATCTATAAAGATGTTTTAGACCTTTTGTTAAATTAATTTTTATGGATTTTTTTGTTCTAATAGGTTTTCTGGAGTTTTTTTTTTTTATGAAGACAGTCTGTGAATTAGTTTTTCCTTTTGATCTTTATACTTATATATTCTTCTATCTTACTAAGACCTGCAATAATAGAGGTGGTAATGGGCATTCTTGTCTTATTCCTTATCTTAAAGAAAATTCTTCTAATAATTTACCATCAAGTTTGATTTTGTAGTAGGTTTGGTGTAGGTACCCATTATCAGGTCTATTTCTAGTTTAAGAGATGTCTTTTCTAATCAAAATTGTTGTTAAATTTTATTCTTTGATTTTTGAGTTGAACACTTAGCTGTTTAATTTTCTTGCTTACTAATGTATTCAGGTAACGTAATTTTTTCTCTAAGTTCAGTTTTCACTGCATCCCATAAGTTTCATATGTGGCACATTGTAAATACTTTTTCCCAGCTTGTGATGCTTTGTGCTTATTACATATTTCTTTTTTAACCCATGAATTATTCAGAAGTGCTTTTTAAAAACCAAATTGTATGAATTTTTTTAACTGCTTATTTTTAATTTTCAATTTCAGAGAATTTTGGCTAAAGAACACAGTCTGTGTGGTACCAGTTTTTTTTTTTAAGATTTTTTGATGTGGACCATTTTAAAAGTCTTTATTGAATTTGTTACAATATTGCTTCTGTTTTATGTTTTGGTTTTTTGGCTGCTAGGCATGTGGGATCTTAGCTCCCCAACCAGGGATCAAACCCACACCCCCTGCATTGGAAGGTGAAGTCTTAACCACTGGACCGCCAGGGAAGTCCCCGATACCAGTTTTTTGATGTTTTCTTGCGACATTTGTGGCCTAATATGTCAGTAATTTTTAAATGCTGTTTGTGTGCCTTAGAATGTGTGTTTTCTAATTGTTTGTAGGAATCTACATATATACAGTAGATTTAGCTTGTTAATTGTCTTCAAATATAGCTATTCCCCACTAATTTTTGATACTTGATCCTTTGGTTTCTGAGGGAGATACGTTAAAATTGTTACTCTGTGGTTGTGATTTGTCAATTTTTGTTAATTCTGAGACATATTTGGGGGGGAGGACTTTTGTTTGAGGTTGCATTGTCTGATGCTTATAGATTTAGAATTGTTAACTCTTCCTGGGAGTTGTTCCTTTTATGTTTGACTTTCACACCTTCCCTGAGATATGGGTCCACTAGTTATGAGCTTCCTGCCATACAGAATGAGGAAGTTCAAGTTAAAAGTTCAGCGTCTTGTCTAAAGTCACCCTAGATGACAAACCTTTGACTTCTAGTCCTCATTGCTACTGTGGTGGAGGGCTTCTTGTTAAATATTGTGAAAAGCCTGCCTTTCTTGTCTTTTGACACCTGTTTCTAGGATCTTCAAACCTAAGGCTTTTGTGATGTTGGTGTTTGGATTATCAAGACTCATAGCTGTGATAATAGACAAGGTTTTATAGCTAGGTAGATGGACTGAAGTGTGATAATGCAAATGTGATAAAATGTTAACATTTGAGGAATCTGGGTGAAGCTTATCTGGATAGTCTTTGTAACATTGGAAGGTTTTGTATATCTGATATGTCAGCATTACATGATTTTTAATTCATGATTTTCAGTTTTTAGAAATAAACCTCAAGAGGCTAACTTGGGATAGTTCATAAATTTGAAAGAGTTTTACTTAAGAGTTGCCTAATAAAATAGTATCTTGAGGTTGTTCGTTTTTACTGATTCAGCTATTACATGTCATTAATATTGACAGAAATTTGTGCTTTAGAAAACCAAGCATATCACACAGGTTTAGGAAAATGTTAATTTTTTTAATTAGTAATCCTTTTATTGAAAAAAATTATATTGTGTCCATTTTTTAAATTGAGGTATAGGTATTTTATAATGTGTTTCAAGTATACAGCAAAGTGATTCAGTTATATTAATTATTAATAATGTCATTCAAAGTAGTATGTTGGGCACTGAATATCATTAGTAGTGCTATGAAAAGAATGAAATTTTGTGCATATTGCCATCCGTGTATTTTATATTAAATTATATGTGGGGTTTTTGTTGGTGTGTCTTAATATGCAGAAAAATTACTTCACCATTTCATTATCAAGCGAACATTTTTTTTGAAAGGAAGAGAATTTCTCCTGTTTTAGTTGATCATTATCAAATAAGATATTTAGCAGTAAAAATGAGAACTTCTATAAGTAGAGAAAGAATCCAAGCTTTCAAAACATATTAAAAATAGGTTGTCAAATAAACTACATTATTATACTTTAATAATACTTTAAATACCAAGTGTCTTTGAAAACAACAAAAAAAGTTCTTTTTTCAGAGGCAGAGATAACAAAAAAATCCTGGAGCAACTGATCCCGAATTGCATAAATTTGTAGTTTAGCAGTTAAATGCTTTTGCCCCAAATGAGGAAATGACAAGTCAAAGGATGGCCACTTAAAATATGTACCTCATCTACTAAAGATTTGACAGGCAACAGGTCTCCCTTTCAAGACTCATTGGCTATGATATGGTTTTCTTGTCCTCACTGCCTTCCCAAGAGATACATGGCAGCCGGTCCCCCCTCCTTATCTCATGGCTTATTAGGCCACCGGGGATGCAGAACTTGGACCACTGAATTGAAAGATTGTTTCCACTGACTCAAGCCTTTTAAATTAGATTCAGTGAACAAAAGGGAGTGAGTGGATGATTTCTATTTCAAACTTAAATTTCTAATGAATCTCTTTGAAATAGAATCTTAAAGCATCGTGGCATAATTAAGTTAGAGCAACTCAGAACCATGTTTTGGGTAAACTGCTGTGATAGTATTATGTGTTAAAAACGTTATGTATTTATAGTTTCCCAGAAAGTCCTAGGTCTCACGAAGGCACCTATTGTTCCTGTGAGTTTCCTCATGTTAAAACCAAAGTCCAGGATCTTGTTAAAATGATTTTATTTCAACACCATCGGTCAGATGCTAATTTCAGAGCTGTGTAAGATGGAAATTCTTGACTCACAGCCTATCTTCTTTCCACCTGCAGTTTTTTGAAGGGGATTGTTATAACAGTGACTCCCTTGTGTGTTCTCTATCTCATTCTCTCTAACTCAGATTATAACATTTGCAAGGACAGTTACTAGGACGTAAAGTACTACAGGTATTTTAATGCTTCTTTTACTACAATAACCTTACTGTCTGATTTCAGATCCCCTCAGGATGTTTAAAACTATCATCAGAGGGCTTCCCTGGTGGCGCAGAGGTTGAGAGTCCGCCTGCCGATGCAGGGGACATGGGTTCGTGCCCCGGTCCGGGAAGACCCCACATGCCGCGGAGCGGCTGGGCCCGTTAGCCATGGCCACTGAGCCTGCGCGTCTGGAGCGTGTGCTCCGCAATGGGAGAGGCCACGACAGTGAGAGGCCCGCGTACCAAAAAAAAAAAAAACTATCATCAGAGAATATTAAGTGTCCATGTATCTTTGTCACTCACCGTCAGCATCATATGAGAATTTCAGATAGCATTAGTGTGCTTATACGTACCAAAGCTAAAACTTAAAACGTAGTTTGGTTAGAAACATATCTCTCAATAAGGGTAGGAGAAAGAAAAAGGAGTAGCGGAAAGAACATTAATTTTTGGAATCAGAGTCTTTGATTTGAAACTTGGCTCAGAATTTTATAAACTTTGTCAGCTTTGACAAGCTATTTCCTTTTTTTTTTTTTTTTTTGTGGTACGCGGGCCTCTCACTGCCGCGGCCCCTCCCACTGTGGAGCACAGGCTCCAGACGCGCAGGCCCAGCGGCCATGGCTCACGGGCCCAGCCGCTCCGCGGCATGTGGGATCCTCCCGGACCGGGGCACGAACCCGTGTCCCCCGCATCGGCAGGCGGACTCTCAACCACTGCGCCACCAGGGAAGCCCCAGCTATTTTCTTTTTTGAGCCTCAGTTTCCTATTCTGAAAAAGTGAAGCATAAAAGTTCCCATTTTGTCAGGTTGTTAAGATGATAGGAGATAGATATGGAAAACGCTTAGCATAGAAATGCTTAAAAATGGTAAGTAGTATAGTAAGTATATAGTAAATAATGGGTCTTTTAGTGTATGACAGTGGTTTTTTTTCATTGGACCTAAAAATTCCTTCAACCTGAGCTACATTTCTACATCCTAACTCCTTTTCTCTTGCTGGTCATGTTTTTTACTTTTTTTTAGTTTGTACCCTTGGTATTAACAGGTGTTTTGTAAGTTCCACTTCTGTGTCTAAGCACTGGCATGAAGATGGTTGATCTAAAGGAAGGTCACTTGTCAGTTTCAGTAATATTTTTAAAATGTGCTGAGGAGAGAGAGAGATTGATTCACATTCCTTGGTAACAGGATAACACGTTTTGAGAATCTGTTAAGCAGTAGCTCAGAATATAAGATGGTAGATTATAAAGAAGGCTAGACTTTGAATCTATGTGAGCCTTCCTTTGTGAAGTTTCAAACTGTTATCTTAAAACTGTGAAATTTATTACTGACTGGATTTTTTTTTTCCATCCCTGAAAGATAATCAGTGGGGTTCACTGTGCATTTATCAGAATCTCCCTCTAGGGTGGGATTTACAGCAGAAGAGCAGAGATCTTGGTCCTCAGACTTTTCTCACAGTTACACAGATAATTCAAGGTCATCCTGCCAGAGTGGAGCTAAATCCTAATTGTTTGTGCAGTTTTTCTAATTATGTCCAGATGCTGGGCTCACTTTTATCTTTGGAAACCGTTAACATTCTTGATTCTTTTGGGATAAGCCAAAAAGCACAGACATGTGGTGCCTGAAAATTCATTCAAACCACCTGCCAGACCACATGGTAGGATATGAAAGTACCAGATCTCAGTGTGACATGGCTGAAAGGCTCAAGGCCTGTCTTTTGAGGAAGATAAGGTGCTGCTCCATTAGAGTTAAATTGGTAAAAGGAGAGCCAAGAATAGCCATGGGGGAAATCTATTTTCCAAAAGAGAGCAGTAGCGTGGTAGTGATGAAGAATAAAGGAAAAAGTCCAAAAGATATACTTTGGCTCTTATACCTAAGAAGCAGATAAATCGGTTTTGATCAGTTAGGGGAATATATTTTTCTGGTGCTCTAAGCTGTTCTGACCTGCTTACTCTTGCTCAGCAAGAAAATGGAGATACATTTTGATGAATTTAAATGCGTCCCAAAGAAAAAGTAGATGATTCTCTTAAGTGTTTATGCTCTAAAAAAAAATATCAGCTTGGAACCAGTATTTGTTAAAAATAAATATTTAATACCCACCAAAAAGTATTTATTAGGTAGTCACTATGTGTCGTTACTGTGTAGTGTACAAAAACCAAATGACATGTTTACTGCTGACCAGGAATTTGTAGATTAAAAGGGGAAGATGACATTTGTCATTATCTAATATGTATGGAGTGCCTACTGTACTATTACCGTTCTTTCTAATTCCTTACGTGCCTGGAACATTACTCCAGGTGCCTCAGATAGTGGTATTTGATGTTGACATAACTTAGTTGAGGAGACAGGGCCTCTACATATAAAGGTGGTAATATAATAATAAGACAAATGCTGGGTAAGGGGTTCAGAAAAATGTTGAAGGATTTGTGAGAACTTAGATATACAGAAAAGCTGGGGATGATATTCCAGGCAGGTACAGAGTCAGAAAGGAGGGGATATATGTTGAACATTCAGTTTGGCTGAAGTGGGTGTTGACCAGATACTGGAGGACCTTGAATGCCAAAGTAAGAAGTTTGAACTTGACTTTGTTGGTAATAGGGTAACAGAAAGACATTTTGATCAGAAAAGTGATGTAACAAAGTGGTTTTTTAGGACAGTCAGTTGGATGATATGGAGTTTGAAAAGACTGGAAACGGTGAGGCCAATTAGGAAATCGTTGCAATAACCAAGGTATGGGTCGTTCTCACCGGTAAACCTTTTGTATGTATCTTTTTAGGTGTGCTGCCTGTATGGCTCTAGTTAGTAACCCCTTGAAATCTGGATTTAGATCCCTTCGAATAGACATATGGTAGCACACTAGACTTAAAGATCCAGAGCTTCATTGCCCAGAAGTCAAGTCAGTTTACACAGAGGCAGAGTTACCAAAACTGGTTCCTGGAAGAGTTATTCAAAAGTTAGACTCTGGGGAACCTTATAACTCATGGTTCTGGCAATTCTTAGTGGTTTCAAAGAACATTCAAAGGAATATTTATGGCCACATACAGAAACTTGGATAGTAACTTGTGTAATTAAATGAATTAATACATGTAAAGCACTTAGATGCCCAGTCACAAAACCAAAACCAAAAACCACACACATAATAAATGTTAGATTAAAAAACAAAACAACCTTATGATAAGGCATATTATTCCAAGCCAGAAGAAAACATGTGAGGGATTATTTGAGTTGTTTTCTTGCAAGTATTCATGCTTGAAACAGAGAAGAAAATGTAGGCTTTTCCGAGTTCTCTACTTTGAACAGGTAGAAAAGAGTTATTGTAGAAATTAAGGAAAGAGTAGGTTGACCATTGTGGTTTACTTGGTGACAGTCTTGAAAATGAACATTTAAAATGGAAGGGCATAAAGTTTAATGTCTAGTGGTTGGTCATTCCAAAGGAAAAGATGGACCTCAGTCTTTGGTCAGGCTCCTGGCCAATTATGACTACCTTGGCATTGTGTTATAGTTCATGTGAATCCAGAAATAAAAGTAAATAGTAGAGAAAAGGGATCTTTCTGTTTTTTAAAAAAGAATTATTGAAATATAATTCACTCGTTTAAAGCATACAATTCAGTGTTTTTTAGTATATTTATAGAGTTATGCAACCATCACCACAGTCTGATTTTTTTAATTTATTATTTTTAATTGAGATATAATTCACATATAAAATTCACCGTTTTAAGGTACAGTTCTGTGGTTTTTAAAAATACATTAGCAGGGTTGTGCAATCATAACCACTGTCAAATTCCAGACATTTTCATCATCCCCCAAATAAACCACAATCCTGTTAGCAGTCACTTCTCATTACCCTTTCCTCCATCCCCAGGCAGCCATTAACATGCTTTCTGTCTCTAAGGATTTGCCTATTCTGAACATTTTATATAAATGGAATCATATAAAAAGTGGTCTTTGTATTTGGCTTCTTTCACTTAGTTTAATGTTTTCAAGGTTTATCAGTGTTACAGCATATATCAGTACTTCATTTCTTTTTATGGCTGAATAATATTCCATTGTAAGGATATACCCGATTTGTTTACAATCTAGTTTTAGAACTTTAAAAACAATTATTTATTTGGCTGCGCCAGGTCTTAGTCGCGGCACACGGGATCTTCGTTTGCGGTGCATGGGCTTCTCTCTAGTTGTGGCATGTGGGCTCAGTAGTTGTGGCATGTGGGCTCTCTAGTTGTGGCATACGGGCTCTAGAGTGCACGGGCTCAGCAATTGTTGCGTGTGGGCTTAGTTGCCCCACGGCATGTGGGATCTTAGTTCCCCGACCAGGGATTGAACCCATGTCCCCTGCATTGGGAGCCGGATTCTTAACCACTGGACCACCAGGGAAGTCCCACATAGCATTCTTCAAAGAAAAATAAATATAAGATACAGTTGCTTATGAATTTGCCCCTTTGTGGACTTTGACAGATTGTCCATTTAGCTTGCCAATGCTGCTTACAAAGAAGAACGGGCCAGTCATAGTACAGGAATTCATGCATTCCCTGCATCAGATAAAAGAATCAGAGCAAGACATGGTGTTTTCAAAGTTCGACTTTTCTGCTGAGTTCATTCTCCCAACGGCTTCAGGTTTCTGGTATTATCATTCAGTGGAACGTCTTCATTTCCTGGGATATGTCTGAAAAAAAATACCCTGGCTCACATTGAAACAGAAAGCCCACCAGCCAGCAGAAGCCCTGGGGACAGCATTGCCTTTAGTCAGCTGGGAATGATTCTCTCACACTTTTCAGCACCGCTTGATGGTCTCGCTCAGGAGTGCCGAAAGAAGAGTCCAGGGATAAGGTTACTGGGAAAATTTCATTCCCCTAGTCTTTCTATGCTCAACCTAACGGCAGTTCGGATATGTCAAGAATTCTCATTTTGATTTTAGACAATTTGCAGTATGAAAGGCAGCTCACCAGCCTTAAAGCCTGATGATCAGGGTTCAGATCCTATCCTTGTATAACCGTAAGCAAATTTCTCATCTAGAAAGTGGAAATAATTGTACATACCTCAAAAGATGGGAGGATGAAATGAAATGAAACATTGTTGTAGCACTTGGTAGGTGCCAACAAGCACAGATCCTCCTCCCTCCTACTTTATTTACATGGTGTTCATGAAGTGTGGATGGCAACATCCTGTGGAAGCATCTGGTGGAAAACCTGAAACTTAGAAAGTATTCAATCAATGTTAGTTGAATTTGAAACCTGAGTTCCTAAAGACTGGAACTCTTTTTGTAGATATAGGTTGGTGTGTGTGGGTGTGATGGAGAGAGATTGAGACAGATCTCAGATACTGTATCAGTTAGTTTTTTCTGTGTAGCAAACCACCTCAAAACCTAGTGGTCAGGGACTTCCTTGGTGGTGCAGTGGTTAGGAATCCGCCTGCCAATGCAGGGGACACGGGTTCGAGCCCTGCTCCAGGAAGTGGAGCAACTAAACCTGTGCGCCACAGCTGCTGAGCTTGCGCTCTAGAGCCCGTGAGCCACAGCTACTGAGCCTGCATGCCACAACTGCTGAAGCCTGCGTGCCTAGAGCCCATGCTCTGCCACAAGAGAAGCCACCGCAATGAGAAGCCTGTGCACAGCAACGAAGACCCAAAACAGCCAAAAATAAATAAGTAAATTTAAAAAAAAAAAAACTAGTGGTCAGGTGAAGCTGGCTGACTCCTGAAGGCCTCAGCTAAGACCACCTGGTCAAGGCCTCTCTCCACATAGTATTCTGCCATCTAGCATGCCCACTAGGTTTATTTACATGGTAATAGGATGTGCAAGCACTTTTCAAGTCCCTGCTTGCAATAAATTTGCTATTGCAGTGGCCATAGCAAGTCACACGGCCAGGCCTAGAGTCACTGTGGGAGGGCACTAGTAAAGGGCGAGGATACCAAGGCTACTTGGAATTATGGAGGCCGTTTTTGCAAATATGCTATTGTAGATACTAATTGTGATAGTAATGCAGATCTGTTTACTGAAAATTATTATCAGTCTATAAAGTCAAACTGTGAACAGGTGCTCTAATTAATTACAGTGTTATTAGGAAAATGTAGGTCACAATAGAAGTGCTATTTCCTCCAATAAACTAAGTACAGTGGTGAAGCGCCCTCCCATATAAGGAATCATTGTGGTGTAAACAGTTAACTTCTGGAATCACTAAATACAGGGATCAAAAATGCACCTGTTTTTGAATGCATGTTGTTTCTTGCCAGTTGAGGTGTCTTCCCCTCTCAGTTGATTCATTCATTTCTTCAACTTTAGTTATATAAAACATTTTAATAACCTATATCTATTGATATTTTTATTACAGTTTTGGGCCAAAGAGAATTTAGTCACCTCTTCCATCTATTTTTAAAAAGCCCCCCAAACACCACTAACAACAACAAAAAGAAACTCAAAGAATCAGAGACAGTCTTGTCACAAATATTTGTTGAGTAGGTCTGGTCTTTGGTTTATGTCCACGCACATCTAATTTGTGGCATATTTTAGATTAGAGACGATCAAGTGTCATCATCCCTCCGGAGTAAGAATTCCTTTTGAATGTTTATCAGTACCTAGGCAGAAATATGTTGTCATAAGCCACTGTCAAGTGATAGTATCATGGAACTTTCACAGCTGCAATGGGACACTAGAAATAATATGGTTCATGGCTTCTTTTTTAGATTGGAACCTATGGTTTAATCAAGATCATATAGTCAGGACCAGAATCTAGATCGTTGAACCCCAGGTTAGGGATTTTTGTACTGTATTGTGCTGCCTCCAAAATCAGTTTTAGCTATTCTGTAATCCTGTACACGTAACCATTTAACTAATCATTTCACTATAATTAAGTTTCTTATATGTTATTCTGTAATCCTGTACACGTAACCATTTAACTAATCATTTCACTATAATTAAGTTTCTTATATGTGTGTCCATTTTACTCCTGGGTTATACCTGAATGTGTGATTAGATTAAAAACTTCTCTTATTACAAAATTCACCATAGTTTTGGGAACATTGATTTCTAATAAATATTAGGTATAATCAGGTCCCTGATACTGATATCAAAAGGTGAAACGAAAGGCATTTTAGATAGAGTTTCTTATTTGTGACCCTTAGTTGTTGAGAGGGACAAAGAATATTAGGTATTTTAACTCCAAAAATATTAGAGATCTTTAAGTGAGTTGCAAAGGGCTATTGTTACCAAATATAGAGGAATTCAAATATGTAGAAAGCAAATGTTCTCATTTTCTCATCTAAACAGTGATAGAAATTAGACAAACAATTATACTCTAGCTTAAGAGATGTTTCTTTGATCTTTATGACATAGTTTAGATTTAGACCATAGAAATGTTATTGTTAGTGTTTCATCTCCAGTTTAAAGACTTGAATTTCTAAAATCCACCTGTATTGCAACTGAAGGGAATTACTGAGGCATCATAGAAGTATATTGTACCAATTATACAATTTTTATTGTTGGATATGATGGTTTTTTTTAAATTATGTCTTTATGGTTTTTGTAACAGTTCCACAAAAGAACCTATTTTAAATTATCTGTTATTTCTCTCCAGAAGTTACCATTTTTATTGATGAACACATTTCAGTCATTTCTTTGTGCATTTATAGAGAAGGCTGTGTAAACAGACATGAAATGACAGAAGTAATGAGGAGAGATTGATGCATGATATATACAACTTACCCTCAAATATTGTGTGTATCTTCAAAAAAAGGAGATATTCTGTTTTGTGTGTATTTCCTAAGAAAGAGGATAAAGTTCTTCCTTGGTATAGGTGGGGGATTGTTTCCAGGACCCACCACGGGTACCAGAATCCACAGATGCTTGCAGATGCTCAAGTCCCTTATGTGAAGCAGCATAGTATTTGCATATAACCTTCACATATCTTCCTGTATACTTTAAATCATCTCTAGATTACTTATAATACCTAATACAATGTAAATGTTATGTAAATAGTTGTAAATATAATATAACTGACATGTAAATAGTTGCTGGCTTGGAGCAAATTCTAGTTTTGCTTTTTGGAACTTTCTGGATTTTTTTTTTTTTTTAATATTTTCGAGTCCTGGTTGGTTGAATCCACCGATGCAGAGCCTGCAGATACAGAGTCAACTGTACCCTCTTTTATTACCACAATACAGTTGTCAGGTGGTAATTTTTCTAAAGAAGAGCTTTTCCCTTCTCTCCTAACCCCCTTCACTTTTAGATTATTACTCTGAGCTCATGGACTCTTTTTATTCAGTGTTTTTTGTTTTGTTTTGTTTTGTTTTTGATGCTCAGTGTCCCAGAATTTACCGGTGGGAGCCTCTCAAGGTGGCTTCTGTGTCCTGTTGATATGTCCGCGTCAGTTTGTGAGTACTTGTTTTTTTGGGCACAAAAAGATATTCCAGGCTCGCTTTGTACTTTTCCTGCCCTAGACCTGGAATCAGCTATTTCTCTTAAGAAGGCTTAGCTCCTTGTGGTGGGGAATGGTATTTGGAAACCAAAATCTGAGTGCTCATTGCTAATGGGGTAGCCATCGCTTCAAGACCTTTTAATAAAAAAAGCTCAGCAAAAATTTTTTTAATAAATCATGAGTTCATGTTGATACCTCGGTTTAAATTCAACACACCAGCATTTTTTGTACCTTCTTCAGTTTCATATTTTGATAATTAAATATTGCCAGATCCCCTTCATAGGGCTTGTACTACTTTGCATCCAAATTCAGCAACGTATGAGAGTGCCTGTGTTGCCACATCCTTACCAGCAGATGGGGTGTTATCAAGCTTTTGACTTTTGCCAAATTGAAATGTAAGAAATCGCATCTCCAAGTAATTTTGATTTGAATTTCTCTCATGAGTGAACCTACACGTTTTTTTCATGTTTAAGGACTAATTGGGTATCTTTGTGTGTATACTATCTTTAGCCCATGTTTCTACCTTTTTTTGGGTCTTCTTTTCCTTAATTTTTGGAATTCTTTATATATTTGGGAGCTTATCTTCCTAAGATATAAAGAACTCTAAAATTTATTTTTAAAAGAAAATTTTTTTAAAACCTTTATGGTTACTTGTTGCCAATATTCGAGTTCGTCATTTGTCTTTCATCTTGGCTTATAGTGAATGTGTGCTTAATTTTTATTTTTTAATTTATTTTATTTTTGGCCGTGCGTCAGATCTTAGTTGCAGCAGATGGGATCTTCGTTGAGGCATGCATGATCTTCCGTTGCGGGGTGCGGGCTCTTCCTTGTGGTGCGTGGGCTTCTCTCTAATTGTGGCACACAGGCTTAGTTGCCCTGCGGCATGTGGGATCTTAGTTCCCCGACCACGGTTCGAACCCGTGTCCCCTGCATTGGAAGGTGGATTCTTAACCACTGGACCACCAGGGAAGTCCCTATTTGTGCTTATTAATGTTTAAAAATCTGTGATATTTCCTTCACACAAAGAAAACATCCTTTTTGTTTTCTTAATTGCATCTGGGTTTTTGTCATGGCATGTTAAAAAGCCTTTTTCCTCATTCAGGTTTTAAACACATTGCATTCACACATGTTTTCTTCTAGTACTTATGGTTTCCATTTTTACAGTTAGAGCTCTTATCCATTTGGAGTTTTCCTGGTTGAAGGTATGAGGTGTGGATACAATTTAATCTTTTTTCAAACAGCTATCCAGTTGTTCGGATATCCATTTGGGCTTTCTGCTTTGTTTCTAGGCTTTCTATTCTCTTCAGCTGGTCTGAACCTAGTATCTGGTCCGGATTTGTTTTATGGCTGCACCGTGTGGCATCTTAGTTCCCCAACCAGGGATCGAATCCACACCCCCTGCATTAGGAGCGTGAAGTCTTAACCACTGGACTGCCAGGGAAGTCGCAGAATATTTTGTATAAAAGTACACTGCATACTGCGTATTTCAGCCATCTATAGCACTGTCACAGCGCTCGGCTCAGGAGGCCCTCTAAACGCCCCTTCTGATGTGTAGGATTATGGGTAGGTTTGCTACAGAGTTGTCTCCAAGCCAGCCTTCTCCTCTGGTGGTCCCAGAGGAAGGCACTGATCAAAAGGACTTTCCATCCGAACTTGTCAGGAAATTCAAAACACCCCCATTTTTACAAGTTTTGTTGCATTTCCTTCAGAACTGTATTATGAAATAATACCTTAAATTTAATTTAAAAAGTAAACAAAATAAGCGTGAAAAGCACTTAACATCGTACCTAGAACAGACAAAACAAAACAGACATTCAGTACATAATTGTTGACTGGTCCTAGCACATATTGTGTTTGATCCCTAATAAATGAGGGGGCAACAGTGAAGTAAGCTATTGGCAGCATCTGGAAGTGGGCAAATCTGAGATTGGCTGCTGTTGAACTTGGCAGTGGTGATGGTGAGTAAGATGACAAATATCTGAGAGGCAGTCAGGGTGCTGGCTCGAAACTGGGACTAGGCAGATGTCAAGAGATAAGACTGCCTGGAACAAGCGTTCTTGGAGAGGAAATACTTGCTGTTCTTTATCTCCTGGACCATTACCCATTCACTTCTTAAGGCTCTGAACCTTCTGGTCCTTTTTTCTGGTTCCTGGGGGAAAAGGCAGTATAAATCCACATGTTCATGCAAAGTACTGAAAAAAAAACTTCTGTACTTCCCAGTATAAGACTGCCGTGAAGTAGGTGCATTCAGCTAACTAGGTTTTTAAGTCATGCCAGGTAAAGTTATTCTTTCGGTGATTGTTACTAGTTCTAACTAGTAACTGCTGTATTCTGCTCTCATATGGTAACTGCTGTTACATAACTACTGATTCTGCTCTGCTATATAGCTACCCTGCTATGTGACTGCTAACCTAAGCCCTTCTACCAGTCTTCCCTGACCACCCATCTTGCAAGATTTCTTCATCTCCTGGGCACATGTAACTCTTACAATCAGTTCTATCTATTTAATATTTATCCTATACTGTCTTCTTTTAAAAAATATTTAAAAGAATTAAATAAAATCACCTATAATCCTACTATCAGAGACAAATCCTGTTAACATTTTGGTATATTTTTTTCTAGTCTTTTTTTTTTCTCTTATGTGTATGGTTTTACAGAGTTGAGATTGTACTGTATATATAATATCTTATTTTTTTCTCCTTTATCATATTTAAAAGTTATATAGGGCTTCCCTGGTGGCGCAGTGGTTGAGAGTCCGCCTGCCGATGCAGGGGATGCAGGTTCGTGCCCCGGTCCGGGAAGATCCCACATGCCGCAGAGCGGCTGGGCCCGTGAGCCATGGCCGCTGAGCCTGCGCCTCTGGAGCCTGTGCTCCGCAACGGGAGAGGCCACAACAGTGAAAGGCCCGCACACTGCCCAAAAAAAAAAAAAAAAAAAGTTGTATAATATTTCATGGAGTGGGTTGTGATTTACTTAGATTTTCTTTTTCATGCCTATTTTTCTCATTATTCAAATTAGATTATGATTTTGCCAAGGGAAATCAATCACTATGATATCATCCCCCCTTCCTGACTCTAATTCCTGTAGAGCATATTATATATGTAAATGATTAATAAATATTTTGGCTTGCTTCTCAGTTTTCGGTCTAAATGTTATAGAAACTCTTTGCTATAGGGGATCCAAAAAGTATTACTTGTAGCTGATGTAGAGTTATTGCATCACTAAGTCTTCCCATTTAGAAAAAGGGACCCTGGGGGGGGCTATAATCCTCTGAAATTCTATGAAAAGTATTTTGAGTGAGCATTTGTGCTTTTTCCTATAGTTTTCACTAGAATCTTGAAGGACTCTTTATCTAACAAAAAGCCACTGATTCCATGACCTTAGCCCATCTGGAGACAGATCCATTTACTAAACTTATCTGAAATCTGAGATACTGTATTTCATCTTTTGTTTTTCTTGGTTTTCAGGAAGGGATGAGACCATGCAGCCTGCAAGACCATCTTTCCTTGAATACTTTGAACAAAAAGAAAAGGAAAATCAAATCAACAGCTTTGGCAAGAGTGTCCCTGGCCCACTGAAGAACTCTTCAGATTGGAAAGTTCCACAGGATGGAGACTATGAGTTCGTAAGTAGACTTGGAAGCAGATGGTCATGTCTGCGGGGGAAAGTTGTTTGAAATATCACACATCCAATTCTGTCATTTCACTGAAAGTGCAAAGTGCTTGAGCATATTATTGTGCAGCTCACAGCTCCTCTAAACGCGCCTGGCGGCAGCTCCTGAGCTAAGAGCCTCAGGAGTCTGAGACAACATTTTGACTGACGTTTGAGCTGTTCCAAGGGCCCCCAATTAATTAGTGGCATCTTTTTTGATTTAGTAATTATTTATTCACTTGCCATTTTTCCTTTTATTGAGTTTGAATTTGTTAATGGTAAAAGAAATATTTAGTCATCCAGTGAAGATGCACTGTCTTTACTAGTTTATCTGGGATTGTGATTTTATATTTAAGAATTAGACTGGAGGGCAGTTAGCGCTATTTTGTAGGGTCTTTGTTGTTTGGCTAACCATTATCCTAATTTCAGTCTCTCTGAGAGGATTATTCTGGATTTTGTCCGAGGCTGGATATTACATAATTCCAAAGTTTCATAGGAAAAACAGGGTGTGTATTTCCTCTTTCTGCTGTGGAACATTTCTCCCTCAACCACGGACACTTGTTAACGTTCACAGAGATTTAATGTGTAGAGGCAGTAAAAAAAAAAAATGTGCAAAAAAAAAAAAGCTAAGGAGTCTGCATTCCTTTTCTAGAAAAGGATTTTCTCTTTAGGAGTATTTAATTTTTACACTCTTAAATTCTGTCATAATTCTATTGTTTATAAGAACTTAGTTTGCACATTAGATTTGGATTTGGGGAGGCTCTCTAGTCCTGGCTTTCTCCTATCCTACTGACCGGTCTAGAGGAAATGATGTCATTCTTCCATAACATAGTTTCTGCTTTTGTTGAGTAACAGGAATGTCATAGTTTATACAACTAAACTGGTCCTTTTGAGGACCAGAATAATTCACCTGAGGTTATTTAACCGATTGGTCCCTGAACCCATGTTAGGACCCAGGTTCATTCGTTTTATCATCTGTTTGTTCACTCATTTATTTATTAGCTCTTTGAGTGCCAGTATGTGCTTGACACTCTTCTAGGGATATAGCAGTGAACAGAACAGTCAAAAACTTATCCCTCTTGGAGGTTTCATTTTAGAAGAAGGAAAATAAGGAAGTAAAATGTTTAGTGTGTCAGATAGTGGTAAGTGTTGTAGCAAGTTTGAAGCAGGAAAAGGAGATTGGTGGGGAAGGGAAGGAGAGGGAGAGGGAGGGAGTGTGTGTGTGTGTAAATTTGTAGCAATTTAAAATAATGAGTTAAGGAAGTTCTCATTGGTAAGAAGATGAGAGAGTGAACTTCGTGACTACCCAGAGAAAGAGCTTTCCAGGCAGCTGGAATAGCAAATGTAAAGGTCCTGAGGCAGGAAACTTGCTTAGTGTGTTTGCAGAACAGTGAAGTGAATAGTATGTTTGGAATGGCATCAAGGGGATGTGTTGTAGCAGGAAATGAGATCAGAGATGTAATGGGGAGTCAGACAACGTTAGGGCTTTTGTGTAATAATAAGGACTTTAGCTTTTAGTCTGAGTGAAATGGAAAGCTACTGGCAAGATGTGACTTGATCCTACTTATGTTTTGAAAACATTGTATTGGTTGCTATATTAATGCACTACAGGAAGACTAGATTTTGTGGACACAGGTGTAGTGTTGTTACCTACTATATAGAAGAGGCCAAATATGGGGCACGTCTGCTGCGATTCCTCTCTTCTAGGTCTTTGGCATTCATATTTTCCACTGAGTCAGGATCCACCTTCAGAATCCTTCTTAACACAGTGTTCCAGGCTGACACTGTTAATCAGAGTAGACTCAGAGATTTGAATCTTCATGTTTGCGATTCCATGTTGCCTCTGGAGTTGTCGTGGACATCTTTGTAAGGACTGATTTTCTCAGTTTAGTGAGTCTTTAGGTAAAGATGAAACAACTTCTGGGTACCAAATCACATCACCATTGTGACAGAATGCTTAAGAATCCTCAAATCTGTATTCCCAGGTCTAGTTAATGATCCTGAGATTCCAGTCACTTTAAGCTAATCATTAATTTGGGATCAGCAGTTCCAGTGTTTGAAGAATTCATTTCTCTCTGCCACAGCCTTCCCATACTAAGATCATTGCCAGAGAACTTATTTTGATAGGCAGGCTACTTATGCAAAGGGGCTTTAGTAGGTCTTTAGAGAGAGAGCTTTTTATCTGGGAAGGAGATGACTGTTGGAGGGAGTGGGCCCATGAGCACAGCGACTAGGTTAGCACATTGCCCAACCTGTATTATTCCTGGCTGGTGCAGGAGAAAGGTCCTGAGACTTATCAGAGGTTATAAACTGGCATCATCCAGCCCACACACCGTTTTTGTGTGTCCTCCACAGTATTTAAAAGTTTTAAATTAGTTGCCTATGTTTAAAAATTGAGAGCTTCTACATGAAATGTCGGAACTCCAGCTTCTTTTGAAAGCTTGGAAGAGCTGACCGTAAAAGACCTGCATTTTTGGTTGATGGCTGTCCGG
Organism: Aethalodelphis obliquidens; assembly: GCF_003676395.1. Taxonomy (NCBI): domain Eukaryota; kingdom Metazoa; phylum Chordata; class Mammalia; order Artiodactyla; family Delphinidae; genus Aethalodelphis; species Aethalodelphis obliquidens. Next base: position 2,072,966 of record NW_020837986.1, on the reverse strand, counting down.
AGCTGAGTAGCAGCTGCCTCTTCGGGTCTGACCTCTCTAGTTCTCCTCAAGATCTGATCGACTTCACTCACTTGTATTAAGTATCTAACCTGTCTGGCATTTTTAGGACATTTGATCTGGGGACTTGTGCTCTAAATCATTTGGATTTGTATATGTCCAAAGTGTGTCTGAGCCAACCCATCCTGACACATAAAATTTTATTCTAATTTTACCTTGAAAATTTCAGGAGAATTTATTTTAAAATTCTCTTTTAAGAGAATTTCAAGATAAACAATGAAAGACAGTTGAGGTGGAGTATATATGAGCTACTACACCAAAAAGTTCCAAAGAGCAGATGAAAACTATTTTTAATGCCTTGATATTCTTGCTGTATCACCTTCATCCCAAATCAAGCATTTAAAATAATAGTCTCAAAGAGTGTTTCCCAAAGTGTGATTCCCAGGCCAGCAGTGTCAGCATCACCTGGAAACCTGTTGGAAATGGTTTCTCAGGCCACACCCGAGACACACTAAATCAGAATCTCTGGAGACAGTGCCCAGTAATCTGTGTTTTAACCTACCTTATGCATGATCCTAACCTGCTAAATTCACATAAATTTCTTCTTTCTTTCCTGTTAGGTACTATAGAAATTCTAAAATCACATGTATTCATATTTTATTAACATTGCATGACTTTAAAATTTCCTTTTTACTCCCCTTTTGAGTCTCCTGTACTCTTATTGGAGGTACCAAAGCAGTACCGAAAATCAGGAAAATGTACATTTGAAAGTGACATCTGGCATAGAAGGAACCAGTTTGTTGAGTGAACAAAGTGTTCTGAGTAACCTCACTAAGCTTGAAGAAGGATGTGTGTCAGACTAGCCGTCCTGTTCCCCCAGCCATCTCTTACAGACTTTCTGATTTCCCAGCGGGCAGTATTTAGTTATAAAGAAGATATTCTCTTTCTTCCTGTGAAGGCAATTGCTATTTTGAAATGAAACTTTTTGCCCAAAATGGCAAATGGGAAGTAACTAAATCATCAACAGTGGCAGAACTTGATACTGACAAAAAACTTCATATTTTCATCTGAAACTGAATTCTTGTTGCATTTCTAAAATTGAATTGCCTTATTTGCCAAATTGAAAAAGCAACAAAGATTTCCTTTAATTTTTGAGGCATATTAAAGTGTAAATAAAAAGTGCTTGCAAATGCAATATTCTCTCCAATTAGTATTTCATAGTCTATAAACAGATGCATTTTTGGAAATGAATGTTGCTTTTATGAGAATTCAAACCCTCCCATTTTGCCATCGTAAAGCCACGAAAAGCTGTCAGCTTAAACCCACTTTGGCTCATAGATCTTCCAAAAACACACTGTAATATTTTCGTCTAAGAAGGCTTAGTACCAAGAGGGTGAACAAGACAGACAAGACCCAGGCTCTCCTGGAGTTGACTGTAGTGAGGGAAACAGACCTTAAGTCAGGTAATATACCAGTTCAGGTAATAGTGGCTATTTAAAAAAAAAAAGCACAGTAAGAGAGTGATGAACAATGATATTCAGCAAGACCTGAATAAAGAGGGGAAGCCAGGCATGGGAAGGGGGAGGGAAGAAGTACAAAGTCTGAAGCAGGACACGGTGAGTGTATGTAAGGAGCAGAATGACACACAGGGTAGCAGTCCATCATAAACACATCAGTAATCCCAATACACACGAGTGCATTAAAATCACTGCACTCGTGAATGTGGAGACTCTGGATAAAATAATAGTCTGGATAAAATAACTCTGGATAAAAATAACAGTCAAAATTCAGCAAAATACTGTTTATAAGAGATATAGCTAAAAGAAAATATCACCAAAAAGTTTAAAACAGAGGAATGGAAAAAGATACGGTAGGAAAATATTCCTAAAAGAAAGTCGGTGAAACAATATTAATATCAGATAAGATAGAATCCAAGACAAAGGAACATTACCTGGGAAAGGGGCATATTTTAAGTTGCTAAAAGGTGTGCTTGATCCAGAGGACAAAAGTCATGAACCTATACAAAGCATATATATTTATCCCAAACCAATAGAAATACAAGGAGCAACGAGAAAACTGCAGTCATAGTTGATGGCTTACATATTCTTCTCTCAAAATTTGATATTTCTGTTAGATAAAAAACCAAAACTAACACAATGAACACGGTTGATAAAACAGAAAATAGGAACACTTTTCAAATATTCGTGAAAATTTTAAAACATATATGGAATAGTCACAAAATTTGACTATGTTTTAAAGTGCTTGAAAAAAATCTCAGTACAGAAGTCATCCAGGCCACATTCACCAACTATAATAAATAAAATTGGAAATTAACAAGAATAAAGTAGCCAAAGCCACTTTATTACACTTGGAAATGTAAAAGTATATTTCTGAATAATTCTTGTTTTAAAGATAAAATCAAAACAGAAATGTTGAGAAATGAATTATAAGAACCGCACAAAATTCAGATCACTGTCATTTAAACCTGTGGGATGAAGCAAAAATGGTATTCATAGGAAGATTCATAGCCTTAATTGTATTTTCTTTTTAGAATACAAGAAAGATTGTAAATAAGACAAAAATAAAGGTAAAAGCAGAATTTAATGAAATAGAAAACAAACAAAATTTGGGTCAGTAAAACCAAAAGTTGGTTCTTTGAAAGGAACCGACATTTGGCAGAATTGATCAAATTAAAAAGGAAGAAGATACCCTAAACTATAGTAGAGGAAAGGGGAGAGAATGTTACTAGAGATAGAACAATGTAAGAATGGGAAGAGAATATTATTGTTTAAAATTTTATATCATTATATTTGAGAACCTAGATAACTAGATGTTTAAACATTATACCATAGTTAGGTCCTATATGGAAGTGTAATTGCGTAAAAATATCCAAGATACTTTTGAAAAAGAAGACAATGAGGTTGGATTTATATGTACAACACCACAATAACAAAAGCATTGCGATATTGCCAGAAGAAAACACAGATCAATGGTAAGAGGATAGAGCTGAGAAATATACCTGTGTATATTATAGGAATTTATTATATAATAATGATAAAATGCAGAATAATGCAAGCTGTGTGATACCATTTGTGTAAATTTTTAAAAAACTGCAAACCATGCTACATATTTCTGTTACGTACACATGCAACTGTATAGATAAAAAAGATAGGATATAAAACTACTTGATAAGAGTCACTGCCTTTGAGGAGAAGAACTTCAGTTTTAACTGTTTTTAAAGTGGGAATGTATTACAATATTAACATATTACTCACTTAAATTAAAAAAAATAGAGTGAGATATGTTTTTTTTTAATTCTATCAATACTTAGATTTCCCTGGTTTTAGTCTAAATGGAATTAGCCAGAGCTTCTGCAGACCTAGATGAACCACAGTACTTTTCAGTCTTACTAACTTTGCAAGGATTGCTGATCATCAGCTCTTGGTATATTAGGTTTTGGAGCAAGTTCCCTATTTATTCAAATAAAGTTGTCTCCAGATTTCTTATGACTTATTCTTTAAAAAGAGTTGGTAATAGCTGGCCCCCACTTACTAATTCAACCTCTGGACACTGAAGTCCTCTTTGTGTGAACAGCCAAGACTAAGATCCTTGACGGCTGGGATTTTTACTCATCTCTGTATTCCTAACACCTTGCAATTGCCTAGCTTATTGTTAGTACATACTTTTCAGTTAAACTCAGAGGCAGTCTCTGGATTAATTCAACATATTTAGTCACTACCCTGAGAAAGTACATAGCGTAGCAGAAAAGACAATCAAATAATTTTGATACCTTGTGCTAATAATAGCTTACATTTATTGAGAACTTACTTTGTGCCAGGCATTGGTGTAAGATTCTTTAAGTATATTAGCTCAGTCCTTATAACCATCCCAGAAGGTAGGCAATATTATTGCCATTTTATGGATGAGAACACTGAGTCTTAAAGGGAGTAAGTACTTGAATAAAGTTATACAGATAGTAAATGGCACAGCAGGGATTTGGCTCTAGAGCCTAGACTCTGAACCACCTACACTTTATGGCCTCTCTCTAGGCTATTCTGGTAAATTCTGTCCATAAAGTACATATAAAAACGTGTAGTAGGAGCCCAGAAGAGAGAGCAAGAACTTCAGTACAAAGAACCCCAGGGGAGGCATCAAGAAGTCTCATTTGAAGTGTATTTTGGGTTTTTTTGTTCGTTTTTTGTTTTTTTAAATTTAATTAATTAATTTTTGGCTGCGTTGGGTCTTTGTTGCTGCGTGGGGGCTACTCTTGGTTAAAGTGCACGGGCTTCTCGTTGCGGTGGCTTCTTTTGTCGTGGAGCATGGGCTTTAGGCGTGCAGGCTCAGTAGTTGTGGCTCACGGGCTCTAGAGCGCAGGTTCAGTAGTTGTGGCGCATGGGCTTAGTTGCTCCGCAGCATGTGGGATCTTCCTGGACCAGGGCTCAAACCCGTGTTCTCAACCACTGCGCCACCAGGGAAGCCCTTGAAGTATGTTTTGAAAGATGAATAGGAATTCTCGAGCTAGAGAAGGCGGGAAAGGACATTGTAGGCACAGAGACAGAGAGAGGGAAGTGTGTGTGTGGAGGCATTAAGGGGTGTGGAATGGCCAGGAAGTCCTAAGTAATGGTGTTTGGAATCTAGGGGTGTGGGTGTGCGAGGAAGGGGGGAGGGGGCGATGGTGAGCCCTTCAGGTGAAGTAAATTAGCGCCCTTATTTTGGGGGGGGAAATATTTAGTACACTTTTAGATTTTTCCTTGATGTATCAGAGAAATTAAAAATAGAATCCTAATGCAGCACAAAGAGCTAAGCTAACATCCCCCTGAAGTTGTGTGATAATGGGTCCATCAGGATATAAAACCACCGAACTGTTAACTCAAAATTAATTTGATAAAAGTAACAGAACCTGAACAAGATTGATTGCTTGGGTTGCGTGGATAGTTACAAGCCATTCAGATGGCTTTTTGTGGTAGGGAAGGATAAACTTTAGCACTGAGTTTTTCCCTGGAGGGAAAAAGCCTATGATTTTATGAGACTTTATCGTAACCATTCTTTCCTAGATCAGGGCTCCAAACAAGATTTATTTGGGGGCTTCCCTGGTGGCGCAGTGGTTGAGAGTCCGCCTGCCGTTGCATGGGACATGGGTTCGTGCCCCCGTCCGGGAAGATCCCACATGCAGCGGAGCGGCTGGGCCCGTGAACCATGGCCGCTGAGCCTGCGCGTCCGGAGCCTGTGCTCCGCAACGGGAGAGGCCACAGCAGTGAGAGGCCCGCGTACCGCAAAAAAAAAAAAGGATTTATTTGGGTTTTTATTATGAAGCTTTACTGAATTGTCAGGGCATAGTCAATTACTCATTTTTTATTAGATGACACTTTTTGCTTTTGGCTGTACACTTTAGAAAGTAGACATTTGGTGGGAGATGAGAATTATTGCTACCTTATTTATAATTTAAACTTACGATTGATATGGTGGCAGAAACGTTTTATTTACTCATGTTTACATTACTGCTCTTAAGGGTGCATCTTATGCTTTCAGGGAACCCAAGTATCTACAACTTGAAACTTTATCTGCCGTTTTGTAGAAACAAAAGAAACACTCCCCAAACGTCTGTCTTTTATTGTCCATTTATTTCAAGATGAGTTTTAAAAATGCACATCCTTAAATAGCCCAGCCTCCATTAGTAAGATAGAATGTAATGAATTCCCATCACTCGGCTATAACAATCATCAACTCGTGGCTATTTTTATTTTATCTAATCCTCCTCTGCTGCTGTTCACCACTCCTACCACATGGTTATTCTGAAGCAAATCCCAGGCATATTTCATTTTAAATATTTCCATACATACCTATAAAAGAGTAAAGATCCCTTTACAAAAACGTAACCACAATACCATCATCATACCTTTAAAAATTAAGAATAATAATTCTTTAATCCCATAAAATACCTTGTCGATGTTCAGTTTTCCCCAGTCATCTCATGCTATTTTCTCATTTGCTTTCTGATTTTAGATATTGCTTTTTATTGTTTCTCTTTATAATTATACAAACTAATTCATTCCAAAGGCAAACTACAAAACAAAGTTATTCAGATTTGGCTTCTGTCCCTATTCCCTCTGCTTTGTTTCCTCCTTTTTTGTTGTTTCATTTTGGTTATATGTATACAGTCATCCCTCAGCATCCGTGGGGCATTGGTTCCAGGAGCTGCAACACATGGCAAAATTGGAGGATGCTGAAGTCCCATAGTTGGCCCTCTATGCCTGTGAGTTCTGCATCTGTGGATTCAGCCAACTGTGGATGATCCGTGGAGGGCCAACTGTATACAAATACATGTATGTTTGTACTCCCATTCATAGGTAAGAAGTGTGCTGTACACACTTTAATCTGCCTTTCTGTTTTCACTTAACTGCATGTCCTAGGAATCACTCCACAGCAGTATATAGGGATATTCATTACTTTTTTTCCTGATGCTTAGTATTCTGTTGTGAAGATGTACAGTAGTTTATTCAGCCAGTCCTCTGTTGATAGACAAGCAGGTTGTTTGTAGTGGTTTTAAGGTTGATCACTTCATAAACCTATTCATAAACAGAGATTGAAACTTTTTATAATTGCTACCTTTGTTTTTCAACGTAGCTGTAGCCTTTCAGTTTTGAGAAGCAAGTTACATACTTTAAGTCTCTGTAGCTTTTTTTTTTTCTTTTTTGTAGTTATGTTGTCTTTTGTTTCACTAGCAATGAGTAGATTGATTCAGTGGTATCCCTGTGCTACAATCTGGTGCTGGCTATATAAACTAACTAGGCTCTGATTTAGTCATAAACCCTGTGTCACAGGAGTGTGCGTAATCATATCCCCGCAAACATTGTTAGATGCTCCAGGTATGCAAATGTTGCCAGGTTGGTATTAAGAACCAAAAGAATCCCTGGAGGCCTGGGATTCCTAATTGCTGTAATCAGAACCTGAAATTGCTTAAGTTTGAATCTCATTACAACTGAAGCCAGATTTGGGTCAGTTACTTTAATTTTGCTAAATTTGAAGTCAGAAAAGAAAAAGAAAAACAACTCTAAGTTTAGTATTATTTACTCATCATCAATCAGAAGCTTCCAAACATTTTGAAATGTAAATTAGTTATTAATCTAGAAAGCAGAGTTTTCCATTTTCAGTTGAGGTGAGTGTAAATTATTTTTCTTACTGCCCAATCCACAGCCATGACATTGAATTGCTGTCTCATTTACCTAGACCTATCTTTTTTCACTCTTCTTCCTTTGAGCTGTCAGATTCTTTCTTCTTCGCTTCGCCTCCCTTTTTTTTTCTCACACGGACTCTCGGCAGGTCAGTAATCTATATTCCTGGGACATGAAATGTTGAGAAGACAGGGAAAAGGTTTATGCCAGTTTTCTCACCCCCATCCAAAGGCAGGATCTCTATTAGAGTTTTGAAAGTAGTATTTGCTTTTGTAGCCTAGTACCTCTGAAAGAAAAATGATGATGTAGGACTCTTTTCATTCCTTGAGATGTAGTACTTATATCATTTCCCTCCCCAAATGTCACCATATTTACTTAAAAATCCCGATGCTTCATCACTCAAGCGAAATACAGCAGAATTGAGCATCTTTTGTCTTTGATGACATGTTCACTCCAAGCACCAATAATTCTGAATGGAACGCGTGTCTCTTTTTCTTTCTTCATCTCACTATTGGAGTTCGATGCTGATGTTACTGAGATTTTGAGCTGCCAGTGTAAGGAAGAAGAGGTATTGAGAAGATGATTCAGTGAGGAGAAGGCTGATTGATGGTAATTTACTGTATTGTAAAGGCACAACTCATTGGGTGTATTGATTGTTCTCTACGTCCAAGTTTTTGTAAAGGAAAATATGAGATTTCACATTTATTTAGAGGGTCTTATAAGGTTGTAGTCGGGTCTATTTCTAAGGAAATATATTATGCCTCTGTGTACTAAGTGACTACTGTTTTGGTTGAGGTGGTATGTATGCCTGGGTAGTTTAGATCACTACAGTCAGACTGTTAGGTTTCTCATCCTGACTTTACCATTTATTGAGTACTTTAGGGCCAGTTTCTTCTCCCTGTGCCTCAGTTTCCTCACTGTAAAATGGAGATAATACTGCTACCTATAGGATAGATTTTGTGTGTGAGTGAGAATTAAGTGTGGTAATGCATATAAAGTGCCTTCAACATAATAGGCATTTCATAAACGTTAACTTCCCCTCCCTTCTCCCTTCCTTTCCTGAAGCACCGTCGATGAAGTAAATTTCAGTAACCTAAACCCCTTTCCCCACTGATTTGCCGTTGACTTTCATTATAAAACCAGAGGTACATTCCCAAAGAAAACTTGCTCCCAAAGAGGCTGATTTAAAACTGCTCTAAAAGAGAGGAATCAGAACTATTACAGCTGGAAATTGATTACCCAAAGTGGTCATGGGTATCATTTTTAGAACTTCTCAATGCTTTCTTTTTTTATTATTTTATTTATTTATTTATTTTACATCTTTATTGGAGTATAATTGCTTTACAGTGTTGTGTTAGTTTCTGCTGTATAACAAAGTGAATCAGCTATACGTATACATATATCCCCATATCCCCTCCCTCTTGCATCTCCCTCCTACCCTCCCTATCCCACCCCTCTAGGTGGTCACACAGCACCGAGCTGATCTCAGTGCCTTCTTGCTTTCCCTTACTTCTCTGTTCCATATGGCTTTCCTTTGTACCCACCCCCCATTTCATAAACTATTAACATTACTGATATTTTTCAAATCACACTGACTACTTCCACTGCAGCACACACTTTTCACCAATAGATGCCACCCTCTCACTTCTTGTGTGCCCAGCTTCCTGGGTAGAATGATTTCCTTGTGATACAGAGAGGTTGCCAGCTGTGTAAAATTAATGATAACATTCCTTCATCAACCTGAAAGTTGGACATTGCTTGAAAATAGGTGTACCTTGTAACTTAGACCAGTAGAATGAACATCAGATTATGTCAGAAGAGGGTTGAACGGCCCTGGCTTTAGCTGGGAGCTGGGATGAGTGACTTTTCTCTTTCAGGTTTGTGTTTCAGGTTTGCGGTATGTAAAAATCAAGCATAATTCCGACTGTCCTGCTTTTCCTCCATGGTTAGAGGAAGGATCAAATGAAACGTCAGTTGGGGTTATTTGAACCAAGTTTATTTTTAGAACGATGATAGAATTCTGTTAGCCGAGGATTGTAAAGCTGTTTATGTTTGCTTTTGGTTCATTGTGTATTAGTATTGTGGCTTATTTTATTATTATTTTACTTTTTATTTTACCTTTGTAAAAAAAAGAATTAGATCTTTGAACAAGAACCGATAATCCAGAGACAAAGCCAAAGGAGCCGTTAAGCCCGTTAAGCCCAGACTCCTGGAATGCGTCTGTTTGCTGATGACAGTAATGCCATCACATTAGGTTAATACAGCATTTAATATAGTTAAAGGTGCATTCGTATTTTCCTCTTTAACTTGGTGATTCGTACAGTGTACCTGTGAGAGGGGCAAGAGGAGGGTCTTATCCCATTTATAGTTTGAGGATCTGAAATCCAGACATAAAAAAAAGGCAACTTTCCTCCTTTAATGCCAGAATCAAGTCTAGAACCCAAATCCCCAGGTTGCTTCCTGTCTCTGTTAACTCTTGGGTATTTTCTCACAGGAAAAACAAAACAAACTGTGCGCTCCAGTGACATACTAGATACTTATTTAACTTTACAAAGCAGGTGAAAGAATCTTCTTTCAGAAAATACGTGACGGGGGTTCTAGTGACCAGGAAGAATGGTTTCAGGTTTATCGAGTCTTAATGGGAATTTTGTAATAGTAAGAGAGTACTTATTATTGACCCAAATGATTTTTTTCATGCTTATTCAGAACACAGTGTAGATTGACAGGCTTTGCATTTCATCAATTATTTACATAAGTAATTCCCCTTGTCGGAACAATGTAATTTTTACCTTCTTTTGATGTTCTTTATTATTTACTTTGTAACCGTGGGTTTTACAGTAGTTGTGATGTTGTTCAGGAAAAGTCATGCTCACTATAAAAAGGCATTATTATTTTAAGAACACTTTGAGTTTTGACCAACTATAACCTCTGTGAAAACAAAGGTATCAATTGTAGAGGAGTCTTAATGGCTACAGCAAACACTTGATATGCCCTCTGGTGATATCTCTGTCACAAAGTGCCTATCGGTCTCATTCAGGCACTTATTCCCGAAATTTTCCCCCCTCATACCCTGTTATCTATTCAATATTAGTTTTTCTGTAAATTTACTCTTCTTACCTTAGTGGTAGACATTGAATATTTTTAGTAATTTTTTAATTAATTTTTTAAAAAAAATTTATACAATTTTTAAAGGTTCTACTTCATTTACAGTTATTAAAATATTGGCTGTATTCCCTGTGTTTTACAATACATCCTTGTAGCCTGTCTTACACCCAGATAGTTTGTACCTCCCACTCCAGTAATCTTCATATTGCTTGCTCATTATCTTGTCTTCTTTTCCCTCCCACCTTCTGTATTTATTTTATTATTATTATTTGTGTGTGTGTGATAAGAACTCTTTATTAACATAAGAGCGACCCTACTGGCAAATTTTTACGTATATACAATACAGGATTGTTTGCTGTAAGCACCGTGCAGCATGGTAGATCTCTAAGACTTATTCATCTTGTATACCTGAACTTGGTACCCTCTGACTAATGCCTCCCCATTTCGCCATTTGTCTTATTTTAAATTTTACTGGCAGGGACACTTGCTCTTTTCAAGTTGTAGAATTTGAGAAGAACTGATGAAAATAGCAGTTACTGGGTGCTAACCGTGTGCTGGGTTCCTGCAGAAGTCTTGTCCCGTTTGCCTCTCACAGCATCCTGGTGCAGAAGCTCCCACTCGTTGACAGAGAGGCTCAGAGACTCTGACTTACGGGTACCCGCCCGCCCATCCCCCCACGGCACGTGAGTCATGGGTGACGAAGCTAGGCTTTCGATTTAAGTTTTCTGATGGTCAAGACCATAGTTTTTCTCAGAATAACACGCTTCTGTGGTGAGAAGTGTCACACACGTGCTGATGGTGAGTGATCATCTGATTCAGGGGCTGAATTGTCTTTCTCTGAGGGGCCCAGCACTTGGCAAATCGCCGTGGTACACAGGTACTCAGAATGTGTCATCTGATTACGTTGTTCGAACCCGTTGTGCCTTCTCTGACAACCTTTCCAAATCTCTTCATATTTTCTTCCTGTGATATCCATTCATCCGTGTGTATAGGAGCATGTTAATCACCTTGCAAAATTGTTAGATGTGAAATTTAAGTTTTGTTCCCCTTCTGTAGTACGTGTTAGTAGAAAACATTGATTGGAACAGCAGTGTGGGGAATCCCCTAGATCAGAGTTGGATGAAGAATGCAAAGCATCTAGCAAAGTGCCTGGCATTCCTGCTCTACAATTAATATGTTGGTTCCTTTCAGAGCGAGAGCTTGGATATCATTAAGGAGAGCAGTGGGCTGGTAATCAGATCTCGGTTCTGATAGTAACTAGCTTTGTGTCCTTACGCAAGCCACCTAATCTTTCTGGGGCTCTCGTTTTTTCATCTACTAAGTAAAAGTGAGATGAAAAAGTCTTCAAGAGCCCTCAAGTTCTCTCAGCCTTTGTTCACTAATCTTTAAAATGGAAACAATGCATACCTGTCAGAGGGTTTATTTGAGCTGGAAAGAGATAGCCTGTGTAAAGCACATAAAAGATGCTCAGTATATGGAATTTTTTTTTTCCTCTGTCCTTTTACAATGTGGGGAGGTGCTCTGGAAACCCTGGAGACCAAAATGAGCACAGGAGGCAGGATAACATGCTGACCGAGAGCCAGACACACCTGGATTCAGTCCTGGCTTCACTGTTGAGGGGATCTTTAACTCTAGGCCAGTCCCTTAACCTAGAATGAAGTTACTAATCATACTTACCTCAGGCTTATTGAGAAGATTAAATTAGAAAAGGCTTTTAAAGTGTTTAACAGAATGCCTGACCCATAGTAGGCATTTGGTAAATTTTGTATTCGTGTGTAAGACAGGTGGGAGAGATGAACTACCAGGGCAAAAGAGTTAAAAATGACGAGGTAGGTCGCCCCAGACAAGAGAGGCAGGAGGCAAGCCCAAAGCTCATTTCACAGCTCTGTCGAGGGCCCTGCTGCTGTGGCTCCCCCCTCCTAGTTAAGTGGTGTTTGCTTCAAAGTATTTATTTAACACCTGAAATGAGCTTAATTCTGTTGAGGCTTTCTTGTTCATGGGGTTTAAATATCAAACTTACTGATTCCTACAGACGTTGTGTGTTTTCTCTGATGAGATTTCTCCCCTTCTGTGCCTACCTGGGAGCTGTAGGACCTGGAAAGTCCTCACATCGGCGTTCTTTTTCAAAACAGTTTTGATCCGGATGGGTGTGCTTGTTGGTATAAAATAGCTCGTGTGTGTGTGTGTGTGTGTGTGTGTGTGTGAAAGAGAGAGAGAGAAAGAGAAAATGAGATGAGAAAGACGCAAGACAGACCAATAGAGAGCCGTATCTGGGAGCCATCACCTGTCGAGTGCTCCTGCCTGTATAGCTGAATTTGCATTGCACACATCGGATTAAAGGGTGGCCAGCTGCTGGAAGAAGAGCAAACTCGTATCTACTTTTTTTTTTTTTTTGCGGTACGCGGGCCTCTCACCATTGTGGCCTCTCCCGTTGCGGAGCACAGGCTCCGGACGCGCAGGCTCAGTGGCCATGGCTCATGGGCCCAGCCGCTCCGCGGCATGTGGGATCCTCCCGGACCGGGGCACGAACCCGTGTCCCCTGCATCAGCAGGCAAATATGGATGTATCCCTTTTAAAAATCTTATCTATATTCCTTTTTTTAAAACTAGACTTTTTATTTTGAGATAACTATAGATTCACATGTAGTTGTAAGAAATAATACAGAGAGATCCTGTGTACTCTATACCCAGTTGCCCCATTGGTAACATCTTGCAAAATCATAGCATAGTTTCACAACCAGGATATTGACATTCATCCGTCAAGAGTGAAAGAACAGTTCCATCACCACAAGGATTCCTCCTGTTGGCTTTTATAGGTACACCCTCCCACCCCATTTCCTAACACGTGGCAACGACAAATCTGTTCTCCATTTGGTGTATCTGAGAGTTTAAAAAATCTTGGGGGAGCAGTGTCTAAAATGAAGTAAATCGAGGAATTGGTTGTCTTCTCCCAAGTGTTAATATTCCCAGATACGGCAGGACCAAGCATAAAGTTGTTTTCACTGGGAAGAAATGTTCCATTCCAGATTCAGATGGACATTTTCTACTTTTGACATGCTGCTGAGACTGTAATTATAAACTACAACCATTCTAGGATGGATTTAAACCAGTTCCTGGGATGAATTAAGACCTTGTGATAAAATACCATATATCATCTGTCACATTATCTGTGGCAACCCTTCTCTGTGCCAGATTGGTTAATGAGGGCAACAGCTGCCCAGAAGTTTATTGCTGAAGGAATGCTTAACAGTGGTACTGTGAGCTCAGCACTTTATGCGAGAATTTTCAGAAATCGCGCTTGAGTTCCTGGAATTTGATCAGTTTTATGTACAGTTATATAGAAGGTATGTGATTTGGAGGAGTTTGCCTTCTTTCATTCGCACGACCTCTCCTCCCATCTCAGTTTTTTTCTTGTGGAAAATGAAAATCCCACGGGATAAGCCTTATTCCCTGACTACTGGCCTTCCACCCATCCGTGCCTTCCCCTTCTCCTGGCTACCTTCTGTTCCTGGGCCTGTTCAATGAGGCAGAGTGACCGTAGCCTCAAGGAAACGTGTAGACTAGATGACCTTTAAGGTTCTGTCTTATCCTGGGAGCCAGTGATGCTGCATCAATGAACTCTTCTGTAGCTCCTCCAGTGTGACGGGTAGGTGAGCATCCCGCATTCACAGTGAGGGGAGAGACCAGGCTGTAGGATGTACCCCGTGGCTGTGGATTACACATCTAACCCTGAGGGGCCATGGGGACTGGGGAAAGGAGAGCCAGTCTGGCTGTGGCACACATAATTTTTACAATTTGAATTACCGAAAAGGGTCTGAGCTCTCCAGTTCACCACGGACTGCACCACTTCCTGTTTCCCTGTATCAAAACTGGCCCATTGAGCTCATTTACCTTGCCTGTGCCGGCCCCTCAAAACAGCTGCGTTTATGACCTCTGATTTAAGCAATCCCCAAATCGTGGACCTTTAGGTGGCTTCCGGCTTTTTAATATTAAACATTGTTTTAATGAACCACCTTTGCACAATACATATGTCCTTAGAGTTAATCCCTGCAAGAACACTTGGGTCAAACTTTGGGTCAAATTTAAGACTGTGATGCCGATGGTCAAATCCCCCTGTCGTTTTGGTGTCTGAATTGTCAGTTTGTGTTATTTATCTGATTATCCTTGGAATTCTTATTTTCCTATTGATTTCGAAGAGTTCTTCATATATCAAGTGAGATTATGAACCTTTAAAGATATTTTCCCAGTTTTTAAAAACTTTATATAACGTGTCTAACTGTCCAGGTAGTTTTAGTTTCATGTGTTTTGGTTTAGCAGCTTTTCCTATGGTTTCTGGAACTTAATGCCATGTTTAGAAGTTTTTCAGATCCCAACATTATAAAAATGTTAACCCTTACTTTCTTTTAGAATGTTTCTTTTTTTTTTCATTTTCATTATTTATCCTCTCTGGAATGTGTCTTGGTGTAAAGAGTAAGGTTGCAATCCAGCTTCATCTTTTTCTAAACAGTTAGCCAATTTTACCTCCAACCAATGATTTTTAATATACCTGGTGAATTTGGAATCACCAAATCTCGAAGGCTTCTAATATTTAAAAGTGGCTTGTTTTTACAGGTAGCAAGTTTCCACTTCAAACTTTGAGTTTAAATATTTTTCTGCTTTTACAACCTCTGGAAAGGAGCTGTGAACAGAACACCAGATTGGTTTTGGCATTAACTTTAAAGCATCTCAAATAGGCTGATTCTACAGAATTTGATCCAAAGCATTTCTATGCCTTGATGCTTTTTTTGCCAAGCAAAATTGATTACTTCTGACCAAAAGGCCTTCAGTGCTGGGCTGAAAAAGGAGTCAGGGGTCCTCTTAGGCTGGTTGCAGGTTATATAATTTGGCATCAAGTACAGTGCTTTTTCTTTTTCTCCTAAGTTTCTTTCTATAGCCTCCAATGGTCAGTGATCCTTGTTGCCGGGGACTTTATATCTGGGGGGCAAACTCAGACCCTCTCTAAGTCCTAGTAATTATAACTTTAAAATGCTTTTATTTTTTTCTTGGAAGTTTGATGAATAGGTATCTGAGGTCTTTCTTTGACAGTGATTCCCAGCTTTCTCTTGTATTGTAGAATTTAGCTGTGGGTTGAATTTGTTGTGATGGTATATTTTCACCTGCAATGATGATTCACCCTTTCACATCGGTTCTCTTTATAGCTTTAATTAGAAATGCTTTTAGTTCTTGTAGTTTGAAACTTACTTGAGTATCTTAGTGTCTTGGCAGGTTCCTCCTTTGTAGTCATAGTCTCCTAAATTATGATAGTGTCTTTTAAAGATTTTATCATCGATGCTTGTTTTTAGGTTCACCTTGCAGGCAAAAAGGCAGATTCTGCTGCTGTGGTCGAAAGACAGTGTAGGTCTGGGTTAAAACCACCAGTCTTAGAGAAGAAAATTTCTTCTACTGTTCCTCCACCCCCAGCAATAGTCACAGTTCACATTTTAAAGTATTTGTTTCCATATTTCTTATACTTAAGTTGTTGTACACAGCTGAGATCATTCTGTATATATAATATGGCATCTTGATTTTTTTTTCACTTAACATATCAGACATTTTCTCATATCATTAGAAACACCTATAAAATTATCATTCTGATGGTTACGTTATAGTCCATCACATCATGTTATTATTATTATTATTTTTTTTTTGCTGCATTGGGTCTTTGTTGCTGCGTGCAGGCTCTCTCTAGTTGTGGTGAGCAGGGGCTACTCTTCGTTGCGGTGCGCGGGCTTCTCAACTGCTGTGGCTTCTCTTGTTGCGGAGCAAGGGCTCTAGGCGCATGGGCTTCAGTAGTTGTGGCATGTGGGCTCAGTAGTTGTGGCTCGCAGGCTCTAGAGCACAGGCTCAGTAGTTGTGGCGCGTGGGCTTAGTTGCTCTGCAGCATGTGGGATCTTCCTGGACCAGGGCTGGAACCTGTGTCCCCTGCATTGGCAGGCAGATTCTTAACCACTGTGCCACCAGGGAAGCCCCACATCATGTTATTTTGATTGACTTCCTCATTCTCCTTTTATTTGGTGTTGAGTATTGGGAGCTTTTTTGGTTGGAGCGAGGTTGCTCTGAGATCATTCACATTTACTAAGCCAG
The DNA here is from genome assembly GCF_003676395.1 of Aethalodelphis obliquidens. Classification (NCBI taxonomy): domain Eukaryota; kingdom Metazoa; phylum Chordata; class Mammalia; order Artiodactyla; family Delphinidae; genus Aethalodelphis; species Aethalodelphis obliquidens. The sequence continues at coordinate 2,056,570 of NW_020837986.1, read as the reverse complement.
GCTTTCTCTTCTTGTCAGTGAGAGGTTTAGGAGTTGAGGCTTTGTGTTTGCTTTTTTTGTTTTGTTTTGTTTTTTCATTAACTTTATTTTTTTTTACTCTTTTTATGTATAATTTTATTTATTTTTAATTTTTAAATTTTTTTAACATCCTTATTGGAGTATAATTGCTTTACAATGGTGTGTTACTTTCTGCTTTATAACAAATTGAATCAGCTATACATATACATATATCCCCATATCTCCTGCCTCTTGCGTCTCCCTCCCACACCCCCTATCCCACCCCTCTAGGTGGACACAAAGCACCAAGCTGATCTCCCTGTGCTATGCGGCTGCTTCCCACTAGCTAGCTGGGACATATATACAGTACCAAATGTGTTTGCTTTGTTGGTGGTATTTTGTCTGTGGAGTGTGTGAATGAAGCCAGGATTTTAAACCTCAGATGCTACTCTCTCTGTCTCTGGCCACCATCTTTCCATCCTGGACTAACTCCATGCTTGTTTACTTGTTAACCTTTCTTTGATGAGTTTCTTTTCATAATCCTGTGCTGGAAGAAAGGTGAATGGAGACCATGATTAGTACTCTGGTCTCCGATGCTGCAGTGCCTTGTGAGTACCCAGGAGCCAGCCAGGATAAACACCAGTTGCACATTAATGGTCTTTACTAGGGTAACCACGCCGAGTGGTTCCTGGTGAGAAGACTGTCCTAAATTGTTCCTGACAAGGTATACTGTTTTTGTTTCAGATTTCTTATTTTTCCTGTAAAGCCGGGCTTTGAGGCTGAATTAATTTGTACTTGGGAATATAATGAGATCTTGTACTTTTACTGTCAGAAAACCAGCCAAGAATATCAGTCAGAAAAAGAAATATGTATCCAGAATTGCCAGGGCAACCTGCTGTTTAGATATGCTTTCTGAGAAACCACATGGCAGATGAATGTCGTCTTTGTCCCGAGCCACAGCAGCCTTGTTCTGCTGGGGAATTGAGCAGCCAAGGGAGGCTTGGATTTTAACTCAGTTATTGAAATGACACCAAGAACAAGGCTTTAGTGCCACAGCGCGTGACCCCAGAGGGTTGTTTAGAGCGATATCGGCCTGTGTGAGCTTGACACTGGTTTTCATTGCCTTTGTTTGGTTCTGAGGCAACCTGATCTGTGGCTGCTTGGCAGCCTCCTTCTTTCAAGTACATTCTTCGTGGCCGGTTACTCTCTGTTTTTACAGTGTAGGATGGTTTTTAGCTCAACCACATGGTGAGCCAGAGAACAGAGTCCATACCATGGGTTTTGTGAATTTGGGTAGCAGCAGTGTGAATAGGAGTAAGAAATAATTTAGATCTGGATGGCTTAGAACAGAAGAGCAGAGGGACTTCCTTGGTGGTCCAGTGGTTAAGACTCCACACTCCCAATGCAGGGGGCCTGGGTTTGATCCCTGGTCAGGGAACTAGATCCCACATGCCGCGACTAGAGAGCCCGTGTGCCACAACTAAGACCCGGTGCAGCCAAATAAATAAATAAACATTAAAAAAAAAAAAGAACAGATGAGCAGAAACGGATCCTAAGACCTGCAAGCAGTATCTTGACAACTCGGGTCCTAGGAAGGGCTGTCCTGAGGTCACTTCCACCTGGCTTCACTGAAAGCACAGGTAACAAATGGCCTATGTCTTGAATTCCTAGAAGCCATCGCCTCTCTCAATAAGCTCTCATGGCATTGTGTCAGTCAGAGAGCGCTGGGCTTTCAGAATGGACAGGGGCCTTAAAGGGCGTGTGTTCTAGTCCTGCTACGTCTCCAACAAGAGACATCGTCCAGCGTTTTCTTGACCACTTCTGGTCATCTCTGAGAAGGGGGGATTCCACAGTTGGGAAATAGTACATACCACTGCTTTCAAAGGTCTGCCTGAAGATACTTTGTTTTTTGATTTCAGCCAAAATTTGTCCTTAGGGATCTTCTACCCTCATGTTTATTTTGATTATTCCTCACAGAAACTTTCCAGAAGGTTAGTTGGGATTATCTAGCTTTTCCATTTTACAGATGGAGACAGAGTACATTATCCTGCAGACCTCAAATTCTCCATCTAAAGATTCAGGTTAACAGAGCTGTAAGAGTTAATGAAGATCAAATGAGATAATACACAAAAAGTACTCGATGTAGTGACCTGCTAATAGTGAGTAATAAATGTTGGGTTGTTTTTTTTTGCGGTACGCGGGCCTCTCACTGCTGTGGCCTCTCCCGTTGCGGAGCACAGGCTCCGGACGCGCAGGCTCAGCGGCCATGGCTCACGGGCCCAGCTGCTCCACGGCATGTGGGATCTTCCTGGACCGGGGCACAACCCTGTGTCCCCTGCATCAGCAGGCGGACTCTCAACCACTGAGCCACCAAGGAAGCCCAATAAATGTTTTTAAAATGCTGGCTTATATTATCGTAATTGTAACTATAATCATTATACAACAAGTTCCTTAAATCCTACCCTCTCACCAAGGCAACCCCAGGGGGGGCTTCTGCGTATCCTTCTGTCCTACCTTTCTGTATGCTTTCTTGATTTACCAGGAATAGCATTGTTAGTATTATAAGAAGGTGGGATTAGTATTATAACAATGGTTCTGGCCCCCGGAGATTTCCCTTCTTCCACAGGAGGAAGCTTCAGGAGTTGTATCAGTAGTCTGCCTTGTTGGGAGAACTGGAAATTGAGTTAACTTTTTTTTTTCCTGCTTATAGGGGAAGCAACTTTGCTCAGGAATATCATGGTTATCTCTGTGTTCAAAGATTGCTTCATCCTCTGTGTCTCTATTAGTTAAGTATACATTTTTTCCTTTATCCTTGTGGTCCAGATTTCTTAGTCCATCGTCTTTTTGGTTTTATTCCACGTAAATCTAGGGTTTTTCCCCCCCTAGAAATCTTGATTGCATATAAGTTTTTAAATTTTTTGGCATCAAGTTTTGGATTTTAAAATTTGTAGAATATGTAGTTCCAGCTTGGTTTCATTCCTAGTGTTTGTTTCTTCTTTTTTTTTTTCTTTATCAAATTTATCAGAAGTTTTCTGGGCTTTTTTGTTTTGTTTTGTTTAATCATTTGAAAGATTCAGCTTTTGGTTTTATTGATCCTTGCCCTTGAGCATTAGCTTTTGAATTCATAAATGTATATTACCTTTATCTACTTTCTTTGGGTTTATTCTGGGTTTTTTCCTTCTCTAATTGGATAATTAAGCTTAATAATTTTAAATCATCTCTCTTTTCTAATCTATGCATGTAAGGCTCTAAAATTCCCTTTAAGTATTACTTGAACTACCTTCCACAATTTTTTATATGTAGTTTTTGCTTTATAAAGTCAAGTTTATTGAGGTTAAATTTATATACCGTAAAATTGGCTTATTAAATTAGCGTACAGTTTGCTGAGTTGTGACGGATGTGTACAGTTGTGTAAACACAACCATAATGAGGATATAGAACATTGCCATCACCCCCAAGAGTTCCCTCATGCTGTTTTTTGTTCTGCTAGTTTTTTCTTTTCTACGATGTCTGTGCATGGAGTCAGTCGTTCAGGGCATAATCTTCTGTGGAGGGTTCTTTCATTTAGTGTGCTGTTTTGCAGTTCATCGGTGTTGTCGCATGTACCTGGAGTTGTTCCTTTGACTGCTGAGTAGTTTCGATTGTTTGGCCAAACCACAATTTGTTTATCTAGTCACCATTAGTACAGGTTTCAGTGGGAGGAAATAAGAGTATTTTAATCCTACACTTGGGCTGTAAATAAACATTCTCGACTATTCTGCATTTGAAATTGCCTGGGCATTTTTCAAATTGAAATTTTTCTTCGGGGTTTGGCATTTTGGACGTTTTTCCATTAGTGGGCAAGCACGTGCTCGTGTGTGTCCTCACCGGCACCCTGTCTCCCTGTAGCAGTCTGGGTCCAGTCAGGAGATACAAACCACATTGTAGGTTAAACGGGGGAGGTTTACTACAAGGAGTTATTAATCTAAAAAAAAGACAGAAGTAGAACAGAGTCACAGATACAGAAAACACACATGGTTACCGGGGGAAAGGGGGGGAGGGATAAACTGGGAGATTGGGATTGACACATACACACTACTATATGTAAAATAGATAACTAATAAGGACCTACTGTATAGCACAGGGAACTCTACTCAGTACTCTATAATGGCCTAAAAAAGAGTGGATATATGTATACATATAACTGAGTCACTTGGCTGTACACCTGAAACTAACACAACATTGTAAATCAACTATCCTCCAATAAAAATTAAAAAAAATATACAAGGAGTTATTACCTATGATACAAGAGGAGCTGTTAGGTATAGGGAAACTCTCTATGGTTCCCTAGGGCTGACGGAGTGTCCCCAGGGAAGGACAAACTACCAGGGGTTCAGACTTCAATAGAGGAGGTGGGGTTCAGCCTGTGGCCTAGCAGAGGAGTTTGCCGGTTTGGCCAGACCTGAGCTGGCCCAAAGGCTCTGGGCAGACCATCCATGGCCCTCTGGAGTGCAGGCAAGGAGCAGGCAAGGAGCAGCCAGTGCCATGGACGTGCATGGAGGGTCTGGGTACCGGTGGGGCCAGGAGACCTTCAGAGCCTGCAAACCTCGTGGGAGCTCTGGTGTCCACGTCGACAGGACTGCTGAAACATTATTACCAGGCTGAGGCTGCAAGGTCACACAGGAACCAGGTTCTGGGCCGTGGCTGGGCCACACGCCACCAACTGTCCTCACATCCACACTGCTGGCCCCAGTGCTGGACGCTCAGGGGAGCTGCCTCCTCCCTGCACTGTCCCCCCAGCCTGTCCTGAGAAAAACATCACGTACACTTCAAAGGAGAAGCGCTCAACATGCATGTTTATCACAGAGCATTACACAGAGAAGGGTGCACTCAGAGCTGAGAGGTAATAAATTGGTAACTGATACACTCTCCCTGTTCTTTTTAAAAGAAATACTATCAAGTCAAAAGCAGTACTAACTATATACTTGTGCTATTAACAGTCAGATATACTTGTGCTATGAACAGTCAGACATTTCACAAGGGGAAAGGTTTTAAGAAAATTAGAACTTACAAAGACTATGTTTATAGACAGATATAAACATCATCTTAATCATGAAATATACCTTCCCATGGTATATTACCGTATACATCGTCTTATTATCACCACTCTCCCCTCTCCCTGTCATTATAGTTTCCAAATTTTATGCCAGACCCCAGGTCGAAGACAGTTTCTTTCTTCATGATGCTTGCTCACTATAGAAAACATTTAGGATACAAATTGTAAAGAACAGTTTCATACCAGAGAAGCTCAGTGTTTTTAACTCTGAGCTCGGATGAGCTTACTACTGCTAGGAATGTGGTGATCATTGTTCCTGAGGCAAAAAACTAGGACACATGGTCTTTACAAAGAATGTTTTCTGGTTTGTGAATTGATACACATTTGAAAAGTATTACCATGGCATAAATTAAATCACATTTGATTATCCATACTGATTAAACATTGGTTGAAAAGAATAAAGAACTATCTCAAAGTATCTAGGACACATACATATTAATGCTCTTATTTTTCTAAGTTTCTTAAAAAAAGATGACTTTATACAGAAGTCTTAAATCAGAAAAAGAAAAGGAAAATGGTAAAAATCCATATTTAGCAGTTTTGTGGTTTGGGCAGAGTAAGTCTGACACACCCCTCTATCTAGACCTAATTTTTTCTTTTTGACACTGTAAGGAATTTAGGTCCCAAAACTTGATGGCCATTGCAGAAAGATGCTGACATGCCTTGCAGATAGAACTTACCTGCTTTTGCTGCAGATTTTGTTTTTTTTCTCAAAGGCTATTGTGAGAATACTTCTCTTGGGGTACTTAGGTTGTAAATCTCTGAGCCTTCATTACATGGGAGTGCCCAGCAGTAAGGCTTATAGAGGTTTCATATGCTTTCCAGAAATCGAGTGCTGTTCATTACTCAGAGAGTTTGTACTTTCCTTCTTGACTAGTTTTCTGTAAACGTTTTGTTCTTTTAGTGTATTTAGACTGGATCCTATTTATGTTTGAAGATACCTTTTAATACTACCTTTATTAAATAAAGTGAGATTAATTTGTATTTCAGCCTTCCGATTTTGCTTGGGATTCTTTGGGCTTCTTCTTATTTGGTAAGATAAGGGAGAAAATAGCCTGCACTTTTTGTTACCTTGTAAATTTCCAGCCCAAGTAAGTGTGCAAAGGCACAACTTATAGGGATTCTTGTGTGATTAGCCCTTTTCCCGAATTATTCAGCTACATTAAAACTGCAGCTTGGTGCAGTTGGTGTTTTAGGTTTTCATATCCTCTGAAAGATTAATATCCCGCAAGAACGATGATACTGTTGATGTCTCCCTTTAGTGCTTTCACATATCGAGAGCATCATATTCAGCTCTATTCCTCTACTTTGCCTCCTTTAGACATTGACAGTTATTTTAGGACGTTTAATTATTCTAGGAGGCTATGTGTTTGCTAACTTCCTGAAAATTTTCCTCTCATAGTTTGGCTTCCTTAAGTGTGAGATCTATAAACCAATTTAGAGCTACTCTTAAAATAGAATTTTTCTTACAGAGCAATCAGCAGCAGTCAAGACCAGCGTGGATTTTCCTGTCCCTTCTCCCTTGTAACTTTATTGCAGTCATTACACTGGTCGAGCCGTTCATTTGACTTTGGTACGCATGAGTCAGTTTGGAATAACTGACATAACCTTATTTAACACACTTATATTATGCTCTTAGGCTTATTTATTGATTACATATTTTCAAAGCTTCTGAAAAGCCCGGTGTCTTACTAGTCATTGAGGGAAGCCAATAAAAAGTCAGTATCATTTTCAAGCAAAGGCTTCAAGATTGAAGGATCTATTTCTTTATTAAATATTCATTGAGAACTGTTTTCTGCTGTCCTGACTCTCTGAAAATATATTAAAGGTAGGTCCTACTCTTAAATAGCTCCCACTTTAGTAAAAGGAAAAGGGAGCTGGGGAGAGAGAGGAGTGGGAGCTTGAGCGGGGCTGCAGGGTCGAATGGGCATCTCCTAATCCGAAGACAGGGAGGATTCTGTTCTGCAGAAGCATGGAGGAATGAAAAACCATGGAATTGGAAACCCAATGGAAAAATGACATTGGAAAACCATGGAAAAAACCCAAAGGAATTTTGAGTAGCTATTAGTGATATTGATAAGTGAACTTGTAAATCCTTTCATTTACTTAACCTAATTTTATTAGCTCCCTGTACCTCATATGTGATAGTTACTTGAAATAACAAGATTTGCATTTCATTTTTGAAAATTCTACAATTCAGACTTTCCCTGAATTAGAGTGAGTACCCCTTCTTTGCACTATAAATATATAAAAAGGCAAGCTCTTTCTCTCAGAGACTCTGACCACAGAGATACTTCCTTCTCTCAACTGTAGTACATGTTGCCTTGACACAGAGTTGGCTTGGCTTTGCACTCAGACACGCAAGAGCTCATATCCTAACCCAGCCACTTACATTTGCTGGCTCTGGGGTCAGGGGAACAATTCCTGTATCTCTCTAAGTCTCAGTTTCCATCTCTGTAAAATGGGTACCACTACTTATTTCGTGGACTCTTCTGAGGATTACATGAGATGATGCATGTAAAGTTCTGAGCACAATGCCTATCTAGCACATAGCACTCAGTTCAGAGTAGCTCTAATTAGCAATCATTGGGCACTTAGTAATGCCTCATACTGTAGCTTGGTTTCATGACTTATCTACCTCGTTTATTTCTACTTCTAGTGTGAAAGGACCCTGCCATACCCTTTCTGTCCCATACACACCCTTACTTGGCCCACACGCCTCAATCATCCCTACTCCTGCCCAGTTCAGGCCAAGCACAGGTGTCTGACAGAGCCAGTACTCGCTAAAGATGTAATGTTAAATATTAGCAGTGCAGTGCCTCTTGAGGTCCATTATTCTTTTATATTTGGGGTATGAAATTTCTTTTTGGGTTCTTGCTGTGGAAAGCCAGAATCATGATTGCAGTGAAAAATCTGGGTTTGGTCAAAACTTGACTATCTTTGGCCAACGGCTATTATAAAACTCACAGACAAAACCAAACTGAAACAACAACAAAAAGCAGGTGCCTTGTGATTTTCAGAGTAAGTTGTAAAAGTTCACGCCAGAACAGAGTTGGAGTAAATTCTAAGCATGTAAAAGTACTTCTTCAAAAATTCATTTTGTCACGGAAGTTTAAGGATGACTTTCAGTAAATCACAAATAACCAAGAGAATGCAAGTACTATTCTTTCTTTCCCCCTTCCTTCCTTCCCTTCTTTTTTTTATTATGTTTTATCTCCATAGAGTTTGCTTTGTTTTATTTATTTATTTATTTATGGCTGCGTTGGGTCTTCGTTGCTGCGCGCGGGCTTTCTCTAGTTGCAGTGAGCGGGGTCTACTCTTCGTTGTGGTGCACGGGCTTCTCATGGCGGTGGCTTCTCTTGTTGCAGAGCATGGACTGTAGGTACGTGGGCTTCAGCAGTCGTGGCGCGTGAGCTCAGTAGTTGTGGCTCACGGGCTCTAGAGCACAGGCTCAGTAGCTGTGGCACATGGACCTAGTTGCTCCGAGGCATGTGGGATCTTCCCAGATCAGGGTTCGAACCCGTGTCCCCTGCATTGGCAGGCGGATTCTTAACCACTGCGCCACCAGGGGAGTCCCCTTCCTTTCCTTCTTCCTCCCTTCCTTCCTTCCTTCCTCCCTTCCTCCCTCCCTCCCTCCCATCCTTCCTTTCTTTCTTTTTCTTTCTTTCTTTTCTCTCCTTCCCTCCTTCTCTCTTTCTCTCTCTCTCTTTCTCTATCTCTCTCCTTCTCTCTCTCTTTCCCTCTCGCTCTCTTTTGCTGCACAACTTGTGGGATCTTAGCTCCCCAACCAGGGATTGAATCCACACCCTCGGTAGTGAAAGCTCAGAGTCCTAACCATTGGACCGCCAAGGAATTCCCTATTCTTCATATTATAGTAAAACCCCATTATTTAAAGAAAAAAACCCTTTTGCTTTTTGTCTTTTTGTTTATACCATTTATCAAATTACATCCTTCATACGCACACAGACACACACACATACACACACGATTCATACTGAACCCTCTCTGGGTAGGGGGCTCTCTGGATGCAGTCTTCAGGTTGTCTGAGGCCAATCTTCTGACCCCTGTTGGAGCTCTTGTCATTATATCACTGTGCCTGCTTGAAGCCAGATGTCTTTGTTTTACCTATGCTTAAAGTCTACATTTCATTCCAGTCATCTTGATAAATATTTTATACACGTGCAGTCATGTTTGCTTTGATTGGAATTCTGGTAACCGTTCCATGTATTGATTTGAAGTCATCATAAGCTCAGAATGGGAATGAAGTAATAATTCACTGATAACAGTTTTGCCACTTTTCTTCCTTATTGGAGAAGCATGAGGAAGAGTTTATAAGGGACTGATGGAAACATGATTTGGCATGACCACAATTTGAATCAGAGGAAATCTCTCATTAAAATTCTCACAAGGCTTATTTAAGGAGCAAGATCTTTTGAAATCAAGTAATCTAGTGCTTACTTTTCCACACCAGCTGTGATTTGGGTGTCAGCGTCCTTGCTTTTCTGCTTGGCTATCTTCTCACTCATCTGCTGAGAGGTGACTGCATCACTGGAGAGTCTTATCTTACTGGAGTCACCTCTCCCCAGTCTTGAATCCACCCCTAGATAAAGATAAGGTCACATTAAGAAACGGAACGTATCTTTTTTTTTTTTTTTTTTGCGGTACGCGGGCCTCTCACTGTTGTGGCCTCTTCCGTTGCGGAGCACAGGCTCCGGACGCGCAGGCTCAGCGGCCATGGCTCACGGGCCCAGCCACTCTGCGGCATGTGGGATCCTCCCGGACCGGGGCACGAACCCGCGTCCCCTGCACCGGCAGGCGGACTCTCAACCACTGCGCCACAAGGGAAGCCCTGAATTTTTTTTTAGGGACGTATCATGACACCATTCTCATGATAGACTTCTGAGGTAAGAGTTTCTGGCAGCAGCGGAGCAGGACTTTGAAATAGGTCTAAATCCTATACCTTGGATTGTTTGTTCACCATGGGCCTCGTTGCCAAGGCAGGATGAAACTCTCCTGTATGTTCTGATGTGTTCAGTTTAGCTTGACCCTGCTGATTCAAGATGGGCTCACTGTCAGTGTAATTCCTGTGACTTGTTGCTTGTGATGAAACACCAGCCAGATCTTCTCAGTTGTTCTCTAGGCCACTTGTGCAACTGACATGGACACGCCATCATTCAGAATCTCAGGGTTGCTAAGGCCATTTGAGAAGAAATCACTTCCCATCAGCCTTCTGGCTCCGTCCTAATGCCGGCAATCTGAGGACCTTGCTGTCGTCTGGCCCAGAAGAAACAAGCCAGGTCCATCTGATTCGGGGTTTCTCACACAGAGTTCACTAGAGACGCCTCTGTGAGTGGGGCGTGTGTCCTGCACCACACTGTGAGCTCGTCACATTCAGCTCTTAACAGCAGCAGCAGCTGCTATATTACTCACCTAGTTCCTCCATTTGCCAAGAAAGGACTTAAGGTGACAGCTTCCATTTATCTACTTTCTTTCTGCGCACCAGGCGCTCTGTTTTATACTTTACCAACACCTCTAAGCCTCACAACTTCCCTTGTAGGTGCAATACTTTTGTCCTCCATTGAAGAAGCAGGCAGGTGCGGCACACATTAAAGACTTGCCCAGGGCCATCCAGCTCCCAAAGGCAGGGCACCCGTGGAACCAGGGCCATCTGACTCAAAGCCACTGCTCTCCCCCTAAACCCAGCTGCTCCTCAGCCTTTCTAGATAAGACGGGCTTGCTTGCTTGCGGGAGAGGGCTTGCTTGAGTTCTCTGAGGAGTTCACATCTGAGCTAAGGCCAAAAGGATAAGGAAGAACTGGCGACAAGCCATCCAGGCAGGAGGATCATTAACTGCATAGCTGTTGAGGCCAGAAAAGTGTGGCCTGTCTGACGATCTGAAATAAAGCATAGCTAGAGGGTCCTGAGCAGCAGCAGTCATGAAGTTGGAGGGGATGACAGGCCAGAGACGTAGGGCCATTGTAGCCCCTGGTGAGTTGTTGGATTTTATTCTAAATGCAGTAGGCAACAAACGGGCGGCTCATTTCTGTATTTTTAATTGTTTGTTGCTGGGAGATGATGGTGGCCTGAATTGAGGGCTTGGAGGCAGAGATGAGAAAAGTGGTTGGATTTGAGTTATACCAGTATTTCAGAGACTAGATTGAAGGACTGTATGTGGTCAAGGGGGTGGTGACAGAAAGGGGAAAATCGGGGATGAATTTGAGCACCTGGGAGGATGGGGGTACCATTCCTGAGATGGGGAAGACCAGGGGGTAAGGAGAAGAGGTTTGGGGATGAGGGAGGATGGGACTCAAGAGTTTTAGTTTGGATGTGTTAAGGGACGGAGGTAGCCAGTAGGATCTGATCAGGGTGTGTGAGTCTGGAGTTCAGAGGAGAACTCTGGTCTAGAGATGGAATTGTGGGAATCACAGTGTAGAGAGGATGTTTCAGTCCTAGGGTTTAGATGAGACACCAAATGGTGATATTCCCTTTAGCTAGTGAAAGCCGCTCAAGCTACCTGTGTGGCTGGTGTGAGCATTTACTCCATCAGGATGCTGGCTGCAGCGAACTGTAGGACCACAGCTATTCTACTGCAGGATATACATTTGAAATTTATTTATGCCACCAAGGACCAGGAAGGTGAAATGCTACACTTGGTGCCAGAAAACCATTCTCTGAGCTTGTTTTCAGAAAAATCCATATCTGGATGGCGTGACTGGCTGGCTGTGTTCTAATAGGTCAGTTGTAACTTAAGCCCCAAGGGCCTTAGGGCAAGTAAATTAGCCTGAAGGTAGCTGAGATAAAGCCAGGGTGCTTGTTGTTGCCCCCAGATTAGAATCAAGGGCAAAAGAGCTGCATAGAAATTGGAAACCTAGAAGAAGCCTTGACCAGAGACAGGCAGCGATTACTTTGTGAGAATTTCACTGCCAGGAAAAGGAGAAGGAAGGTGTAGGATCACGCTGATCAAATTGAGGGCTTATAAGAAATGCCTGAATAGCTTCTTAGCACCTGAAGTCCTGCGCCTCCCCTCCCAGGGGGCCTGATCCAGTAGCTCTGGCTGGGGGCTCAGGAGTCGGTATTTTCAACAAGTGATTCTGATGCAGGTGATCCGTGGATCATACTTTGAGAACCACTGAGTTTCAAGAGACCTTTGAGATCATCTAGGCAGCCCTCTCTTACAAGTGGGGAAACTGAGGCCTAGGGAGGAGGTGGTGCTTGCCTGAAGTGGCAGGACAAGTTGGCAAGCTAGTGCAGTTCCACCGACTTCCGTTTCTTCATCTTGCAGTTAAGTCTTTATCCAAATGGACGGGTCGGAAGCGAGCCTCCCGTCCCAACTCCCAGCTCGCCTTCCTTCACTGTATTTCCTTTCTTTTCTTTTCTGTAACACCTTCTAATCTAAGAGTCATTTACTAATTTACTGTGTTAATTGTCATATGTCTGTCTCACCTCACTAAGATGTAAGCTTCGTAAGGGCAACGATTTGGGGAGCTTTTTGTTTTTCTTCCCACTGAAGGATCCTATGTGCCTTCAGTACACAGTGCCTTGGCCTAGAGTAGGTATTCAGTGAATATTTGATGAATGGTTGGATGAAAACTATTTTGTTAAACTATACAGACGTTAACGGGCATTGTGGGAAAGTGCCAGCCCTTAGGCATTGTTAACCCAAAATAGAGTAGAATGTTCTCTTTCTCACTCCTTTGACTCTGGTTCGGATCCGAGGTTACAGGAACAGCTTATTGATGAGAGATTAATTAGCGACTTCCCAATAATATTAATAATAACGATAATATAACAGCAACAACAATAACGGTTATTTTTATGTTTTTATGCCGTGCGCGGGCCTCTCACTGTTGTGGCCTCTCCTGCTGCGGAGCACAGGCTCTGGACGCACAGGCTCAGCGGCCATGGCTCACGGGCCCAGCCGCTCCGTGGCATGTGGGATCCTCCCGGACCGGAGCACGAACCTGCGTCCCCTGCATCGGCAGGCGGACTCTCAACCACTGCGCCACCAGGGAAACCCTACAATAACGGTTATTAATAACAACAGGGATAGCTATCATTTATGGCATGTTTACTGTCCACCAAATACATACGACATGAAGTCCTACACTAAGAGCGTCACACCTATTATGAACTCGTCCAATTCTCTTTTCACCCCAAGGGTGGAGGAACTGAGATTGTCTGTTTTCCAGAGGAGAAAAGTGAGGCTCAAAGAGGGCAAGTTATTTGTCCAAGGTTACACAGCCAGTGCAGTTAGGATCTGTCCTTAACCACCAGTTACATTCAGTATTCGGTTTGGGGTGTCCTCTCTTTGGAGAAGGAATCGAAAAAGCTAAAGACGAGGCAGGCATCACCCTCCGGGGTGTCCCTGCACCAAGGACACCAGCCTCCAGGATGGTGTCAAACCACACAGGCTGGAAGGCAAGATGGATTTTTTCAGCCCGACTTTCCAGCACTTCCACACCCTCTCAAGTCTTTCCATTCTCACGTTACAAAGAACCTTCTGTCTTGAACTGTGAGGCTTTTCTCACTTCTGAGACCACCTCCCTGAAGCGGACCAAGGGGCATTCCTGTGGTGACAGGTCACTAAGCCATTTCTAGGGAGGCCACTGCAGTGCTTCCCTCTAAAAGGAAGAGGGGGACAGAAAGAGGCTCCTTCACCCACCTTTCGATACCCTTTCCCTGGTGAGGCTTCAGGAAGGGGCTGAGGGAGCCAGTGATTCTATAAATCTCCTGTGATACTTGAGTGAGCCTTTTGAGCTCCTGAAACACTGTGCCTGTTACACTGGCTGTGAGCTCACAGAATTTCTCACCACCTGCTGTGGAGAATGTCGGCATTCATTCCCACCCCTGCCAGCCTGGCCTGGCCTCGCTCGGATGCAGTGAACACTCCACACATACGGCAATGGCCACAAGGCCACTTGCCCGACAGCTGCAGACACAGGTGGAAGATGGGCCCCCCTGGGCTGTAGCCAAGGTTGTGTGTTGTCCCACTCATTGCCATCTTTAAGCACACAGGGCACCAGGCGCTGTGCCGACCACCCGACAGCCACGGTCTTATTTGATTCTTATAATAAACACGATGAGGCCCTGTGGTCCTACTTCTGTAGATGAGGAAGCCCTGGAACAATCGGTCCCTGGCGTGAGTCTCACAGCATCTGCAGAGGCAGAGCCACGTTTCCAACACAGGTTGAGTTGGTTCTCAAACCCGTGCTTTTGTGAGTCTGCCTGTCCCCAACGCTGGTTAAGAGCAGGGCCTCTGGGTTTGAATCTTGACTCTGCCACGTCTCGGCCGTGAGACACTGGGCAAATCACTGAGCCACCCTCTTCCTTGGCTTGTTCTTCTGTGACATAGGGATAATAATATACTGAAATCACAGGATTGTCATGAGGATTAAATTAATTGACATATAATGTATGCCAAGCACTTGGTGTCTGGCGCATGGAGAGCGTTGTGTAGGTGCTTGCCTTTAGTATTAACTTAGATATCAGGGCCTCTTTTTCCTTTCTGCAGGACGGAAACTTCATCTCAGAAGTTTCAGGGCTTCTCCAGCTAGCCCCCCGTCCCACCACCCCCACAGAGGGCTTGTGTCTGTATTCCCAAGACACTTAGGTAGATCATCCGTGTAAAGTGCTTACTTAGAGTGGTGCTCCCAGTAAGTGCTAGCGGTGACAAGGGTGACAGTGCCAAGACTCTGGGGTGTGGGGAGATGGGGGCCGGGGGAGAGCATCTGCTCCTCCGCGAGCATCTGTCCTCCCTGGTGTAGGGTCCCGAAGGAGACATGGCCACCGTGCAGATGCCCACATCACGGGTAGGACGAGAGCCAGGAGGCAATCGTTATGCTGCATATACCAAGTTACTCTTACTTTAGTGCCCTAACAATGAATCCAATGTAATTAATTTACAAGAGAGGGGAGATGAAAGTCTCATTCATTAAGTTCCTGGTCAAGGAACAGTAAATCAAAGAGATTAACACTTAGAGCTCTTCCCAGGGGAATTCCTTGGCGGTCTAATGGTCAGGACTCTGCACTTTTCACCGCTGAGGGTGCGAGTTCAATCCCTGATCAGGGAAGTAAGATCCCACAAGCCGCATAGCACGGCCAAAAAAAAAAGAACTCTTCCTGGGGTAAGTTGTCTCAAAAAGCCACTGACCTGGATCTTGTCATGACTATACTTTCTACCTCCCTTGTAGCTGAAGAGTTGGACAGTAGAGGACCTTCAGAAGAGGCTCTTGGCCCTGGACCCCATGATGGAGCAGGAGATTGAAGAGATCCGGCAGAAGTACCAGTCGAAGCGGCAGCCCATCCTGGATGCCATTGAGGCCAAGAAGCGGCGGCAGCAAAACTTCTGAGGGAGGCCAGGCCGGCAGGGCCCCAGGCCAACGGCGAGCTCTGGCTCGCTCGCCCCTCCAGCTGCCTCCATCATCTCTCCAGCCCCTCTGTGAACTCAGGAACGTGCGCCAGTGGCCAGGGCTGCCGTGCCGGTCAGCGCGCCGCCCTGATATGTGCATTTAAACTGGGCAGTTATATCATTTCAGAGGATTCATGTGGGCGCTTTGAAACTCAGAGTTTTCAACCCCAGAAACAGAGACTCCTAGTTGAGTGAGAGCTGGGAAAGTGTCCCATTGTCTTTTGTTTTTCTTCTCCCAGTAGCTTTCAGTGGTTCTTTCTGGAAGACTTTAAAAAATATATATAAATATGCATATATATATATAAATTATAACTAGATTCCCCACATGGCGTGGTGGCATCTCTGTATAGGTACAGTTTTAAACAGTTGCCTCTTTTCTGTAAGATTATGGTACTATGGGACATGAGGGCAGAGGACACCAGGAGACTGCTGGGGTCACTCCACCCCCTGGAGCCAACCCCACCCTTTTGCAGGGCTGCACTGACAGATTAGGTTGGGGCCTGTTCCTTTACCACGCTTTCAGCCTTGTGCAGGCCATCCTGCTTCTGGAGCTATCAGTGATGCCCAAGGGAAAGCCTTGAGCACCGGTGTTTACTTTCTGAGTCCCGGGAGAAGCCTGGCACGCTCCTTGCAAGACTGGCCTTTGCAGTTTCAACGCCTTTCATCCATCTCCACTCTCCCAACTGCCTAGAGTCACAGCAAAGACACTGCCCAGTGCCTTAAGAGGAGACATGATCCAGCAAGGGGACAGGCCTGCCAGGAACTCCTAGCAAAGTGGAGCTGTGTTCAGTCTGCAAAAGGGAAAAGGTTTTTGAAGTTCTCGTCATCCATGTGAAGATGACACACGTGGCATTTTGTTCCACGTTCCTTACAGACAGGGGTAGAGGGCATTGCTTTTGAGACCCACATTCCAACATGTGACTGTTTTCTTTTCCATTTTACTGCTACGGGGTCTGGAAAGGGTAAATGAATATCAGACTAAGATTTGTTCTCCAGGAGACTCAACCCAGACCCGTAAAATGCCAGAGCTGGAAGGGACCATAGACATCATCTGGTCTAACAGAGGCTTAGAGAGGAGAAGTGACATGGCCCAAATCACAAAGCAAATTAAAGTAAGAGCTGGAATTGGACTTTGGGGCTCTTCACTCCTGCTTCACTGAACCAAGCAGCCCCTTCTTGGAGGGAAGACACTTGTGTCAGTTTTGGTGAAGTTGTTTCAGGGAATCCTGCTAATGGAAACTTGCTCTTGCTTTGTCTCTTCAGTAGGGGACTAGCTGTGAAGAGATTCCCAAGGGGAGCCAGATCGTTCAGTTTCAGCCATTCCATGAGCTCCACAGCATCTGCCGGACAGCAGACAGGCATCACGCGGGCAGATGTAGGGCCTAAGGCAGATCAGAGGGCTTTGCGACAGACAGCACTGAGCCATCCGTCTGGAGCCTTGGTTCAAGGCCACATGTCACTTAGTCACACAGCCAAGAGCAGACAGTTGGGAAAGACAACTGTCTTTTTGTTTTCTAGTACCTCTTCCCCTCAGATAGGGGAGCTATGACTAGGTCGCACCTAAGGATACTGTAATTTGATTCCATTATTGCTTTTGCTACCCAAACCTGGGGATCAGTGGAGAGTCAGGGAATGTTCCTCTTCTGTGGCTGGATTCTGTTCTTTACAATTACAGCAAGTTTTTTTAAAATGCAAGAGGTTGTTGTTGGTCTGCAGGGCTTGGCCAGCTAAGCAGCCTTGTGGCAGGTACAGACAACAGAGGACAATTCGAGGATCCCGCTACAATAATAAACGGCAGCTAGCGACCATGACCACTTATTATACGCCAGGCACTGCGCTAGGTAGTAGGCTCTTTGTGGCAGCTCCAAACTTCCCAATAACTCTGTGAATTAAGTGCTTTATCTCCATTTCATAGATGAAGAAACAGGTTCAGAGAGAAAAAAGTTCTTTCCCAAAGTGGTGCAGGTAGTAAGTGGTAGAATCAGGGTTCATAGCATCACCATGTGGGACCAGTATTTACAGGGAAAAGGAAAGTCACAAGTCGTCTTCTTTTTTTTTTTTTTTAATTTTATTCAAGTATAGTTGATTTACGATGTGTTCATTTCTGCTGTACAGCAAAGTGATTCAGTTATACATATATATACATTTTTTTCACATTCTCTTCCATTATGGTTTATCACAGGATATTGAATATAGTTCCCTGTTTATCCAACAAGTCTTTGCAAAAATGAAATGACCACTTTTCTTGCACAGACTAAAAAACTCTAGCTGGCATTCTTAGGTTGGGAAACCACTGAATTAGTAGTCAAGCCTGACAGCCAAGTGAGTTTTAAAACCCAAAGTATGGAGCATGAATTTTCCTACACCATCTGCTGCGCTAATTAACAGTCCTGCCTCAGTCTCTCTCTCTTTCTCTCTCTTTTTTTTAAAGGATTTTGCACTTGGCCAGACAAGAGGGGAATGCCCATTATTCTCCCTTCCTAAGCTAGAGCCAAGTAAAAGAAGGTTCAGTTTTCCCCCCATAAATATTCTTGGGAGATGAATCTCTATCTGAGGTTTATTTTGTTTCAAGCATGTGTGCATCCAGAATGCTGGTCCAACAAAGTACATTGCTTTCCAGTCCAGCTAGGCAGAGCCCTTTGGCCAAAAGTCAGTTTATTTTGGATGAGATGGATTTCCTGACAAGGTGTGTTTGTTTTCTTGTGACAGGAAGGCAGAGAAGCAAATCCTAGTCATTTTTTTCCTTGAATACTAAATTCAGGATAGGTCAGCTGGCTTCCATTGAGCCCTGAGTGTCAGTCATTGCTTGAGCATTTGTGACTCAAGCTTCCAGGGGACTCTGGGCCTCTCACTTGTTCTCTCCTAGGAAACAATGACCCAGACCTAACTGTGTCTTTTAAAAATCTCAGATTCTCCAGGAATATCTTTATTGCTTCCTCACCAGTAATTTTGAAGCAAATTTCCATTTTTCTTTTTCCTTGTCCCTTCTCCCAACCACCAAGTGGATGGACGGATGGATTCGTGGACGAGTGTTTGGCTTGATGGATACATGGTTAAATAGATAGATAGACGGACACACAGACAGACCCAATACTCCAAAGCAACTTAAGAACTATAGCCTTGACTCCTTCAGACTGTAGGTTCTGATCCAGGAAACATTTATTTAGCACCTGCTGCAAGAGATGTATTATTTATACCATTTAAAATTCAGTTGTGCTTACCAATATCAGGAATGAGAGAGGTGACATCATTACAGATCCTACAGATATTAAAAGGCTAATAACAACTTTATGAATAACTTTATGCTAATAAATTCAACAACTTAAATAAAATGGACAAATTCCTTGAAAGATACAAAGTACGTACCATACCTCACTCAAGAAGAAGTAGATGATCTGAATAACCCTTTATCTATGAAAACTTAATGGCTCTGGGTGATACACATATTACTGTCCTCGTTTGACAGATAAGGAAACCGAGGCTCAAGAGAGGTAGAGTCTGTTGCTCAAGGTCAGGTAGCTAGAATACGGCAGAGCCAGAATTCAAATCCAGGTCTTCTGATCCTCATTCCAGTGCCCTTTCTAGCATACCACGTTGCCTCTAAAGATTGCAGCTCCTTTTTTACCGGAAAATTGTTCCTGCCCAGTCCACATCCTCTCACCCCATCCTTTCTTAAGCACTATGTCTGTATTTTCACCAGGATTACAGTCATTGTATTTGGAATCCATGTTCTTTTTTGTGTTTGGAAAAAGAAAATCTCTTCTACCAGCTTGCACTCAGACCAACTTGGAAAAAAAAAAAGCTTAAATGCTGTTGCAGACGTACAACTTAAAAATGTGAAGTTTGTAGCTTTAACTTTTTGTAACAAAAACTAATAACACTGGCTTAAGAGCCGACTTGAAATGCTATTTTATAAAGTTTGGATGTAAATAACCAATCGAGGTCAGCAGTTTGTATATGTATGAGACATAGCTTCCTCCACTGCCTTTTTTTTAAAAAATTGAGATGCTTCCTATGTGCTTTTATGTTAGAATTGTTGTTCTCCCTCCTTCCTCCTTCCTCCACCTTGTCACCGTTGTTTTAAATAAACTATCATTTGGACCAGAGTCTATCCTCTTTTTAAAAATGAGAGCCTCCATCTATAGCCTGGATGGTGGTATTGTGAAACTTTGTGACATCGACTCTGTGGTGTGTTTATTCTGGAATCCAAAGCCAGGGGTAGAGGTAGGTGGCATAGGAAGTAAACTTTTGTTGGACACCTACTGTGTGCCAGGCACTGAGCTGGTTGTCAGGGAGTTAAAGATGAACTAGGCACAGCTCTTGCAGGCCACCTGGGGAGTCGGTTCAGCCCACAAGCATACAACATTGGAAATACTATGGTAGAAGAAAGTACACAACCTGTGGACACAGGAGGGAGCAACAGTCGGTTCTGCTAGGATGTCCAAGGAAGCTTTTCTGGAGGAGGTAATACATCCTGCACTTTAAAAATGAGGAAGAGACGGCAGGTGGAGAAGGGGTGAGAAGTGAGGGAGATGAGGCATCCTGGGCAGAGGGACCAGCCTATAGAAAGGGTCTGGTGTGAGAGTCTGGACATAGGATCACTTTGGCATCCTTCATCTCTGTCTGTCATTGATGAAGCCAGGCCATGCACTGCCCAGCATTCAGAGGGGATCGGCTGGGTCCTGCCCATCCTTATCCAGAAACAATTCCCTAGCCTGAGCCTGGGTTCTCTTAGTCTTAAAAATTTACTCCAGGGCTTCCCTGGTGGCGCAGTGGTTGAGAGTCCGCCTGCCGATGCAGGGGACACAGGTTCGTGCCCCGGTCCGGGAAGATCCACATGCCGTGGAGCGGCTGGGCCCGTGAGCCATGGCCGCTGAGCCTGCGCGTCCGGAGCCTGTGCTCCGCAACGGGAGAGGCCACGACAGTGAGAGGCCCGCGTACCGCAAAAAAAAAAGAAAGAAAGAAAGAAAGAGGCCCTGGGAGATGTGACACACACAGAGGAGAAGGCAACGTGATGACAGAGGCAGAGACTGGAGGGAGGAAGCCACGTGCCAGGAAATGCTAGCAGCTGACAGAAGCTAGAAGAGGCAAGGAGAGGACTCTACCCTGGAGCTTCTGGAGGGAATGTGGCCCTGCTCACACTTTGATTTTGGAATCTGGCCCCCAGAACTGTGAGAGAAATAAATTTCTCTTGTTTCAAGTTTGTTTCATCGTTTGTGGCAATCGGTTACAGCAGCCACAGGAAACGATACACCTTCCAATGAATTAATTTTTTTTCTTAAGGAAGTCAGTTTCTGTTGCTTGCAAACAAAGAACTCTAACTGTAACCGTTGTTCATCATTTCACTTATTTATTCTAATGAATTACCCTTTTTGATTAACTTAGTGACCTGCTGGATTCCTATCACTTACAACCTGCCTAATCCAAGACTGGAACCCGAGAATGTGGATTCTGAGTCACTCCACGTATCACCCACCATCCCCAGTCACCCAGAAAGCACGCCAGGCAGCCAGCTTCACACAGGCAGAAACAGGCCCCTGGGCCCAGTCTATTTGCAGAATGGTTTTCACTGATACACGGGAGTGGGAGTGAGTCGTTGCCTTTCTACCAGGGCCACACACAGCCTCATGATGGATGCAGGTCAGATGATTTTTCCCTGAGCTTTCCTCACACCAGCTCTAGGGACTCGAAGTCTGGAAGCTATCTGGCTCCTTGGTGTATGTCCAGCAAGACCACAAGGGTGGTGCATGCAGCCCTTCTGGTCTCTGTGCTCCGACCTGAGCAGAGCTGGGCCTAGAAGTTAGGAGGTGAGTGTGCAGGAGGGCTGGGGTGTGTGTGTGGTGAATTCATAGGCGACCCTTTGGCTTAGCTCCAGTCTCTGCTCCAATCTGGAGACTCAATCCACCCACATGTAGGGGCCTCCTATGTACCAGGCCCTGTGTATGCCACAAGGCCTTTGCACATGCTGTTCCCTCTGCTTGAAACGCTTCCAGGCACCCTCATTGCCTAATTAGGTATTTATCCCTAGGATGAGATAGTCACTTGCTCAGGAAAGTCTACTCTGACCTCGGTTAACGGTCCCTGCTCCATTACGCGCTTATAGTTCCCTTTACTTCATAAAGCTATTACATACTTATGGGGTTATTGAATTAAAATCCATCTCCCCCACTAGTCTGTACGCTTCACGAGTATAGGAATATATATTTTGTTCCCCACTGTATCTCTGAAACCTAGTAAGCAGCTGATAAATAGGAGGCCAGGTGGGTAAAGTAAATCTGAGAAGTGGCGGGGCTCACACCGTGGGGTCTGTGTGTATGAGGAGGTGGGTGGGAGGGGGACGCTGTGGGGAACTGGAGAGCCTGCGCTTCGCCCAAAGGCATTTGAATTTTAAAAAATACACTCAGCCAAACAAAACACGTCTGCAGGCCACACGTGAAGCCCCAGCTTATGCCTCTTCTCAAAGATGTTTGTTGAATGAATGAGTAAAGAATTTACAAGGAAGTCATTTTTATTTTTTTATTTTTTTTTTTTAAGTTTTTTTGATGGGGACCATTTTTAAACGAATTTGTTACAATGTTGCTTCTGTTTTCTGTTTTGGTTTTTTGGCCATGAGGCATGTGGGATCCTAGCTCCCCGGTCAAACCCGCACCCCCTGCATTGCAAGGCAAAGTCTTAACTACTGGACCGCCAGGGAAGTCCTAGGAAGTCATTTTTAAATCCTCAAAGAGCAAGGAGGAGGAGAGAGGCAAACTGAAAGGATCTCCTTTGCGGTCTTGTCTCTGTCCTCTTAAGGACAAGGTCTCTCTATTTCCTCTTTCTCCTCAGTGCTCCACATGTAGTAGGCTGTACAAATTGGTTGATCTATTCAACGTTTACTAAATACCTGCTCCACGCAAAGCCAGGTTCAACCAGACAGTGTCTTCCATCCTGGAGCTCAGTGTGGTGGGACAGAGCTACAGTCCGGCAATGACACGATAGCGATGGCTGTCCCAGCCACAGTATGTGGAAAGGGCTGCAGGACTTTCTCAGCAAATAGAGAGAGGATTCAGCAGGCGAGTATAAAACATGTGGCCCCAGCAAGGATGAGAGGGCTGGACCTGGCCACAAGGGACAGGAGGCTCAAGCGTTTGCCCGGATGGTGACCCAAGGGAGGGCTGGAAGTCTGCGTCATGGGCAGAAGGTAACTGCCAAGATCAGCCTGGGGGGATCTAGGGAAGGGGCGACAGGTGTCGATGCATGGCAGCTCCTTGCCACCAACACTTCAGAGCTGAGCTGGCTTTAAATCAGTGCTCCATTTGGCTTTCATCTCCCTCTGGGGCACAGATTGTGACCATCTAATAGATGGGCTGAACTGTGGAAATGGAGTAGGTCCTAGCATAGCTGGTCTAGACCTCAGGCCTCAGGCCAGGGCCCCTTCAGATTTTCTGTATCTTAAGCCAGCCCTTGGAGGAAGCTTCAGGACTATTGTTTAACAAGTCTTGCCCATCCACTAAGGGGGCAGCCTCCTACCTAGTCCTTCCTTTAAGACCTCATCTTTGAAAGCTGACTCCTGTTGCAAGCTCCTGGAAAAGAACCACAGCTGAGGTCCAGAAGCCTACATCTGAATCCCCTGCCTGGTCCTTTCCCTAGCTCTAACAGAAGGTTCTAACTCTATGAACCAACTCTGGGGGTTCCATGAACCCCCTACAACCACATGCAAATTTTGTGAGGGCAGAAGAAAGACCAGTGGAAGGAACATTGCCTTGGCAGAGACCCACGAGCTGGGATTCCAACCCTAGCTCCACCACTTCTAGTGGTGCGACATCTGGGCAAGTCATTGTGCCTCTCTGAGCCTGTTTCCTCATCTGTGAAATGGGGACGATTCCCATCCTCCAACAGAGGGCCAATGTGACACGGCTAACAGACAGAAGGCGCTCAGGAATTGTTAGCGTCCTTTTGACTTTCCCTCTTTGGCTCATGCCTGCACTGTGGGTGGCTTGGAGGTTCGTCTAGAAAGGTCTCTGGGGTGCTCCCCAGGCTCACAGAATCTAGGGTAACATTGTGCTGCCCTGCGCCTTTGGAGGAAAGGACCCGGCCTCCAGGTGTCATTTCTGAAGCCAGAGTGAGTGATACTGAGAGGCCATGCCACCAGGAAGAACTTAAGCAGGGGAGGGATCTCTGCTCTGTTTCAGCTCACTGCAGGGGTGTGGGAAGGGGGGCACGGAGCCCTGGTTTTAATAAACCTGAGAGTTTGGAGGCCCACTAGTGGCCTGAGCCTCCAGGTCTTCAGATCTTCCCTCCTGGGAGGTCTCTCGGGAGGTCTCCAGAGACGCCTCCGACACTCCGTCAACGCTGCTCAGCAAGTCCTCAAACTCCCAGTGGTCACTGTTGCGCACGGCAGCCTCCAGGGCCTTCTGGCGTCGGTAGAAGTGGGAGAACTTGTTGAAGATGATGGTGATGGGGAGCGCCACCACCAGGATGCCCCCGAGGATGCAGCCCGACGCTGCCAGCTTGCCGGCCACTGTCACCGGCACCACATCCCCATAGCCCACGGTGGTCATGCTCACCGTGCCCCACCACCAGCAGGCCGGGATGGTGTCAAAGCCCACATCCTCCTCCTTCTCGGCTGTGTAGGCCACACAGGAGAACACAGACACACCCACGGCCAGGTACAGCAGCAAGATGCCCACCTCACGGTAGCTGTGCTGGAAGAGAATGCGGGAAGTCAGAGTTGGTGAACTTACAGACCCAGTATTGGGCACATGGGGAAACTGAGGCCCAGAGAGTAGAAGGGGCAGGTCCAAAGTCACAAAGTGGAGCTGGTGCCAACACCCAGGTGCCCTGCCTGCACACTAAGGTCGTTCAACTACAGTAGCCAGCAAATCGCCCTGAGACTGAACACAGGCCTGATTTCTGTTGTCCAAAGTGCCTGCCTGCTAAACCATGGCTGTTTCTTCTAATGCAGGGGCCACTGGTGGGGCCAGCCAGTTGATGGAAAGCTGGTGATTTTTACACTGTTGCAGAACCAAGAGAGAACCGCAGTTTCTATGCCACAATGTAGAGTTGGTTTCATGTCCTTTTGACTGGTCTCTCCCATTTCTGTTAAGTACAAAAGTATTTTCTGCCTCTCGAGGAAGCTAAGAGGATATATAAGTTCCCTGAACCACCCACTGGATGCACTTGCCTGTGGGTGTGTATACTTGTTCTGCCCCCAACGCCTTACGGCACTGATGCTCGAATAGGGCAGTTCTGTCCCCCAAGGGACACGTGGCAACGTCTAGAGACATTCTTGGTCGTCACAGCTGGGAGAGGTGTGCTACTGGCATCTAGTGGGTAGAGGCCAGAGACGCTGCTAATCACCCTACAATGCACAGGACAGCACCCCGCAACCCAACAAAGGATGATCTGGCCCCAAATGTCAGTAGTGCTGAGGCTGAGAACCCCTAGTGTGGAACAGGGCCTCCCAAACTGTAAGGTGCAGAGAAATCATGTAGGGGGAACTAACTGAGTAGGTCTGGGGTAGGGCCACAGGTTTTGCAAACTCCCAGGTAATTAGGAAGCTGCTGCTGGCCAGGGGCCTGGCTTTGAGTAGCAAGGCTCTCATCCAAAGTCTTACACCCGTGCCCTGGACGCTGCAGCTTTGATCAGCACTCTTCTCCTTCCCTGCAGAAAAAGCTAGCAGCATCAGGCCCTGGCTGCCTGCATGGTGGAGGCAAGGCAGAGTTCTGGGGCGGACTGTCCCTGGAGAAATGCTCAGTTCAGGGGTCTGGCTAATGGAATTCCCTCTACCTGCCCTAGCAGTCTGCCCAGGTCGCCCTGCCTGCACCCAGCATCCTGGCTGTCCTGCCGTGAGAGCATGCAAACGGCTTTCCTAAGCCACGGGTGGAAGGGGTCTTCCAGCACCTTTTAGGGATTCTTAACAGGGTTGCATGGAGCTTTGGGAGAAAGCGGTGCTAGGGTCAGGACCAGGTGGATGCTTCTCTGGGCTGCACCACTTATTTGCTGAGGAACCTCTGACAAGTCCTGCCACCTCTTGGAGCCTCAGTTTCCACATCTGCAAAGTAGTCACAAAAATACTTGACCCTGTTTAAACCTCTCACAGGATCCCCTATTCCCACGGGGAAAAGACCAAAATTGCGGGCCAAGAGTTGACGACCCTTCAGTGCCCTGTGCCCCACTCACCTCTCCAACCTCCTCAGTGGGCACACCCTTCCCTCCATGTCCCCCTCCCAGCATCATCCTTTTCCCTCTCCAGGTCTTCTTCCAAGCTGTTCACGTTGCCTCCCTCCCAAAACCAGGCTAATTTCACCCCCTTGAGGGTAAGCTTGCCAGGGCAGTGATTCACCCCCAGTGCAGGTCCTGACACGGGGCGGGTGCTCCACAAATTGCAACCAGGCTTTAAAAAGGCAACCCTCCAACCTCAGCTTCTTCATCTACGGGAAGGGAATAAATAATAGCATGTTCCTGAGGAAGCTGTCCTGAGGATGAAATCGATGATGGGTGTGAAATTGGCACAGATAGCAGTCAGTAAGTGTTAGCTCTGGGGCTGTTGCTAGACTTAGCCTATGAAGGGTGACCTATGGTACCCGTGCTCCCTGATAACGCCAGCACGAAGGCTCAGCAGAGAAGCCAGTGAGCATCCTGCTTGGCGTATTTTTGTGATGTCTGACAGATAGATCCAAAGTAACCTTTGTCTTGTTTTTGTTATTGTTGTTTGTTTTTGTCTTTTGGTTTGGTTTTGGAAAGAAAGACAAGCAAAGCTCTGCCTCGGTTTTCCGTTTCCCTCCTGGGAAACAGGTTAACAGAAAGACCCTTCTTACAGGGCTATTGGGAAGGTAGGACTGGATGTGAAATGCACACCTGGTGTCTAGCCCCGTGTGTCTGGACACCACAGGCTTGGAAGTTCCCCTGCTAACCTGCCCCATGGTTACACCCGCCTCCCCGAAACCCCTAACCCTACCTTGAGCGTTGCACCCAGCGAGCGCAGCCCAGTGGAGTGGCGCGCCAACTTGAGCACGCGGAAGATGCGCATGAGACGGAACACCTGCACCACCTTGCCCAGGTCGCCCAGCTCCTCGCCACCCGCTCCGCCCTGGTCTCGGAGTGCCACGCCAGCCAGCAGCGTGAGATAGAAGGGCAGCACGGACACGATATCGATGAGGTTGAGCGGGTGGCAGAAGAAGTTGCGCGTGCTGGGCGCTAGCAGGAGGCGCGACGACACCTCGAAGCTGAACCAGGCGATGCAGAAGTACTCGAGGTGCCGCAGCACCGGGTCGTCGCGCAAGCCTTCCGCCCTGCGGCCCGCGGCCACCGCGGCCACGGCGGCCGCTGCCTCGCGGGCCTGGTACTCGGGCAGGCTGTGAATGCACATGGCGGCGATGGAGGCGAGCACCACGCCGATGGAGACGCAGCTGAAGAGCTTGCTGGGCAGCGAGTAGCCCGGGTTCTCCATGGTGAGCCAGAGGCGGCGGCGCAGGCGGCCGCAGCGCACCGCCCGGTAGTGCGCTAGCTCTCGCTGCACGTCAGAGATCTCTTCGGGGCACGGGCCCACGCTGCTCAGCGTGTCGCTGTCCTCGTCCCAGACGCGCGGTCGTGCCACGCGCCGCTCCAGGTAGCGCGCACGGCAGCACGTGGCCAGCGCGCTCTCGCCCAGGCCCCAGTAGTCGGCCTCCTGGCCGAAGGCGAAGACGCACTGCTCGTCGAGCACGTGCAGGCGGCCGGTGCGGTAGAAGTGCAGCAGGCTCAGGAAGAAGCCCGGGTGCCGATCGAAGTAGAACTCGCGCGCCGCCGCATCGTAGTCGTCGCACAGGCGTCGCGCCTGCTCCTCCGACGCCGCGGCCTGCAGGCGGCCCAGCCGCGTGCCCGGGAACCGCGCCAGGGCGCGGGCGCTCAGCCGCCGCCGCACGCCGCCCACGTTCACGCGCAGCGCCTCGTCGCTTCGCCGCCAGGGCACCCGGGCTCCGGGCCCCGGGCACTCGCTCACCATGGCTGCCGCGTGCTGGCCTGCGGACAGGGGATGGGCACGCTGAAGGGGGCGTTCCCGGACGGCCTCCCTTCCACGAAGACCAGGTCTAAATCCCCTCCCTGCTCCATCCCCAGCCAGGGGCGTTGGAGGCGCTATGTGAAGCGTCTGGTACGCCATAGGCACACAGTGTCAAGTGCCCTCCGGACTCAAGAGTCAAGCTTGGGTTTGAATATCCCTCACTCCCCACTCCCCCACTGGGGTCCTTGGCCAAATCACTGAGAACTCCCCCCACCCCTTCATTTTCATAAAGTGGATGCTGAGATGTCCCTTGGAGGACTATGAAAGCTGTAGGACGGCAGGATGTCCTGACCCCCGCTGGCCGCTCATTCAGGACGTCTCCTTGCCCAGACTGGGATTTTCGCATTCCAGAGGCTTCCTATGGGACCATGCGCAAGCTGGCACTCTGAAGCTGGGTTTCCTCCTCTACACAGCGGGATAGTGAGCATTACTATCTAGGGTCGTTGAGAGAATCCGTCTAGACCAGAAGTTCTTAAGGTGTGTTCCCTGGACAAGCAGCTTCACCGTCACCTGGGAGTTTGTCACAGATGCAGCGTACTCTCAGCCTGCTCTGGACTTGCTGAATCAGAAACTCAGGGGATGCGGTCCAGCAGTCTGTGTTTCAACGAGCTTGGAGGGTGATTCTGATGCCTGGTCAAGGTTGAGAGCCATTCACTTAGCCTATTTAAAGCATCTGTAGCGTCAGCCTGATTGAATTTTGGCACTCTTGTGTGACCATAAGCAAGTCATGTCACCTCTCTGAGCTTCTGTCAAGTGGAGCTAAACATATCCCCCTCCAAGTGTGGTTAGAAAGATGAAATGACCTTGAATGCCTGGCTCCCAGAAGGGGTGTCGTAAGTCATGCACCAGTTTGTCTCCTGGCGTCAGGCAAACCTGGGTTTAGAGCCACCCTTGATGCACCTGGAGCCTTGAGGAAGATGCTTTTCTCTAGGTCTCAATTTCCGGCACGATGCACAGTTCGCAATGCGGACAGTAGCACCTGCTCCCAAGGAAGGCTGGAGGATTAAGGCAGGTTATGGAAGTGCTCGGCCTTAGTGGATGCTCAGGAAATGTCAGATCCTTCCGCTGCTTACTGTCTCCAATTTCTGCTGGAATTGAGGGCTAGTGACTCACCTCCTGTGCCTCAGAAATCTCATCTGTGCTGTGGGTTCAGTAATGCCTGCTTCCCTTGGGTGGACGGGGACTGAGCGTGTATCAAGCAGCCGGCCCAGTGCCTGGCAGGGAGCGAGCAGGGTGCCCTTCACTCACCCTGGGCTTGGTGTTTAAGGGGGTCAGGGTTTCGTCCTTAGCTCTGTCACCTGTGTGACCTCTGGCCAGTCTCCTCCAGCTCTCGGTTTTAGCTCCCTTATCTCCAGAATGGGGATAGCAGCACTTCTGGTGAAGGGTTATTGTGAGTGTGTGTGCAAAGCCCCCGGAACACAATGGGTGCTCAATAAATGTCAACCCCTTGCACTTCCCTCATCAGACATAGGCTCAGATTCTGAGTCTGCCACTTACTAACTGTTGACCTTGAGCAGAATCACGCCCCTCTCTGAACTTCGGTTTCCTCGTCTGTAAACTGGGGAACATCATACTTTCCAGAAGAAGTTTTGAGGATTAAATGAGGTAAATTGTTTATCGGCAGCACAGTCCCTGGCACATAATTTGTGCACAATAAATACATACGTGAGGCAGCTCCACGCCTTCCCCCCCTGCTTGGACTTGGTGTCGAAAGATGGAGTTTCTAATCTCGTTCCATCAACCATCAGGTGCAGGACTGTGGGCAAATCGCTTTCTCTTTTTTTCTGGAACTCACCTCCCTGCTCTATGAAATGGGATGATTAACTTAACAAACCTTCCCTGCCTAGAATCTGAGGATCAGTAAGAAAGATTAAGTGATTTGCTCAAATTGCCCCGCTAGCCCATGGCACAGCTGAGGTTGGAAACTAGGCTTTTTGAGTCAAGACTCTCTCCACACATTTATTTGGAGCACCTACTATGTGCTGGTGATTTCGCTGGGCTCCAGATACACTTCGCGGGTCTAATCCCTCCACCAACCCTGCCAGGGAGGTTTTCGAATCCCATTGTGATGATGAGCAGACAGGACAGCCCAAGCCCGGCCAGCCCCACGTTGCTCCCTCCTGGGTCGGGGTTGGTGGGGGGTGTCTCATAGCGGGGACACGGGCACCGGGACCCAGGGCAACCTGGCCTCCCATTCTCGCAGCCCCCGCCCCTTCCCCGGACCTTGCCTCCCCCCCACCCCCAGGGAGGTCCCTTACCTGTCGCGGCCCCTGTAGGGCGTCCGCCGGCCGCGTGGTCCCGGAAGGTGCCGAGGCTGGGGAGCCGCTGGCCGCGCCCGATGTCTCTGCCCGGAGGCCCCGCTGACTCCTCCTTCCCCGTTTTCCTCCGTCTGCCCCGGTGGCTGAGGCCGCATCGATCGCTGCCCGGGGAAGGAGGGAGGCCGCGGGCTGTCGGAGGCGGGGGTTTCTATTCCTGACTCAGTTGGGGAGAGGGGGGATGTCTGGAGACGGGACCCAGCCAGGGCATCCCCCCACAAGTCAGGGGCCAGGGGATGAGGGGTAATTTAAGGGGCGGGGGTCCCTCTAGAGAGGGATTTTGGCCGGAGCTTCTCTGACAAAGGAACAACAACAACGGCAGCAGCAGTAATAATAGCTTCCTTAACTGAGTCCTTAGTATGGGCCAGGCACCAGGCTTCAGGTGACTTATCTAAGTTATTCCTGACACAAACGACATGCACAGCGTCTTCTGTTACCCATTTCAGAGACAAGCCCCAGTCATTTGCTCAGGGTACTTAGCTAGGAGTTGTGGACCTGGGATTGGAACTCACATCTTCCAAGATTTCCGCAGGGAAATCTTGAAACAGATCAAGCCTGAAACAGATCATTTTGCCCCTGAAGTTCAGTGTCATCACCTGCCCATAGATTCCTGATTTGTGATGCCGAGGGTAAGAGAGAACTGTGCCAAAGAGTTTTGTCAAGGTTGTGTAAACCACAAGCATTTATTAAGCACCTACTGTGTGCCTGGTTGGGGAGAGGGTCCTGAAGATTAGGACCTGGATACAGGAAAGGATCCCTACTTTACAAATATGGTTAATAATAATGATTTATCTATTGAGCTCTTACCTTGGGCCCAGTATTCTACAAACCTCATCTCTTAAACTGCAAATATATCTGTGGCGTAGGTGCTATTATTGATATTATTCCAATCTCACAGATAAGAAATGTAAGGCTTTGAGAGGTGAGGTGACTTGCTCAAGGTCATAAGGTTGACTTCTGAGTCCTCTAGACCATCACTGTCCAGTAGATGTAATGTAAGCCACATATAGAATTTAAAATTTTCTTATAGCAACATTTAAAAGCAGTAAAAAGAAACGGGTGAAGTTAGTCTTAATAATGTATTTTATTTAACCAAAATATTATAATTTCAACATGGAATCAATAAAGAAATTATTAACAAGACATTTTACATTTTCATTTTTGTGCTAAGTCTTCAAAATCCAGGGTATTCGTTTGTTTGTTTGTTTTTTAAATAAATTTATTTTACTTATTTTTTTATTTTTGGCTGCATTGGGTCCTCGCCACCGCGCGTGGGCCCCCCTCCATCTGCGGCAAGCGGGATCCACTCTCTGTTAAGGTACACAAGCCTCTCACTGTGGTGCACCCCCCCGTTGCGGAGCACGGGCCCTAGGCGCACAGGGTTCAGTAGTTGCAGCACATGGGCTCAGTAGTTGTGACTCATGGGCTCTAGAACACAGGCTCAGTAGCCGCGGTGCACGGGCCCAGCCGCTCCACGGCATGTGGGACCCTCCCGGACCACAGCTTGAACCCGTGTCCCCTGCATTGACAGGTGGACCCTCAACCACTGCGCCTCCAGGGAAGCCCCAGGGTATTAGTTTTTTATTGCTGTGTAACAAATTACCACCAACTTAGCAACTTAAGGCAATATAAAATTTATCATCTCATAGTTTCTGGGGGTCAAAAGTCTGGGTGTGGCATGGCTAGATTCTCTACTCAGGGTCTTACTAGGTTGCAGTTAAGGTGTCAGCCAGGGTGGTGGTTCTCATCTGGGTTTGGGCTTCTCTTCCAGCTCACAGATTGTTGGCGGAATTTGTTTCCCTGTGGTTGTAGAACTGACCTCCCTCTTTCCCTGCTTGCTGTCTGCTGGGGATACTCTCAGCTCCTAAAGGCTGCCTGCGGTTCCTGGCCACGTGGGCCCACAGGCAGTTGCAACATGGATGTTTAAATTCTCCTAGGCAAACCGGAGTGCTGCGTGAGCAGCCAGAGAAGATGTTCTGCTTTTAAGGGACTCCACTGCTTAGGCCAGGCCCATCCAGGACAGTCTCCCTTTTACCTACTCTCAAAGAGGAGGAGAGTATACAGGGGTAAGGGTCACTGGGAATCATCTTAGAATTCTGCCTACTACATTCACCTACAGTAAATCCCAGTTTGGGTTAATCACATTTCACGGGCACAGTAGCCACTTGTGGCTAGTGACTACCATATTGGACAGTGCATCTCTGGGCTGTGCCACTTCAGTTCTTCCCTGAAAATAAGAGATTATGCCTACAGCCCGTGCTCTGCAACAAGAGAAACCACCGCAATGAGAAGCCCACGCACCGCAACGAAGAGTAGCCCCTGCTCTCCGCAACTAGAGAAAGCCCGTGTGTAGCAACAAAGACCCAACACAGCCAAAAATAAATAAAAATTAAAAAAAAAAGAGGTTAGAGCAGGAAGATGCTCTTGTCTGATTCCCTCATTTTACCAATGAATAAACAGAGGCCTCCTAGGGAGGAAACAAATTTTTAAAATTTTAATTTACTTTAATAAATTGAAGTATAATGTTCTTATAGTGAAGTGCGTAAATCTTAAGTTACAGCTGAATGATTCTTTTTTACATATCTATGCATCTGTGTGGCAGCCACCCAGGTCAAAATATAGAATGCCACCAGCACCCCAGTAACCTGCGGGTGGGCAAATATATCTAACTGGGGACATTACTGTTGGTGTCATACTTGGTGAATTCTTACTAAAACTCAACGTCTTGGCTTGACTCCCCCTCCTTCAGGAAGTCTTCCCTGGTCTCCAGGCTGAGTTAGGTCCCTCCTGGCCTCCCGTGGTCCCCTGGATTCCTCCAGTCTGATGCATAACATAAACTCTAGCTAGGGCTCTGTCTCAGCCTCCAGTGTGGGAGCTCTGTGAAGGCACAGCCTAGAGCCTGTACTAAGTGCTCAGCAAATATTTCGTGGATGAGGGAGGGAGGAAAGCGAGATTGGAGTTTGAAGGCCCAGGCTCCCGGACACAGGTGTCCAGCCTCCCACCGGCTTTTCCAGAAGGGCCGTGGAGACAAGCAGTGGAGATGCAGCTGGATGGGCTGGAATTTGGTAGCTGAGGACAGAACTGACACTGCAGAGACCAAAGCACAGACCTTATGGAACAGTAGTAAGTTAGGCAGGAAGCTAAGCAGGTGACTCTAGAACGGTCTGTATAGTTGCTGCCACCTGTAGCCAGAGAAGCCGTGACCTGTGATCTGCTGCCTGCAGCTGTTCCAGGCGACTAGCTCAGAACTCAAAGCCTCAGGACATGGGGCCCTTGGCAGCCAAATCCTAACTGGCTCGTGTGGGAGTCTCTTCCTCCTGATGCCTTTCAGGAAAGGAACCCAGGGCAATGAGTGGCACACCATCAGACTCAGGCTCTGAGCACCTAGAATTAAAGCTGGTCACTCGTGCTTCTTGGGTCTTGGGTCTTGTAATCCCCATTTTTCAGATGTGGAAACTGAGTCTTTAGCGCCAGAAGGAATTTTCAAATTCCTTCTTTTCAATAATTACAGAATGTAATTATTGTGGTCAATAAGGTTGTAAGCTTTGGTGTCAGACTCCTCGGGGTTGAATCCCGGCTCTACTAGTTATAAGCTGTACAACCTTGGCCAGATTAACCTCTTTGTGCCTCAGTTTCCTCGTACATGGCATGGGCAAAAATGATAAAGCCTACATAGTAAAGCTGTGAGGACTTAATGAGATTATACAGGTAAAGTAATGAAAATGCCACCTGGTCCAGGGTAAGTGCACTGTGATTTTAACTGTGGCTGATTTTATCAGTATCTGAGGAGGAACATGATACGGTTCAGTTCTGGCTGTTTCATGTCTTAGCTCAAAGCTCCGCCCCTTCATTGTCAAATGGGAATAACGATACCCACCTTTCTTGGGCTTATCGGGTGGATGAAATGATCTTTTAAAGTGTGAAGCATACAGTGGGCGTTCACTAAAGGATAATAATCATTATCTGAATTAGACAAGCTCTTAGTGTGATAAATCTGTAAGGAACAACGCCCAAATCTCACTGACTTCCTATCACAAACATTTATTTCCCTCTCGCAAGTTTGAAGATTGGCTGGAACACCTCAAGTTCAGGCCTGCCCCTCCCCACCAGGTATCTTTCATCTGAGACCAGTGGCTTCTAGGCAAGTTCTTCTCATGGCAGAGGGTGGAAGCCCCAAGAAGCCTGGTGCCTTGCCTCGAAACTGGCACACTGTCACCTGCACCCCTGTCCCATTAGCCAAAGCAAGTTCCAGGGCCAAGCCCCAGATCACTAGGCAGGGGATGTGTACTTTCCTCCACAAAAGCCAGGGTCAGGTTGGGGAGGGAAGGGGAGACTATGGGCAAAGAATACAATGTACCGTATTCTCTGTGTTAACCACATGAGTTTATAGATGGGCAAACTGAGGCCCAGAAAGAGGAAGGGAAATACCCAAGCTCTTGGCAGTCAGTGACTCCCTGATTGTTCTCCATCTTCTCCCCTCCCAGGTCTCACCTTGTATCCATATAATTAGCATTTGCTACTTTTGAGTCAACAGTTCAGCCATTTGAATCCCGTGAGAAGGATGTGGCAGTGAGGAAGTAGAATCCTTGCATCTTCCAACAGGGCCAACAGAAGCCCAGAGCAGTGACTCACCTGTGATGACACCGCAAGGTCAAAGGAACAAGGGGAGAAGACCCAGGATCCCCCACTTCATCCCCAGATTCTATCAGGACACAAATGGAGACCCAGCAGATAAAGCAGGGAAGAATCTGCTCGCCTCCTTTCCCACCCCAAAGTGAGTCCTGGGGAAGAGGGAGAGTCAGAAATCCAGCTCTCTGGGTCCAGGAATGTCCCTTGGGGTGGCTCTCATTCCCTCATGGACACCCCCACTCATTAAGTCCTGACTATGACCAGGCCCCCAAGAAATAGAGGCCAATGATGTATCGTCCAGTGATGGAGACTGACCCACCCATAAATAATGTGTATACACTTATATGTCTCTCTGTTCACAACACGTATGCTATACACTTAGGCATATATGACTGTGTATGTATAATTATGTGTGTTTATACTTATGTGTGTAGGCATGTGTTTATAACTTATTTGACTATGTGTATATGTCCCAGGTCATACATCCCAGTTCATTATACATGTATGTGTATGTCATTTACACACAACCACACACCCAGAGCAACACAGACACAGATCTATTCACATAACCATTGAAAACATTGGTCAGTCACTTACTGTTTACCAGGGACTGTGCAGGCTTTTTACGTCCGAGATGCCCAGATGTTTGAGGGGTGGGAGTAAGGGGGGCGGGGGGAGGTGTCTTTTAAACAGAGGTGTTTGGGCTTTCACAGACAACACTGTGTCTGTCTCCACTGTCTGAAATCCTACTGAGTCCCGGGCCGATGTCTCATGGGAGAGAATCAGGGGAGAAAGGGACGTGTGAATTAGGGGGAAACCAGCGTGTCCCATTGAGCCGTGACACAGGTCCGACATGGGCTCAGGTTCTGCGGGCGACAGCTCTCACCTCTGTGCAGCTGGGCTGGGTTTTGGGGTGTCCTCTCCCAGTGCCCCCAGAAGCTCTCCTGAAGTGCCCACTTAGGCGGCACTTACTGGATGCCAGCACCTTATTCCTCAAGACTTTGTTTACTCTTAGGAGAGTCATGCGACCTCATTTTCCAAGGAGTAAGCTGGGAGGGTGAGTTTGCCTGATTCCAAAGACCTGCATCCAAATGCCACTGTGACACTAACTCAGAGTCCTGTCCTTGGCCTTGCGTAAGTGGTTTCCCGCTGAGCCTCAGTTTCCTTATCTCTAAAATGGGGCTAAAGATAGTCCTGACCTCACAACACGGCAATGAGAGGAACGTGGTGATGGTGCCTGAATCACAGCCAGCGCGGCCCTGGCCTTGGAACTCGCCAGCATCCTTCCCTCGTCAGCCTGGGGGCCTCTGGGCACTCTCCTTCCCAAAGCCGCTCACAGCTCTGAGGAAGGCTCGAGGGGCAGAGAGGATGCAAAGAACTGCTCCCCAGGGCCCTGTGGAGGAGGGAACCTGCCCCCACGACTGTCTCTTTCCCCAAAGCAGGGCCAGGGCTGCCCGGGTGTATGTAGGTCAGAGTGTTACAGCCCCAGAAGGGATGGAGGTGGAGGCATCGCCCGAGCTGGGAGGCACCTGTGTAGCTACCCCAGCAGCCCCAGCCTCCCGCGCCTGTTGACAGGTCAGACCCAGCCTTTTGGAGGAGGTGGAGGAGAAGACAGGTAGGGGTAAAGCTTCCTCCAGACAGATCCCAGATCCCAGAAACCACACCCCCTAGTCAACTCTGGAGGCCCTTACACAGATTGGGCTGGGAGACAGAGAAGGCTGGAGAATGACAGAAACAAGATGGACAGGGAGCCAGACCAGGCCTAGCTGGCCACAGAAGGTGACAGAAAGAGTCGTCTCCCTGCCATGCGAACCCACAGATCCAGACACCTCCATGGAGACAACCAGAGAGCGGGGACCTCCGGTCCATCTCCTCCCCTCCCCAGAGGCACAGGGAGACGCGTGTTCTCACATGGACAGGCACACAGGCTCAGGCACACATGTATGCGGTCGTTCCTAAGGATACATGTGCAGATGCAAACCACGCAGACAAGCAGGCACAAAGATACACGTGTACATAGAGACAGACACAGGTGTGTAAACACCATCTTACACTCAAATGTGTAGACAGGCACAGACAAGCACAAGGAAACTGGCAGGAGGACATTGACAGCCACCCACGCAGGCAGGCTTACAGGCACAAAGCTAAACAGACAAAAGGCAAGCTGCTGGAAGCACTAAGAAACAGGCACGCTCCACACACACACACACACACACACGCACGCACACACACACGCACTGCACTGCTTGCTTTCCCCCAAACCCTTATTCTCCCCTACGAGGTAGAAACCACCTCTATGCCTGGAGCAGAGGAACCTACCCATACTCACCTCCCTTCCTCCTGCCCAAGGTAGCAGGCAGCTGGCTCTCCAAAGCCAGGAGGGCCACCAGGAGAAGGAGGCTGTGGGCCCTCATGTTTCTGTTGCCAACACCTAATGAGGTGGAACCCAGAGGCCCCTAAATTAACATCTGCAGCCTCAGGGAGGCTAGAGCAACTGAGTCAGGGGAGGAAGGAGAGGGGCTGGATGGAGCGGCATGTGTCTGCCTCATCCTGGCCTCACCACCTGCTCAAGAGCCTCTGTGCAAGGGTGCTTGTGCAAGAACTGATGGTGGGTGGGACAGGCCCTGGGCGCCTGGGGCTAGGATCCAGTCTTGCCTGTATCACCGACTTGGGCTGTGATTTGGAGAAGCCTTGTTCCTCTTCGGACCTCAGTTTTTCTCATCTGTATAAAGAGCAAGGATTGTTGAGTCAGATACTCCCTTTCCTGGTTCTCTAAGACTTTGAAGCCCCAGCAATGGCCTAGGCAGAGGATAAAAGTCAGCTCTGAATGGCCAGGAGGGGTTTGCAGAGTTCTGGGTGCTTAGCAAGCATTCGAGTTAGGGTCAGAGCTCTCTGCTGGAGAAGGCTGGCCCAGGCTGGCACGGTGATTGAGGCCAGCCCCGGCCTCCCCTCTTGGGCTCCCGTGGATGGGAGAGTGAGACCTCCCCACCTTCGGTAAGGTCACCTTCAGTGGCATCTGGTAGAACTGCCCTCCGCCTGGGGCTGACGGAGCTGTCGGGGCTGGATGGAGCAAGGGTTTAGGTTGGGCTGCGGTCGCTGGTCACAGCAGATGGAGGTGGCCTCTGGGACCCCTTCTCTGGCCCTAAGGGATCATGAGCAAAAAAATCGTCTCAGCCAAGGCCCCCACCGTACATTTCGCATCATCTCACTCCTGCGTTTGGTGGAAGAGAGACAACTAGGGCTCAGGGTCCTAAGGGGCCCCAAGTAGAAACCCCACTGAACCTTAGTAACTTACCAGGATCGGATGAGATCAAGACCATCCTCCCCACCCTCCCATTGGAAAGATAAGGAAACTGTAGGCTGTCAATGGGAGGGGACTGGCTCAAGGACACAAAGTTAATTTCTAACTAGGCTGGGACATCTGTCATCACCTCTCCATGAACCCCATCCAGGTCCTTGGAAGTGAGGCAGTACCTCATGTGACCCTGAGAAAGGAAGAGCATGTTCCAGTCCAGGACAGCTCCCACATTCAGGAAGTTCTTTCTTGGGTTTAACCCCTCATGCTATCTTCTAAGCTCTCAGGAAAAGAGGAGCCCTGTCGTCTACGATCTGATGTGACTTTTGGAATTCTAGCATCCCCTTGGCAACTTTATTTAGAAGGAGAATTTTATGAGGCTAATTTTTCTTCCTGATTACAAACTACATGTACATTGAAGAAATGCTTTTCCGATTAAGATGATTTTGTAGACATTTTCCGGTGTCATGAAGTGTCCTCCAATATCATCATTTCTAATGGTTATATGGTATTTTGTAAGATTGATATGCCAAAACATATATAATTAGTTCCTTATTGTGAAACATGTAAGTTTCCATTTTTTAGCTTTCATACATAAAGCTGTGAAACAATCTCTATACATACATTTTGAGTCACATCTCTATTTTCTTAGGGTAAATTTGTCAAAGTGGAAATGTACAAGTACAAACTTCCAGTTATAAAATATGTAAGTCCTGGGGATGTAATGTACAGCATGATGACTATAGTTAATAATACCGTATTAGATATTTGAAAGTTGCTAAGACAGTAGATTTTGAAAGTTCTCATCACAAGAAAAAATTTTGTAACTATGTATGGCAACAGATGTTAAGTTTTATCCTGGTGGTCAATTTCACAATCTATACAAATAGCAAATCATTATGTGGTACACCTAAAAGTAATATAATGTTATATGTCAATTATACCTCAATATAAAACAACCGGTAGAAATGTAAATTGATACAGCCACTATGGAGAACAGTATGGAGGTTCCTTAAAAAACTACAAATAGAAATACCGTACGACCCAGCAATCCCACTACTGGGCATATACCCTGAGAAAACCATAATTCAAAAAGAGTCATGTACCAAAATGTTCATTGCAGCTCTATTTACAATAGCCAGGACATGGAACTAACCTAAGTGTCCATCAACAGATGAATGGATAAAGAAGATGTGGTACATATATACAATGGAATATTACTCAGCCATAAAAAGAAACGTAATTGAGCTATTTGTAATGAGGTGGATAGACCTAGAGTCTGTCATATAGAGTGAAGTAAGTCAGAAAGAGAAAAACAAATACTGTATGCTAACACATATATATGGAATCTAAGAAGAAGAAGAAAATAAAGGTCATGAAGTACCTAGGGGTAAGATGGGAATAAAGACACAGACCTACTAAAGCATGGACTTGAGGATATGGGGAGAGGGAAGGGTGAGCTGTGACAAAGTGAGAGAGTGGCATGGACACATGTACACTACCAAACGTAAAATAGATAGCTAGTGGGAAGCAGCCACATAGCACAGGGAGATGAGCTAGGTGGTTTGTGACTGCCTGGAGGGGGTGGGATAGGGAGGGTAGGAGGGAGGGAGACGCAAGAAGGAAGAGATATGGGAACATATGTATAACTGATTCACTTTGTTATAAAGCAGAAACTAACACACCATTGTAAAGCAATTATACTCCAATAAAGATGTTAAAAAAAAAGCAAAGGAAATTTGTAAATCTGTCACTACAGCTACTCCATCAGGCATGAATACCTTGCACATTTTGCAAAATACCTTTTAATCTTTCATCAAAAATGCAGTTTTTATGTGGATGTAGGATTGCTGTAAGAAAGGTATACCTGTAGATTGTCCTAGTATCATTTAGTGAATGATTCATACTTTTGCCATTGATTGGAAATCAGAACTTTATAAAAACTCAAGTTTTATATGTAACAGGGTCTGTGTTTGGGGTTTCTGTTCTTCTTCATTGACTGTTTATTCTTGTGCCATCATTGCTTTGGTAATTGTAGCTTCACAATACATTTTAGTGACTGGTGGTGCCCATTACCCTTCATTAATCTTCATTAATCTAATTGTCTATGTCACAAGTGTTTCATTCTTTCATGTGGACCTAACAATCATTTTTTTAAATTTCAAAACTAAATTCATTCTTTTTTGTTAAACATTTTATCATAAAAATTTTCACACACGCACAAAAAAAACAGCAAATACTTTTCTGAGGCCGTGTATACGTATCAGCCAGATTCAATAATCAACATTTCTCCCAGCTTTGTTGATATATTAATTGACATATAACATTGTGTAAGTTTAAGGTGCACAATGTGATGATTTGGTACACATATATATTACATATCACCATAATAAGGTTAGTTAACACATTCTTTTTTAAAAAATTTATTTTATTGATTTAACAGTTGATTTACAATGTTGTGTTAGTTTCTGCTGTACAGAAAAGTGATTCAGTTATACATATATCTACATTCTTTTTCATATTCTTTTCCATTATGGTTTATCACAGGATATTGAATATAGTTTCCTGTGCTATATAGTAGGACCTTGTTGTTTATCCATTCTATATATAATATTTTGCATCTGCTAATCCCAAACTCCCAGTCCATCCCTCCACTGCTTTCCCCCCCAGCAACCACAAGTCTGTTCTCTATGTCTGTGAGTCTGTTTCTGTTTTGTAGATAGGTTCATTTGGGTCATTTTATATTCCACATAGAAGTGATAGCTTATGGTATTTGTCTTTCTCTTTCTGACTTACTTCACTTAGTATGATAATCTCTAGGCCCATCTATGTTGCTGCAAATGGCATTATTTCACTCTTTCTTATGGCTGAGTAATATTCCATTATATATATATATATCTCACATCTTCTTTATCCATTCTTCTGTCAATAGACATTTAGGTTGTTTCCATATCTTGGCTATTGTGAATAGTGCTGCTGTGAACATAGAGGTGCATGTATCTTTTTGAATTAGAATTTTGTCCAGATATATGCCCAGGACTGGGATTGCTGGATCATATGGTAACTCTTGTTTCATTTTTTAAGGACCCTCCTTACTGCTTTCCATAGTGGCTGCACCAATTTACATTCCCACCAACAGTGAACACATTCTTTAACTCACACAATTACCATTCTGTGGTAGTTGTTATGGTGAGAACATTGTTTTTTTCTTTTGTATCTGGGGTGATGAATGTTAACTAAACTTATTGTGGCAATCATTTCATGATATATGTAAGTCAAATCATTACACTGTACACCTTAAACTTACAGAGACTGCTGTGTGTCAGTGATCTCAGTAGAACTGAGAGGGAAAAGAGTGAGCAAACTCCAGCAAGAACAACAAAAAAAGCTCTAGTCTTAGCAACCGTCAAGTGGACAATACAGTATTGACAGCTAAAGTCATCATGCTGTACATTACACCTCTGGAACTTATAAGCCTCAGCAATTAACATTTGACAACACTTCCTTCTCGTATAGCCCACCCCTTTTCTGGCTGAAGTATTTTAAAGTAAATCCACTGCATCTCTCATTTTTATCCTTCAATACTTCAGTTTGCATCTCAAAGAAATAAGGACATGTTCTCATGTAATCACAATACCGTTGTCATACCTAACACAATTAACAGTATTTCCTTAACATCATCTAATAGTCTATCTTTCTCACCATCTCAGAAAGGACTTGGTACACTTTGTTTGTTTGAATGGAATCCAAACAAGTCACACACATCGAGTTGGTTGTATGTCTCTTTTCTTTTAATCTCAAACATTTCTTCAACTCGTACTTCTCTTCCTTCCCGTCCTCCTCTTCCTGCTTCATGTTATTTATTTGTTGAACGAAACAGAGGAATTTTTCTTTAGAGTATCCCATGTTACTTCCCTGTGATATCTTTCAACTTACTCCTCTATCCTTCGTATTTCCTGTAGATGAGTTTTGTTGAGGTTCAAGTTCGGTATTTTGACAAGAACACATCACAGCCATGCCGTGTGTTTGTATTGCAACATCTCAGGAGGAAGACTTTTAGTGCAGTGAAGATAGATGAATGCTTTTTAGGTGAAATCCCCTCATACTCTCTTTGTAAAGTGGTGCTTTCCTACTTACAAACTGCAGATAAACTGTGAGGTGAAGACTTGGCCCCCTGTAAATATCCAGTCCCAGTCAAACTTTTACCAAATGATTTTAGAAGCCATGGATAATCATCACCTGAATCAATTACTTTATTAGAGGTTGGAAAACCCACTGGGTTTTGATTTTGATTATATTTAAGGTATAAATGATGTTGGCCAAGAAGGACATCTTGACCTTGTAGAGGCTTCCTGTTTGGGGAAGAGCATATCTTTTTAGAATCTTTTTTTTCCTCATTATGGAAAATTTCAAAATCAATGTATTCATATCTTTTTAAATGTCATTTAGTAAAATTTTGTAAGTTTTTTTCAGAAAATTTCTGTACATTTCTAGATGCATTTATTCGTAGGTATTTTATGTATTTTGATAATGCTCAATAGTAACTTTTTTTACTCATATTTTTTATCTAGTTTTTGCTAGTATTTAATAATATGAATTATCCCTACTTAATTACCAAGAGAAATTTGAGAGGTTTTTCTTTTGAATTTTTGAATTTTATTCTATTTTTTTTAGAGCAGGTTCTTATTAGTTATCCATTTTATACATATTAGTGTATATATGTCAATCCCAATCTCCCAATTCATCCCACCATGAGCACCACCACCACCACCCACCCCGTCGCTTTCCCCCCTTGGTGTCCATACGTTTGTTCTCTACATCTGTGTCTCAGTTTCTGCCCTGCACACTGGTTCAGCTGTAACATTTTTCTAGGTTCCACATATATGCATTAATATACAATATTTGTTTTTCACTTTCTGACTTACTTCACTCTGTATGACAGTCTTTAGATTCATCCACGTCTCTACAAATGACTCAGTTTTGTTCCTTTTTATGGCTGAGTAATATTCGATTGTGTATATGTGCCACATCTTCTTTATCCATTCGTCTGTTAATGGGCTTCCATGACCTTGCTATTGTAAATAGTGCTGCAGTGAACATTGGGGTGCATGTGTCTTTTTGAATTATGGTTTTCTCTGGGTATATGCCCAGTAGTGGGATTGCTGGGTCATATGGTAATTCTACTTTTAGTTTTTTAAGGAACCTCCATACTGTTCTCCATAGTGGCTGTATCAATTTACATTCCCACCAACACTGCAAGAGGGTTCCCTTTTCTCCACACCCTCTCCAGCATTTGTTGTTTGTAGATTTTCTGAAGATGCCCATTCTAACTGGTGTGAGGTGATACCTCACTGTAGTTTTGACTTGCCTTTCTCTAATAATTAGTGATGTTGAGCAGCTTTTCATGTGCTTCTTGGCCATCTGTATGTCTTCTTTGGAGAAATATCTATTTAGGTCTTCTGCCCGTTTTTGGATTGGGTTGGTTTTTTTTTTAATATTGAACTGCATGAACTGTTTATATATTTTGGAGATTAATCCTTTGTCCATTGATTCATTTGCAAATATTTTCTCCCATTCTGAGGGTTCCCTTTTCGTCTTGTTTGTAGTTTCCATTGCTTTGCAAAAGCTTTTAAGTTTTATTAGGTCCCATTTGTTTATTTTTGTTTTTATTTCCATTACTCTAGGAGGTGGAGCAAAAAAGATCTTGCTGTGATTTATGTCGGAGAGTGTTCTTCCTGTGTTTTCCTCTAAGAGTTTTATAGTGTCCAGTCTTACATGTAGGTCTCTAATCCATTTTGAGTTTATTTTTCTGTATGGTATTAAGGAGTGTTCTAATTTCATTCTTTTACACGTAGCTGTCCAGTTGTCCCAGCACCACTTATTGAAGAGACTCTCTTTTCTCCATTGTATATCCTTGCCTCCTTTGTCATAGATTAGTTGACCATAGGTGTGTGGGTTTATCTCTGGGCTTTCTATCCTGTTCCATTGATCTATATTTCTGTTATTGTGCCAGCACCATATTGTCTTGATTACTGTAGCTTTGTAGTGTAGTCTGAAGTCAGGGAGTCTGATTCCTCCAGATCCATGTTTTTCC
The DNA here is from genome assembly GCF_003676395.1 of Aethalodelphis obliquidens. Classification (NCBI taxonomy): domain Eukaryota; kingdom Metazoa; phylum Chordata; class Mammalia; order Artiodactyla; family Delphinidae; genus Aethalodelphis; species Aethalodelphis obliquidens. The sequence continues at coordinate 2,012,716 of NW_020837986.1, read as the reverse complement.
CTCAAGACTGATTTGGCTGTTCGGGGTCTTTTGTGTCTCCATACAAATTTTAAGATTTTTTTGTTCTAGTTCTATAAAAAATGCCATTGGTAATTTGATAGGGATTGCATTGAATCTGTAGATTGCCTTTGGTAGTATAGCCATTTTCACAATATTGATTCTTCCAATCCAAGAACATGGTATATCTCTCCATCTGTTTGGATCATCTTTAATTTCTTTCATCAGTGTCTTATAGTTTTCTGCATACAGGTCTTTGGTCTCCCTAGGTAGGTTTATTCCTAGG